>NW_024429196.1:36331605-36931605 GCF_017639785.1 Mesocricetus auratus
CAACTAACAACCAAATAAGGTAAGAAGCAAGATCTCATGCCATCCTCAAGAAAAATGACATGGGAAAACAAAGGGTTAGTGGTAGGAGGATGGCTTAGTATGTAAGAGACCTTACTATGTAAGCATAGGACTTGAAGTCAGATCCCTTATCACTCATATAAAAGCTGACTGTGGCCATGTGTATCTTTAATTAGCCTGTCATTGAGGCATCTGAAATAGGTTGGTTCATGGAGCTTGTCTAATGGCAACACAGCAGGTTCTAAGTTCAGTGAGAGACCTCAAAGGTATAAAGTAGAGAGTGACAGAGCAGACCACATACTGTCCTCCTCTGGCCTCTGCACCTATGTACATTGGGAAGTGCACACAAATATATAAGAGCATATATAACACACACATTTGCAAACACACACAAATGTGAGATTTTATTTTAATATTATTCAGTTATCAATAACCCACAAAGTGTTCCCTACATTATAATTTCCAGTAAGATCAAGACCATATATCCCTAGCATGCATGAACAAATGGCTGTTGACAGCTAGTACTGCTATTGTTCTCGGCAGGCACTAAAATCATGCTGTCATATTGACTACTTATAATTTGTTTCTCTGCAAGAATTTCCTCAATCTGTATTTTGATAGCATCCTTCAGTGAGTGTTTAAGATATGATCTTTCATTGGCAAGTTTGAGTATGGAAAGATGTCTTCCATCAGTCACCTCTAATAAGAATTCGCCATCAATCTCCAGCTTCCTTAGTCTCTGACTTTTATTGCTAGTGCCAAGTAGCCTGGCACAGCCTTCTGTCACAGAACTAATTCTAATGCAGTGAAACTCCCTCAGATTGAAATCTTGAGCTTGTCTGACCCATTCACTGATTGTTCTCTCTAACAGCCCCCGAGCCCACAGCAGCACAGCCCCATCTGAGACACTCCCCTGCGTTTCCATGAATTCTATTTAACGGAAAGTGGCAGGATAAAGCCCTCGGAAAATGAGGCTCAGGGTTGCCATCAGTTTCTCAGACTAAAGGCCATGTTTATTAGTCTCTGTCTCTAGACTAAAAGGACGAAATGTGATCCAGCTTTAATACAGAAACAGCTGCCTGGATGAATTGAATGAGGTTAATAGAACAGAAGTCAGGAAGATGAAATATGTAAAGACACATTATAGCAAAGGGAAGGTCGTAAGGAACACACCATAACAGAAGGCGGGGGGGGGGGGAGGGCAGCAGAAAGGAGAAATGGTAGGGAAGCCTCCCCAGCTCTTGAAGCCATGAGCCTGAGAGACCAGCTCTAGGAGAGGCCTGGGGAATGAGCAGGGAGCAAAGGCTCAGGAAATGAAGGGAGTGTGAGAAAATATGCCTGGGTTACAGGTACACAGGCAGACGACTTTTGTAAGATAAATTAGTGTTTGCCTCTTTTCTTCCACAAATATAAGGTTATTTGTGAGAATATTATATACAGAAATATGAGTATGCATCATGGGAGAACCAAAAACAAACCTGTTTCCTGAGCTTGTGGAAGACAGAGAGAAAGTGACAATATTATGATTTGTGTGTGTGTGTGTGTGTATGTGTGTGTGTTAATGTGTGTGGTATCTGTGTATACATGTGTGTATGTGTATATGTCGGTGTATGTATTGGTGTATATATGCATAGGTGTATGCGTGTATACGGGTCAGTGTATGTAAGTGTGCTATGCTGTCAGGTGCTCTGTGTGTATGTCTGTGCACATGTGTGTTGGGGTAAACTTCTTCTGTCAGATGTCTTCTTCTATTGTGCTCTACCTTTTTTTGAGAAAGGATCTCTCACTGACCCTCCATCTTATCATTTCCTCTAGACTGGCTAGCCAGCATGATGCACCTACCTCTGCCTCCCCAGTGCAGTGGTTACAAGTGTACACCACCTCACCTGGGCTTTATACGTGTGGTAGGAATCTGAGCCTTGTGTCCACACTGAGCCATCTCCCCAGCTATGCCTCCAGTTCTTCAGCTCCTGGATTACTGTTCTCTGGACATGTGGACGCACTGGCATCAGACAACAATTAACTTTTTAAATACCATATTGTTCACTCTTGTTACCATGACAAAAATCTATGACATACACAAAGAACTTAAAGGAGAAGAGATTCATGCTTTTCAGAGGATTCAGTCCATCTTGACTGGGTGTGGGTAAGGCAGAGATGCTCCCATCACCATATACAGGAAGCAGAGAGTAGTACAGGATCTCAGGGCCAGACATGACCTTCAGAGGCCCTTCCTTCCCTCAATTACCTACTTCCTCCAGATAGTTACTGTTTCTCAGAGTTTCCACAGCCAGGGAGACTCTGAGCTTTTAAAGACAGGATCCCAGGGCGGTATTATATTTAAAGCCACAATACACATTCTAGAAATATCTGGAACTTAAGACACTCACTTTCTATTGCCCACAGTGATCCTTCCCAGATGTCCCATTGGAATGCTGCCATTCCCTTGGTTTTATGATGTTTGTGCCACAAATCATGAATTTTTGTAGAAAATGTGAAGCCCACTTAAGATACTGGCCAGTGTTTCCACAGATTTGAGATTGATATATATCACACTCCTCTGGTTGTTTTATGCACAAATGTCTTTCCTGATTTTCAAAATGCCTGCCATTTTTCTACCTATTTTCTCCCTTATTCCATTGATCTCTAAGGTAGGAAATTCCCTGAGCAGGGAGAGATGTAAGAAAGTCTACCGTATTTTTTATTTGGTTCCCAAACCAATTATCTTCCTTGCTCCTACAGAACATTCTGGGCTCACCGAGTCACCCCGGGAAAAGGCCTTCCTGTGTTATCTACTCATGGTAACAGAGAAGCATTTTGAAAGCTGCCTTTATAACCTGATTTCATTTGGTGTGGTTCTGAGAGAGAGGGAGTGAGGGAGGGAGGGAGGGAGGGACGAATGGACAGACAGAGAGACAGAGAGAGAGACAGACAGACAGACAGACAGACAGAGACAGAAAGATTTGTGCCCACTTTACTGATGAAATCACAAGGCAGAAAAGTAAGCCAACCATGCTGGTTCATGCCTCAAATGTCAGCATTCAGGAGTCTGTCAGGAGGATCTTGGGTTTCAATGGGGAAAGACTGGGTTACATAGTAACACCTTGTCTTTTGTGGTCTTTTTATTCTGCTTTCTTTTAATTAAAAAGAAGTGAGGAATGACTTCTATTCATGGAGTGAATAATTGATGACAGATAAACTGTTATACTCTGATATAAATATTATACTGTGCTATAGCCTGCCCATGCCAAAGTCCTTCGTGATGAAGCAAGCATTCATGGGAAAGAGACAGCTCTGATAAAAAGACAGAAACTTAATCAAAGGAATTTGAATACCACGTGGAACAGAGCAGATGATGCAACACAGCTCTGTCCTGAAAACTAGTCCTCAGACTGATTTATAAATTTTAGTCAAAATGGAAAGGGAAAAGAAAAATAGAGAGATGTGTTTCCAATGGGAAAATTTGGATTGATGATCTGTGTATCAGAGTATTATCCCCACTGCTATTTTAGTTAAGACCACTTCTTAGACACAAAGCTGCCCCTTCTTATCAGTGGAGTCAAGAAGGCAGGGATGTGCTGCTTTGACCACCGGCCCCTGCAGAATGATTTATGGTGTTGGTAGTGGTGAAAGAAGAAGCAAGCATTCTTGGAACATGACCTCAGGAGTCACAAAAAATCATTACAAATATTTCACCAAGTCTTGGACCTTTGTGGCTGGTGCTAGGGGTAAATGTCAATGAGTAAATGGTGTTACTAACAATTTGGTTCTAATTAAACCCCTATTATTATACATGAATTATGAAAGTGTTCCAAGAGTTGTGAGAATACATATTCAGAAAACACAGACATCTTATCATCATTGTCATCTCCTTCATCATCAGCAGCAGCAACAACCACCATCATCATTTCATCATCATGACTACCAATCATTATAATCATCATCACCCTCAGACAAAACACAATCATCTTGTCGCCATTATCACCATAACTGTCAACACCAGGATCATCAATCACCATCATCATTGCCACCCTCACCATGAATCACTACCATCATCACCATCATCCTTCATCACCATCACTGTCATCACCACCATCATCCCAGAATTACCATATACAGAACACATTTCAAGTGAGAGGATGATAAATATTACTATAACAAAACATTTGCCTAAAGAATGAAAGAATAAAAGTGAAGTATGCATTTAGAGTGGCTAAGTCAATATTGTCTTTGCTTCTCCTTTCCCTTGTGCCTACTCATCCCCACCTAGAGCACCTTACTTTAGCTGAGTACCCCACAAAGCAAAGGGCATGTGTGCTTGCAGAATGTGATTCTTTGTAGTTTTGCCTTGGATATGACCTCCACAAATTGATAAACTCTGAGTGCCATCCAGAAGAATGAGTTCGATGTTGTTGTAAAGCATGTGACTTTCCCTTGAACAGACTTCAAAGGGAAGCTGAGTACACCTGCAGCATCCTAAATGATCTTGCTTGGTGTGGGTTGGTCCCCACATCAATTTCCACACAATGTTTGGCTTTTAGCAGTTCAGTCAGAAATGAAAGAATCAAAAGTGCTCTCTTCAATGTGTGAGTGTGCTAGACCACATCCTGATCATAGTGGGGAAGAAATACTCACCTGTATAACCCACCAGAAAGACATTCTCCTCATGCTATTAAACAGAATGACTCTGCAGTAGATGGGCTGGGATTCTTTCATCTAGGTAATCACTGATAATTAGAGAAGAGTCCAGAGTAGCTCTAGAATCTTCTCAACTGTTATTAGAGACTAATTCTAATATCTCTGTTTGAATGTAGTAAACCCATGACATAGCAATACAGCTATATTAATTATAACAATTTTTTTATGCAACTAAATTCACCAACATCATTTATAGCTTGCATAGTAATGTCTCCAGAATGGGAACTGTTAACTGAGTAAATCTATCAGGAGTAGGAGTATTTGAGTTTTTTTAAAGCATTTTAAACCATTCATGAAGTAATACATACTTATTACTAAAAGCATGAAAACATATGAAGGATGATGTAATTGAGAGTCACTTCAGAACCCCATCCAGAAAAGTTAAAATGTTTTTTTCTCTTCATTCTTTGCTGAATTTACCATTTTTCACGTAAAAAATGATTAGGTGCCTACCAACAGATTGATGCAGGAAGAGAGAATTCACAACTGAAAACTACAGAAATGGGGGTAGCATTGTGCAAGTTTTTAATCAATCAGAAACACTTTAAATGAATAAAACATTCCAAATAGCATTACCTAATTATCTTAATAAATATTTATTAAGTTCTACTACACCAGCAGACAACATACTAAGTTCATTTATAATCTAATTGAATGTTCTGTGACCCCTAATGGGTTGTGCTCATTATTCTCAGCATTTGGATCAATATCTAAAGCTGTGTGAAGAGGTCAACTGTCAGTGTCTAATAATGGAGGTATTGATTGTACTGGCCTTCTAGTTGTGCAGGGTTTAAGAGTGTAGCACTTCGAATAGTTATGCTTATATCATCTTCCCCTGAGAAGTGAATGTTTAAGGTCCATAGAAATTCATCTCTTCCCTTTTCTTTTTAACCCAATGAAGCAAATATATCAGAACACTAAGATTTTAGATAGAAACATTTTAAGTCCTGTGATTGCAACACTTCTAGTATCTTAGTTAGTTATCCATTGTTGTGATAAAATACCATGGCTAAAAGCAACTAGGGGAGTAAAGGTTTATTTCAGTTTACAACTCTCAGGTCACAGTTCATAATGATAGAAGTCAGAGAAGGAACTTAGGGCAGGAAACTGGGGGCAGGAACTGAAGCAGAAGACATAAAGGAACCCTGATTACCAGCTCATTCCTCATGACTTGTTCAGTCTCCTTTCTTACACAACTCAGGGCCACCAGCCCACAAGTGGCAACACACATAGTGGGCTAGGTCTTCTCTCAACGTCATTAATAAAAATTCCCAGCAGATTTGACTATAGGCCAATATTATGGAGACATTTTCTCAATTGAAACTCCCTCTTCCTATATGACTCTAGTTTACATAGAGTTGACATAAAACTACTATACATGCTGACTAATAAAATGAGAACAAATTAAATCACCAAATATGGTCATTTATGGTGACATTCCCAAATACCTGTACTGATAGCCTATTTCACCACCCTCCAATATTAGTAGAACATCTGAAATGGAATTTCTTCTGTGAAATGAACTATAAGATGAGGGAAAACTCTGGCTAGGACAAGGGAATCTGATTTGCTTATCCAGTGCAGATATCAAAAGTAAATTGATTGAAGGGCAAAGAGAGAGTCATGACTTAGGAGAAGAGATGAAGTCAAAGCTGATGCTCCTAAATCTGAGTTAGAAGAGACAGATACAGGATCAAGAGCAACCAACAGAAAAGTGAGCATCAGGAAGCTTAGTAAGGAAAACAGAAATGGTGATAAGTCACAGGCCCAGAAGGATGCTTGGACCTAATTGCTGCCAGGGTTCTCTGCAAGATGAGAGGGATAGTTCATACTGACTGACATAAAGGCTTGAGGTGAGCATAGGCTAGGCAGGAACTAGGACAGTATATCATCAGAACAAGAAATACATAGATAATGCACACTTGACCATACACCATGTAACGCAGGGACACAGAGGAGAAGCTGTGGAAAGAAATAAGGACCATAGATCAGTACCTACAGTTGAGAGCATAAGAATGCTGCTATAGAGTAGTGTCAACTTTCATTCTCCTCTGTTAATCTCCACCCTACTTCCAACATCTCATCTGTGAGACTTGGAGAAATAAATGGTTCAGAAGCTAGGATTACCTTTGTAACATGAGATTTGTTTCCACTACTCCCAATTTAATCATAAATTCAGCAACAGATATTCTCACTTATTCATCACTTTCAGAATTACTCCAATACCTAGAGTATAGATAAGGGAAAGAAATTATAGGAATCAGAGACATCGGACTTAAATAATTTTTGAAAGTTCAGTCTGGTATAATTAAAATGATAGAAAACTCAGAATGTGGTCTACTTGATAGTGGCTCCCCGAAAACTACTTGGGCAAGATGTAGGTCCTTGCTAAGAAAGATTGCTGCTGCCCATGGTTCTGCCTAAAGAATTGTACAGATACCCAATAAGAGGGTCAATCACAAGTAGCCATCGTTGTCTTGATACCTGATGAAACAGGGACAACTTTGAGACTCACACAGCTCTCTCTGCTGAAAAATAAAGTCCCCATCTTCTTCCTAGATCACTTTTCTTCAGTACTGGCCAAAATTAGTCTTGAATAATCTTAGCAAGCCAGGGTGTTGGTAGATGATGATATAAAAACATGTAGTAAGGGCTGGAAAGATGGATAAGCAGTTAAGAGCACTTTTCAGAGGAGTCAAATTGAGTTTCTAGCACTCATTTCAGATAGCTCACAACTACATGTGGATCCAACTCTGGCAAATCAAGTGTCCCTTTCTGGACACCCTGGGTACTTCACTCACATGTGTCTATCCCCACATAGACATATACAAAGATAAAATTAGACATATGAATAAAACATTTAAAATGATGTAATGGAGCAACATGTGGAAGCCACAGACAGCCCATTAAACCATATGTTCTATTCCCATGTAAAGTCACACTTCAATGTCACCACCTACAACACCATGAAACAGTCACAACTAACCCTAGCTTGAGTTTTCAGATACTGAATTCTCTCTTTTTTTCTACTCTGCATCACAGCTGTGAGGTACAAAACAGCACATTAAGTATCTCCCTGAGTCTATTATCTTTTTCTCCCATTTGTCAAATGTGACAAGCTTAATTGGTACACTCTCAATTATGCACACAAGCATCTGTCATCCTTTACCAAATTGCCCCGATGGTTAAAAAATTATGTAAGTATTAATTAAATAATGGATTAATTTGCGTGAAGTGCTTTTGCTAACTAATGATATGATAGTGATTAAGTTTCAAGTAAAACACAACACAACAAAAGCACCACACAGCTTGTTGTAGATGTACTGTTGTGGAATACACACAGTAGTTTGAGTTCATATCTAAGAAAGACAATATGGATGCACCTCTTTCTAAAACCTTATCAATTTAGAATTTTGCGAATTCAGGAAGGATTCCATATAGCGAATCAGAAGCTGAGGTTATTTACATGTGACCTGCATCCTTTCCTTTCACCTAATAAAATGTCTGGTTTGTACAACTTAAGGGAGGAAAGATATATGCAGGCCTGTAGTTTCAGGAGATACAGTCTATCATGGTAAGGAAGGCATGGGGTCAGAAGTGGCTTGTGATTATGGCGGTGGTAATATGCTTCTATCTAGGTGGATCAGGAAGCAGGGAAAAGGATGGAAGTGAGTTTGGGGTATAAACCTCAAACCCTCCATCACAAGTGAATCACTTCCCCAGTCTGTCCAAACCTCTTACAATAGCAGCACCAGTTGGGGCTCAGATGTTCAAATATGAGCCTGTGGGAAACAATTCACTTCCAAACCACAACACTGTATTATTAAAATATGTGTTTATGTTTAAAAAATAAGTCATGGCATTAATAGTTTGAGAACTTTAAAATAAAATTAGCATACAGTCTTAAACATAAATAGACACGAATTCATCTCCAAATTGGTATCTAATACAATGATGCTTTTCACTTTAAAACAATATATGTTCTCTCTCTCTTTCTCTGTCTGTCTGTCTGTCTGTCTCTGTCTCTTTCTGTCTCTGTTTTGTGTGTTGTATCATGTTCTTCTGTATGCAGAGGTATGGGTGTATGTGTATAGAGAGTAGAAGTCACCACCAGGTTACTTCCTCTATCATATTTTTTGAGATAGGATCTGTCATGGAAACTGGAGCTCACCAATTGACAAGGCTGACTGACTAGAAGCCCCAGTCGTTGTCATTTCTCTAACTCCGCAGTGCTGGGATTACAAGCATCCACCTCCTTGTCTAGTCTTTTACATGGATTCTGGGGATACAAATTCACGTCTTTTTGCTTGTGAATCAAGCTCTTTACCCACTGTACCATGTTCCCAGCCCCTGAGTTCTCTGTCCATGCTTGGGTTGGCTTTCCCTCAGTAGAGTGATATCCTGTTGATCTACAACCAAGAATATTCACTTGCCACCACCAATTCCCAATATGTTAACAAATCTCTATCACTCTTCATTACTAAGACTCACGAAATTACGTCCCTTGAATCAAGGTAATTTCAATGAGATTTGATGTGTCCAAGAAGACTGGTTCTTACCCTAGTGTGCTACATTTCTTATTGCAAGTCTTCATTAGGAACTGGTTGGTGTGTACATTCCAGAGAACAACCCAACTGTTGCTAAATGAACCCCTTACTCCAGTTTTGAATGTCAGGAAGCACCCAGATTTTGCTTTCAAATTTGCTAAATTCATAACCTCAGAATAGAGACATTTTCTGAAATGTCATGAGGACACACCGAAAATACTTTAATCATATCTGTTCTGCTTGACCACTTGAGTTGATCTTCCAGTGTTCATTTCTAATGTCACATTTTTATGCCATGTGGCATTTTGGAAGAACTTTCCAAAGAAAGTCTAAAAATGTTGGTGTTGTGCATTGACAGTGAGCTGACTAGTGCACCAAGGTCCGGACAAACAGAATGGCACGTGTCTTTAATAAACTGACTATCTAAAATGAGAGAAACTCACATTGAGACGAGGTCACAGGGAGCTGAGGAAACAGCCCCATAGGTGAAGTGCTTGCTGCGAGAGGATGAGGACCAGAGTCTGGATTCCCAGAACTCATGTGAAAATCTATGCAGGTGTGATGACTACCTACAACCTTGGTACTCAGAAGGCAGCACAGAGAAACCTTGAAGCTAGCTGGCTAGGATATGAACCAGGACTGGTAAGCTCCAGATTCAAGGAGATACCCTGTCTGAGCAAATTAAGTATAGACCCAATGTGACCTTCAGGCCTCCGCATGAATTCACCACATATGTAGATACATATACATGAAAACATGCCTACACTTCCACACATCACATACACCTATGTGGGGCAAAACAGTGAAGTATTGTGGCAGAATTTGTCATATGGTCTATATGAGGAGCACAGTGACTTCAAAATCAACTTGATGAGATGATTTTGAAAGAAGGGAGATTTCCTTGAACAAACCATAAACAGCTGTGCTTCCACACAGTGAAAGGCGTGCAGAGGAAGAAAGGAGGCACAGCACTTACTTTTAGAGAAAGCACAGATCCATACCAACAGAGCTTCTATGAAGCTGGAAACAAAGGAAAAGACCCAAGGATGCTGTAAGTGGCCTATTTAGGTCTGTGACTTTATCTTGGAATCATCTCAGGTGAGTCCTGAAATGGTCAAAAGGAAAGTAACTTCTAGTTTAGTTGGTCTTCAGTGTGTCAGTATGATTACAATATGAGAGACTCACTGTACTACAGGACAATGGCCATATTGTAACAATAGTACCTGGATCTGGGCCCTCCAGGAGTGAGGCCAGGAAGCCTATCTTTCCATATGAACCCAGGCTCAGTCACACTGTGGGCCATCAGACAGCTCTCACTAGTATTAATCCATAACATCCAAGATTTGCTTCTGAGACAATGGTCTCTGAGTGGACAAGGCTTGATTAATACTTGACAGCTTCTCTATTGAGGGTACACATTTCCTTCTCAGCACCAACCAGAGAAAGCTTTATCTACAGCTATAAACAGGTACACAGCCTGTTTAGGCACAGATGCCTCATGCCTACAGCCTCCAGTCTGGGCATACCTGGTCCTTTTGCCATGTTTCCCCACTAGTCTCACTTCCTGGAGTCTCAGCCAATTCAAGTGATGATCTTTGGTCTTCTTGCTGTAACAAGTACTGGTTCAATGTCCCCTGCTTTTCTCATTTGCTGTGCCTTTGTTTATTTCCACAAAGGTCAGCCATGGATTATGAATGCTGAGTGCATCCTGATCTAGAACACAGATGAGTCAGATGGGAGATGACTGAAACTAGAAATAAAATTTAAAAAGTAACCCAAATTCAACATCTACCATGGATATATATTCCACTACTCACTCCATAGCTAAAGACTCATTTGTTTCTTGTAATTGCTGCTTCTGAATAACTGTTATAGTTGGATATGTTATCCACATTTAAAAAGAAATTCATTTATTATTTTATTTTTGTGTGTTTGGTTTAGGGGATTGGTTTTTGGTTTTCAATATTTTTATTTAATCTTTGAAAATTTCATGCATGTATGTACATATATACAATATATATATATATATATATATATATATATATATATTGTACCTTCTTCATATCCACACTTCATGCCTCTGCTCCAATTCCCCTTAGTTTGCCCCAACACATATCCCTGATTAATGTCTTATTCATATATGTCCCACTGAAACAACTAGTGCTATCTATAAGTACATCGACATCCTACCAATAACCTGATTACCAAGAGAAAGTGATTTTCCCTCCCCCAGAATCCATTAACTGCCAATAACCCCTCAGCAAGACAAATGAGTCTTGGTATTCCCTTTCCTGTTGGAGACATCATTCTGTAAATATATGTCTGATTGGTTTGAATAAAGCACTGTTGGCCAATAGGGAAACAAGATAGGTGGGACTAGGAGTTTAGAAGGATCCTGGGAATTGTAATGAGCGACCTCTTGTCATGTGATCTCCTTGGAGCAATGGGTGCTCATGAGTATGTCCTCAAAAAATTAAGTTCTTATAAAATATACATTACTAATTATGGGTTAATAATAAAATCAGAGCTCACCAATAAGAAATCAAGGAAACGGCCAGCAACTTCATAATTAATATAGTGTCTTGTGTGTTGTTTGGGGGCTAAAACTGTAGCAAGGCCCAGGCGGCTGGTGGGGAAAACTAAATGTTACATTTCACCATCCAAGTTGAAATTTTATCTGTCTTGATCTTGTACAGATCATAAAGCAATATGCTATACACATTTTAAAATAGATTGAATTGTGAGTTATGATAATACACAATTAATTCATATCATGAATTTTATATCATATCAATAACTTTCATGATCCTATTTGAGTAGTGGAAGGAAATGAAATCTAAGTGTCAAAGGGATTTCTGCTCTCCTGTCTTCACAGACTTGTGGATACAGAAAGTATGCAATATGTACATACTGTAATATTTGCAACATTAAAAAAATCCCTGTCACAAATGAATGGAACTAGAAGAAACCAGCCTGAGTGAGGTAACCCAGACACAGAAAGACAAACATGGTATGTACTCACTCATAAGTGGATATTAGACATAGAGCAAAGGATAACCAGCATATAATCCACAACCCCAGAGAATCTGGGGAACAAGGAGGACCCTAAGACAGACATACATGGTCTCCCAGAGAAGGGGAAAGGGACTGAGCAAATTGGTAGCATGGTGGGGTGGAATGGGGAGGGAGGTAGGAGAAAGAGAGAGAACATGAGGGATCAGGAATATCAAGTTGGGGGAAGAACAGAGAAGGAGAGAAAGAAAAGAGAGATTTTAAGAAAGGGAGCCATTATAGGTTTAAAGAGAAATCTGGCACTAGGGAAATGGCCAAGGACCCACAAGGATGACCCCAGCTAAGAATCTAAGCAGTAGTGGACAGACTACCTTAAATGCCCTTCCTCTATAATTAGATTGATGACTACCTAAAATGCCATCATAGAGCCTTTATCTAGTAACTGATAGAAGCAGAAGCAGAGATTCACAGCCAAGCACTGAACCAAACTCTTGGAATCCAGTTGTAGAGAGGAAGGAGTGATAAGCAAAGGGGTCAAGACCAGCCTGGAAAAACCCACAGAAACATCTGACCTGAGCAAGTGGGAGTACAGGGACCCCAGTATAACAGCTGGGGAACCAGCATAGAACCAAACCAGACACTCTGAACATGGGTGTCATTTAGGAAGCCTGGGCAGTCTATGGGGTGTCTGGCAGTGGAACCAGTATTTATCCCTAGAGCATAAATGAGTTTTTGGAGCTCATTCCCTGTGGAAGGATACTTTCTCAGCCTAGATACACAGGGGAGAGGGTGGGCCTAAGTCCTGCCAGAAATGATGTGGCAGACTTTGATGATCCCTCACACAAGGCATCGCCCTCCCTGGAGAGTAAATGGGGGTGGAATGGGGGTTAGTTGTGGGGCATGGGAGGATGGGAGGGAGAGGGAACTGGGATTGGTCTGTAAAATAAGATTGGTTTTTAATTTAAGTAATAATTTATTTTTTTTTAAAAGAAAAAAGTCCCTGTCACTATCAACAATGGGCATGAACTTATAAGGCATTTGTGATGGTTAGTATCAATTGTGAACTATATACACTTAGGGGTCAAGTCTCTGGGCATATCATGAGGAATCATTCAAGTTCAAGTTAGCCCTGGCCAGTGTCTGTGAGGGATTGTCACGATCATGCCAACTGATGTGGGGAAACCCATCTTAATTGTGGGAAGAATCCTAGGCTGTATAAAGCAGGAAGACAGCTGAGGAGCAGCAAGTGTTAGCTCATTGCTCTGCCCTTTACTAGTTTGCAGTGTGACCAGTTCTCTGTATGTAAAGGGCTGTATGGTGAACTCTGAATATTATGAGTCATTGAACTCTGGGGTTTGAATAGGTAAAATGGATTGGAGTTGTTTCTCAGCAAACAATTCAGTTTAGAAAATAAGTCAGTCCTAGCTAGTATAACTAGTTATCACATGGAAAGTACTGGGAAGAGTGCCTGTCCAATGATAAATGCTAGCATAGAACAAAAACCTAAAAACACAAGAATATAGGTACTCAACACACATAATCATACACAGCATATACTCACATACATGCAACATACATGTACAATGAACACATATACACACAATATATATATTCAAAGAACATACAGAAATGTCCACAATAAATACAATCACAAACAACACACACAACATAAACACATTCATGCAATACATATAACACATACATTGATATATACACACAAAATACATACACACATAGCACATGCATACATATAATACAAATACACAATGTATGTGCATTCTTAAACACACAACACATGAACACAGCACACACACACACAAAAGTGTACATGCATCCACAAACAGTTGAGTACTACAGCATTGTAAATATTAGATTTCATAGATATATATCTTATACTTTTCATCTGGAAATCCTAGGGTACCAAGGTTCCAGGACACCAAGAATATTCTCCCGGACCCCTGATCACCAGCTTCCTAATGCAAGGCTCTTGGCTCTGTGCTAAAAGCACAGTTCTTTGGGCTCTTTACTTTGTGTCTTCAGCTCACAGTGCCAATAACAAGCGTTACGAAGCAATTAAATGAAGGAATTTGTATTTTCTGGCTTCACTATGTACATAGTGAAGGTGTACATAGATTGGTACACCTTTACAGTCACAACTGTAAGAAAATATACAGTAGAAATAGTTGTTGACTTGATAGTTTGCTCAATTCTTTTTAAGTAGGCAATAATCTCTGATGGATGGTATTGAGGTGACATTGTTTAACTCTAATTTTATGGATTTAAATTGCTTCATTCCAACGTGTGGGCGAAGAGCAATTTAAATATGAATTTCAAGTAACTACTCATCACAAAACAGTTCGGACTGAGCTTGCAGATTGTAGCCTGTGTCAAAAATGATGCTCCAGTCATTTTGCTCCCCCAGCAACAATCCTGTGAATTCTGGAGATTGAAGTCATAATGCATAATGATGAAGACCCACGGAGATAGAGAGAATCAATATGAAACTTCATGTTTTTTAATGTAGTCTTTATCACAGGAAGAAGCTGTTTTGATGAAAGGGATTGAAATTGCTTCAGCCTTGAATTGTCAAACTGAGGAAGATTTTCTTTTCTCTCTGTGTGCGTTTGCAAAATTAGGAGTTTATATTAATTACTTATGGATTGCCTTAATTAGATCTCAGATGTGATGGTCTGATGTGTTTTTACAAATACTGCTGTGAGAAGTCTTCATGATGTCTACTCTAATCTTGTAAATTACTGGAATCCCTAATGTCTTAATAAACACTTTCTCAGTTGTTGTGGCTTGAAATCTAGCCATGAGAATAACTAGAAATAATATAATTAAATTTTAAATGATAACACCCTCACAAAGTGGAGCTGATAGCTGAAGAAACTACCTACTGAGTGTACACAGTGAAGAACTCAGCAGAACCATGCTGCAAAATAAACATGAAGCTCCTGTTCTGAACTCTGATACAACTGCTGAGTTGTATCTTGTGATGGTTATTCTCGGTTGCTAACTTGACTATATCTGTAATTAACTAACACCCAAGAATCTGCTTGTACGTGTGAGGGATTTTCTTAATTAAATCGTTTGAAGTGGAAAGACCCACCTTTAATACAAATCTCTTCAGGTGGGAAAAAAATCCCCTTTAATCTGGGCAACACCCTATGATATCAGCCTAAACAAAGGACATGGAAGAAGGAAGCTTTTGCTCTTGCTTCCTTGGTCTCACTCTCACTGCCAAGTCCATTCCTTCACTGACATTATAGCATACTACTTCCAGACTCTGGCATATACTGAAGATCACTGGAACATCCAGCCTCATGCACTGAATGACTACTGAATTCTTAGAAGTACTATTAGTAAATGGGAGCCATTGTTGGAGTACCTGTAAACCTGTTCTATATGTGTATCTCTCCCTCTCTCCTCTCTCTCTCTGTCTGTCTGTGTCCTCTCTCTCTCTCTCTCTCTCTCTCTCTCTCTCTCTCTCTCTCTCTCTCTGTGTGTGTGTGTGTGTGTGTGTGTGTGTGTGTGTGTGTGTGAGAGAGAGAGAGAGAGAGAGAGAGAGAGAGAGAGAGAGAGAGATTCTATCAGTTCTGTTCCCCTAGAATCCTGACCCCTGACCAACAAATACTTCTTCATTTGAAGGCAAAATCTAACCCTTATTCTCATCATGTCATGAAGTTCCTTTGCCAGAGATATTTCTGTAATTGTATCTTCAATATTTTGCAGGGTCCTGTCCACTTGGCGTCTGTTGCAGTGACAAAATGCCATGACCTAGAGCAATTTGGAGAGGAAAGTGTTTATTTGGCTTACTTACAAGTTGCAGTCACAGTCTATCATGAAGCAAAGACAGGGCAGGATCTCAAGGCAGGCAGCTGGTGGTAGGAATTAAAGTGGAGCCATTGAAGAATATGGTTTACTGGCTTTCTCACCACGGCTGTTCAGCCTACTTTCTTTTTTTCTTTTCTTTTTTTTTTTTGGTTCCAATTCTTTTTTCCCTTTCCTCTCTTTTTTTAAATTTAAATTAGAAACAATCTTGTTTTACATGTCAATCCTAGGTCCCTCTCCCTCCCCTCCTTCCCTGACCCCAACTGATCCCCTGTCCCATCCCCTTTCTGCTCCTCAGGGAGGGTGAGGCCTTCCATTGGGGAATCTTCAAAGTCTGACACATCATTTGGAGCAGGGACAAGACCGTCTCCCATGTGTCTAGTCTGCCTGCTTTCTTATACAACACAGGACTATCATCCTTGGGATGGTACTATTCACAGTGAACCATGCCCTCCTGCATCAGTCATTAATCAAGAAAATACTCTACACACTTGAATACAGGTCAATTTTATGGAGGAATTTTTTTCAACTGAGGTTCCTTTTACCCAGATGAAACTAGCTTGTATGAAACTGACAAAAACTGACCAGCACAGCTCCTGTTATCATTTATTCTTATGTTACTCAAAGGGAGAGAAAATAATGAGGCTTAAAGGGAGACTGGCAAGGCAGCTGAACGCTAATATGTGTAAAGAACATAAATAAAGCCAAAAAGGAGGAGTGTTAAACCCTCAGCCCCAAGTTTGCTTAAATTTCAATCTAGGGCATAGAGAAATGGCATACTGATTTTGCAGAGGACACAAGTTTAGTTCCTAGCTCCTACACTGGGCAGCTCACAGCAGCCTAGAACTCCAACTCCAGGGCATCCTATACCTTCAGATTCTTGCTTGGGTTCCTCTCTTGACTTCCCCACTATGGATTGTGACCTTGAAATATAAATAAACCAAATAAATCCTTTCTTCCCCTAAGTTACTCTTGGCCATGTTTGTCATGGCAACAGAAGTTTCAGTTAACACCTTGGTGTTTTGTTTGCCAACTCATCAGCTGATCCCAGATGTCTTAGTACAACTAGACTGTGGTTACTACAACAGAAAAAAACGGAGCTTTAATCACTTGAACAAATTTAATGCCTTTGTCAATGAAAGTCTTCAAGAATTCACTCTATATAAAATACACAAAGTCTTCACAACAGAGTCACCATTGCTAGTCACAGCTACCTCCTCCTGTCCATGGAGGCCAGCCTGTGTATATCAACTTTGGCAGTAAGCTCCTTCTGAGCTTAATGAATGCACAGATGGACCTCTTAGAGGAAAAAATCCCTAGACCATAAGAGAAAATTGATTTTTAATGTAAAATATTTCAAGGACCATGGTGTAGCTGTGTTATTGAGAACATGAACAAACATGCTTAAGATTGGTACCTCAAACAAACAAAATAAAATACCAGTTCACTGACATTCAGTGGAGAACTTTGGGGTGAGCTGAAATGAACTTCAGATTAAAATGTGCCCTTTTCATAGGTGAACACTCTCATAAACTTGGATCAAAGTCATGCAAATATCTGTGCCCTCAACTATGCTTTAAATTTGCAGAATGCACTTTAAATGGCAATACGGTACACTAAGAAAAAAAATAACCAAAGCATTTAACATTTTACCCCAAAACACTTGGACCAAGAATTGATTCACACACATACACACACACACACACACACACACACACACACACACACACACAGCTTAGCAAAATTATGCCCTTTAGAAGAGAAGACAGGCTTCTCTTTACTAGAGTGCATCTAAATCCTCTGCACTGCTGAGTATTTGTTGTGTAGTAGATTCCCTTGAGAAGCTATGACCTGCACATATGGGAGCCCACAACAGACCAAAATAACAATTGCACCAATATCCAATTTGGTTAACTGGTGAGTATTTTATTGGGGTTACTAACAGCAGTATGGGGGAGGAGTTACTTATAAGGAGCAGAGATAACTCAAAATCATCTGCATTATCAGAAATTCTACCCCACCAAGACAGTCAATGACTGCAAAAACTTCAACTCTGAGATGTCTACACAACCTGCAGGGAGCTCCACAGTTCAAAAACCTCTTTTCAAAAACAAAAACTGTTAATTATTTATTATAATTCAAATTTTTTGAGATTAAAATAATAGCACAATTTCTATTCCTTTTCCTTGCTCCAATTTCTCCTATGTATTCCCCTTACCCTGTTTCAAATTCATTGTCTCTTCTTCTAAATATATAAATACAACCTAATAAGTTTGTACAATGTTACTTGTATATATATATATATATACATATATATATGTTTTTAAGGCAGATCATTTCATTTCAGATATCTTTGGGGGGCATTCAAGGGGTTCCTCCATAAAGAAGAGTATTTCTCTTGCTTTCATCATTACTTAGCTGCTTATAATTATTTGCCTAAGGTTGAGGCCAAGTGGTTTCCCCCTTCTAAACTAAGGTCTCTCTTTCCACTGTTTGGCTAGTAAGGTCCTCCACCCACATGAATGATTTTTTTCTATTTTATTTCTGGGGATAGGGGCCTCAAGAATCTCTCAAGATGCTGTTCTTGCTAGTAAGTGATCTTCTGTTTACCCCCTGAAGCTCTAAACTTCACTTGAGGGACTAGAGAGATGGCACAGTGATTAAGCACACTTGCTGCCCTTCCAGAAGACCTGGGTTACATGGCACCTATATGACTGCTCACAACTGTAACTCCAGTTTCAGCGGATGAAGTGCCCTCTTCTGACCTCCACTGGCACTTCACAGATTGACTCACATATAAGCAAGGCAAACACTCATATACACAAACAATAAATACATAAACATTTTTCAAAACTTCCATTTGATGTTGTAATTATCATTGTTTGTAAAATCTTTAATTTGGAAAACACAGACTCACTGGGCCAAGTGACTCACACCTTTAGTCACAGCGCTTAGGAGTCAGAAGCAGGGAGATTTTTGTGAGTTTGAGGCCAGCCTGGTCTACAAGGATAGCCAGAGCTACACAGTGAAACACTATACTGAAAAAACAAACTAACAAGCAACAAAACCCTGGTAAAATTCAGTCTCTGTGTTAGTTTCCTGGAGTTTCTTTAATAATTTTCCCCCAAATTATAGTGAGTGTTGTAGCTTATATGCAAAATGTTTCTCTAAAGTCTCACAAGTTTAAACACTTGGTCCTCAGATATTGGAACTCTTTGAGGATATTGTAGGTCTACTTGGGTATGGGACCCAGGTAGCTGAACTGGGTCTCTGGAAGTTGTGCCTTGGAGGTTATAGCCTTGCCCCACTTCTACTCTGCCTTCCTGACCCACTGTGAAGTGAGGAAGTCAAGGCAGGAAGCCATACATTCAAATACCACTGCCAACTCCTTCTCTATAGCCCCCACCAAGCTAGTTCTAACTGCTATGCCCTTCCCATTGCCTTAGTTTTATTTTCTGTTGCTGTGATAAAATATCACCAATAAGAGTAATTTATGGGGGTAAATTTTAACTCACAAGTCTAGCTTATAGTCCATCATAGCAGAGCCATCAGAGTAATAAGTGCTTGAGAAAAACCAGTCACATTAAACCTATAGTGGATGGCAATGAGTTAATGCATGCATGGATGCTAGTGCTCAGCTTGCCTTCTCCACTTCTTACATAGTTCATAATCCCCTGCCTAGGGAATGGTACCACCCACAGTGGGTTGGTCTTCTTACCTCAATCAAGGCAATCAAGATAATTCACCTAACCGGTCAGTGGTGGCACATGCCTTTAATCCCAGCACTAGGGAGGCAGAGCCAGGTGGATCTCTGTGAGTTCGAGGCCAGCCTGGTCTACAGAGTGAGTTCCAGCACAGCCTCCAAAGCAATATAGAGAAACCCTGTCTCAAGAAAAAAATAATTCCCCATAATCATGCCCATAGGCCAAACTGATCCAGACAATCCTCAATGAGACTCCCTTGCCAGATGATTGTAGATTATGTCAAGCTGACAACTAAAGCTAAGCATCACACTGCAGAGGGACAGTGGACACAACAGTCCTGCAAGCAGAGCAGAAAGAGTAGGCACCAGATCCTGATAGGGTGTTGGAGGAGTCTTAACACAAAGCTTTCCATCTCTTCCCCTTATGCTAAAACACTTCGGCTGCTTCCAAATCTGAATTAAACATCACACTTCCCACAAAGGCTTTGCCAATGTTTTCCATCAGAATTCATCGATATCATCATGGTATTCATTTTGAAAACAGTTTTATCAGTAACATATGTCACATAGTACACAAGACAGCATATTTATTTTTCTAAATGTCTGGTTTGTGTTGTTGTTTGTTTATTCAGAGATTGTAAGGTTCTTGGAAATGTATTATATTTTACTCAAATTCAGATAGTAAGTGCTAGAACACGATCAAGCTTTGTGGAAAACTAAATGCACAGTTGATTAAATAACTGCGGACTAGCAAACACACCCACTGTTGCCCACAGTTAACTAAACTGAGCCAGCTTCTTTTTCCCAGTTGGAAACTATTAACTTCAAAAGAAGAAGAAACTGTCGAAGGAGGAGCAAGGGATGTGTTCTCTACTACCATCCCATCTGCAGTGGAGAAAGAAACCATAGGAGCTCTTGGCTGCCTCAGTGACTTGAGGGGGTCCAGACATTTGTTCCAGGAGGCAAAAGGATCTGGGTGGGCACATGAATGGGTTAACAAATATTCAACACAGATGAGAAAGATAAGGAAGCCAAGTTTCTTGCCTAGGTAAGTACATATTTATTATGTTAGACAATTTTAATACATTATTTCACCAGTGCCTTGAGGTAGGAATTTTTATTTTGTGTTTGCATATTTGCCTGCATGTATGAATGTGTGCTATGCCTGTGCCATGCCTGAAGCAGACTTCAGATCCCCTTACAACTGGAGTTACATAATGTTACCAGCCACTTTTTGGTCAAACAGGGTCTCATATAGTCCAGTCTGATCCAAAACTCACTATACAGTCAAGGATGACATTACATTTCTTATCTTCTTGCCTCCATTTTGTCACATGCTAAGATTATGAATATATTTCATCATGCCTGGATGAGAGGAAGGAATCTTTTTAACTTTCATTTTGTAAAACCAACAAAATAAAATTCAGAGAGGACACAAGCTGCTAAAATATAAAAAGTTTGTAAAAGGCAACAACTCAAGCCCAGACATTCTGCTCTTTGGCTTACTTTATCATTTGATGCTGAGGGAATTTGACCTTAAACTCCTCTTCATATGACTAATCCTTAAATATTTGAAGACAAATTCCCCTTTCTTGTACTTCAGAACATCCTCAATTACTTACATTGCATTAACTTTTCAACAGGCTACATCAAAATTCTGAATTTTATTAAGATTTAGGCAAACTAATTCTCATAAGTGCTTTTTCATATTGACCCAGGAAACCCAGTAAGCTCTCACAGTATATGCAAAAGAGAAGAGGAATGTGCCTTGATAAACAGAGGCAGAGTATGAATAACGATGAATGGTGGGTATTGACTTTGAAACACTAAGTCAATCTATACAACATTATTTGTTGCCTGATTCCTAAAAGCATATGCTATAAACTTGGGCAACATCAAGAATGGCAGTGACAGCTTTTAAATCAGTCTTTCTACATCCTTTGGTAAATGTGACTGACAATTTTGTAATCTTTGTTTTAGCATATAGAGAAACTAAAGCAAGTGTTATAATCTGTTTCTGAAGTATCTCCTCAAAAAGTCACACATGGAAGTCTTGGTTCTTAGCAGATAGATCCAACCACTTACAGGTGAGTGGATTGTAAGAGTTCTATAGGAAAATCAGTACCTCAACTCCATTTCTGTGTCATTTTCTCATAAATAAATAGGTTGTCAATGTATTTGGTATTAATAAATTAGGTAATTAATTCTCATTATCAGCTTAGGGTTCGGTTAGAATCACCTAGAAGACTCAACTCTGTCTTTGTGAGGGAGTTTCCAGAGATGAGCGAAGGCCTACTTTGAATGTAGGTGACAACATTTGGCTGAAGTCTGAGACCAAATATAAAAGGAGAAATACGGGCCAGTATGGAAAGGTGAAACTCAAATGAACTCTCATTCCCCATTATCTGCTTCCTGTTCAGTGTCATTGACCTAGATATTCCTGCTACTTTACCTTCCCTATTATGGTGGACTGCTTTCTGCTAACTGTGAGCCCAGTCAAAATCCCTACCTTCACCCCCACAACTCCCACTCCCCAACCCAAAACTCCAACCTCGCAGAAGTAAGCTGCTTCCTGTTAGGTATTTGTTCACAGCATTGGGGAAAGAAGCTGATACAATAAGCTTTATTATAACACACATCCTTCTTTATCATTTTCTGTGGTAGATTTTCTGTAGACTTACCATCCTTAGGCCAAGTTGACTACGTTCACAGGGTGTATTTTAGCATAAGGTATAATCTTGAACTCACCATGTAGCTGAATATGACCTTGAACTTCTGATCCTCCTGTTTCCAATTTCAAAGTACTGAGATTACAGATGTGTAGTACCATGTCAGGTTTACACATGAACCCACAGCCTCATTCAGGCAAGCACTGTGCTGGCTGAATTGCATCCCCATGTCCTGGTTGGGAAAAAATGTACTAGTCACTAGTGTCACTTACATTTATAAGGTGATGTAGCTACCAAGACCATTCAGCTCTTGTTCAAGAAAAACCAAGTAGGCAAGTAGGTACTGTACAGGATTTTATATTCCTGGCCCTCAGTTTTGGAACAAAGACCACCTAGTTCCAAGTTCAGGGTACAAGGTTACAGGTCTTTGGCACTTATTTTGTCTTTTGTCCATACTTTGATTGAAATAAGATAATGCTTCACAAAGTAATTTTGGAATTAATTTTATGGTTAAACTCTCAAACATCTGAAGTTTAAAACCCATAAAATCTCAGCTTCCTTTACATAGAATAGGTGAGGTTTAAGTAGTAACCTTTCAAGTCATGGGCAGGAAGGAAGTAAACTTGTCACACTGCATCGGTTTTATGATATGACAGTCATGGAGTGTTTGTTAGAAACACTACTTAATATTTATGAGTCACCTCATATACATCTCTTCCAGAAGTTTGACACAGAGGGCTAGGATATACAAAGTTATTAGCCAAGGAACAGTGACTCTAAAATGAAGCATCTATGTTGTTGGCAGATTCCTCTTTGCTCCCATTGGCAGAACTCCACCCTATTTCTGGTGCCCTCAATATCTGAAAAATTCCAGTGATGATACTCAATTCCTACAAAGGCTTCATTTAAGCCAGATATAACCTCTTGTGTTTAGAGGTATTCCCATATTCAAATGCCTTTAAAGGCTCTGATAAACCTACAAGGCCTGAATTTTTAAAACATTAGATGACTTTCAAAAGGGCTGAAATCTGTATTCATGACTAGGACCACACTTTTAACACCATGTATTCATTCTCAGATATGGGACATGGCATTTACAATGCTGGAATCCATAGGTAATCCCAGTTCTCAAAAGGCAAGAGTTTTGATTGGGATGTCATTGAATCTGTAAATTGCTTTCGTTGAGATGGATATTTAAAGATTATTATTCTATCAATCTAAGAACACAGGATGTCTACATATTTTGTAGAGGTCTTTCACCTCTTCTATAGCTTTTATGCTATAGATAAAAGGGAGCTTTTAGGATTAAGGAAATGTGGCATGATGAGTTTGTTGATATGTGTGTTGACTTATAAGTTATAACCATATAAATGTACTGGATGTGGAATTCAGTAGTGAATTCCAGCTGGTAATTAGTAGAATGGTTTTATTATTGAAAACTTAGATTAAGATATCAGATAGATAGATAGATAGATAGATAGATAGATAGATGAGAAGAAAGAAAGGAGGAAGAAGGAACAGCCAAGGAAGGAAGGAAAGAGGAGAAAGAGTATAAAGTAGAAAGGAAGGAAAATGAGAAGTAGCAAGATGTGAAGGAAAAGAAGAAGATGAGGAAGAGGAAAAAGAAGGAAGAAAGGAAGGAAAAAGGTACAGTAGAAGAGGAGGAGAGAGAAAAACGCTGAAGAAATAAAATGTCAGAGATTTCCCTATGTCTAGAAGAGACAGAGGAAATGAAGAGCAGAGACCACACAGCAATAAAAATGACAAGCTTAAACATGTTTCTATAACATAGTAATGATTAATATGTATCACATAGGTGTCACATAAAATAAGCAGGGTAAAGATAATACAATGTGCTCAGGATCACCTTACCAAGAGAGCTATATAAAATGTAAGAATTAAATTTAAAGGAGCCATCTGGTTGATCCCATGAACAGACCAGTGCAGACAGTAACATCACTGTGGTGTTATACAAGATGGTGTGTAAGTCTCAATGACTCAATAGAAACCTTCAGCATCTAGAAGAATCTGGTGAAGATTCAGTGTGGATTTCGACTTACATAGTAGCATGGGGCTCAAGCTGTTGCAAGGCATCTAGATAAAAAAGTCAGTGACTTTGACTTTGTTAGTGGAGTTACATAAAATTATATTTATTTTATTTATTTAATTTTGCTTACACTGAGAGCATCAGTCTTGTTCAGTCACTGACATCAACTAATTACTAAATCTTAATAGACAGTGTTGGGATATAGTTAAGTGGTAAAGTGTTTGCCCAGGATGCACAAGATCCTATGTTCAAATCCCAGTTTAATTGATTAAAAATGGTAATTAAACACTAATGGACAAGATCATCCTAAAGTGTCCCAATTCCCTACTTTTGGACCCATTGTCCCTTCCCCTGAATTACATCTGTCTTGTATCTTTGTGAATGGTTATATATTCCATTGAGAGTCTCAAGCAGGAAGTCTGGGCACAATCTGGATTCATTCTCTCCATTGTATCTGCAAATGGCAAGGAGTTTTAAGTAATTCATCTCTCTTGATTCCCACTGATGGAACCTGAGTTTGGGAGTTTACTGTTTCTTTGCTGAGTTATAGAGACTACCTCACAATGTAATTTCCTGATTCTGTCTCACTCCATTCCCTTCCTGATTTCCCTTTCACAAGCACAAATCTGATTCATTCATTCTGATTGAGGCTGCCAGTGACTCACTACCTCGTGCATAGGAGTTCATAATGGGTCGCACTTTCCGGTAGAATTTATCCTACATTAATTTCTATAGCTGTAATGAAATGTGAAAATTAAAAAGCAACTTAGCTTTTACATCCATCATTTTAGTTAGTCATTATGGGGAGGGTAAGGAAAGAACGTCAAATAGCCAGTTACATTACATCCATAGTCAAGAGCAGAGAGAAACGAATGCATGCCTATCTCCTTGCTTATATTTAACTCAGTCTCTCCATCCTTACACAGTTCAGGATTGCCTGACTAGGCTTAGCTGCCTGGTTCTTCTCATACCAATTAACTTAATTAAAATAATCTCTCACAGACAAACCTGCAAGCCAACCCAATGGAGACAATGGTGATTCTAACATATGTCAGGTGGACAATCAATGCTAACCATTACATAACTTCATTTTCATCCCAGTGATGTGTAGTTCCCTGAAGCTTCCATTTCCCTGAAATCACCACTGTTCCCATTCCTTTCCAAGGACACCTCCCACATTCTTCCTAATGCCAGCAGATACCAACCTCCTGTTCTCCTTAAACCTCCCATTGGGCTGCCAGGTCTTCTAGAGGTTTTCTTACGAATCTGAAAATCTAAAACTGGTGGCTTATCTTCTTCATCAGTTGCACCATAGCTATGTGTAGAATAAATGTCTGTTTATGAGTCTTCCTTCCAACCAGAATGCTCTAAATCTCCATTTCATTATTTTAACCTGCAGGTAGAACTTTGTATGCATTCAACTATTCATGGGAGAATGGTTTGGAAGATTCTTCAGGTCTGGAGTTACAGGAAGCAGATCTGAGAGTCCATAGGTTATCATTTTACTAGAGAGTGTCTCTCTGGAATTAGAACTGACTACAAAATAAAGTGAGGCACCATACAAACATATGCTACTCACCTGGTCACTTCTAATGGGACCTGTGCTTTGGTACTGAGAAACAATAAGCATTGTGTGAGTTCATCATGACTTCAATGCTAAGAAGTTTGGACTTCAAAGTGATTGAAAATAACAGGTGTGTACCCATGGTTTCAATTCCCATGAATAGCCGAGATTATCTTATTTTCTCCAAAATAAAATCAAGCCACACATTTTCTTCTCATACATAGAGTGTTTCCACACCATTTAGTCATTAAGGAAATTGCTGCACATGAATCCTCATATATACTCCTTAGAACCCAAGACTAGGTAACTGAATCTGAAGAAATATGTATTTCATTAAACCCAGGGAAGCTAGAATGCAGAATCTCATCAGCAACACTTAACAGCTCTCTAGCTAGATATGCTATCTGTTTAGTTTTAACTGTCCACTAGATGCATTTGAGAGGGGAGATTCAACTGAGGAGCTGCCTAGATCAGACTGGTCTGTAGACTTATTTTGATCCTTAATTGATTTATGTGGGACTGCCTCACAGCCAGCATCTCCACTCCCTAGGCAGGTGATCTTTAACAATAAAATAGTAGCTTAGCATAAGCCTATCCATGACCCAGCAAGCAACGTTCCCCCGTGGTTTCGGCCACATTTCTTGACTGTGAAGTAAGTTTCTTGATCAGACTGTGGGGAATGGCAAGCAGGACTTTTGTCTTCAAGGTCCTGCTTTGATGGCCTTACTTCCCATCAGTTAAAGATTGCAACAAATATTCTATTTCTTCTCCTATGTTGATTTGGCCAGAGTGCCTTATCACAACAATAAAAATTACTCTGGTTTACAGGCCAGTATTTGAATATACCTTGCAGTCCCAGTACTGCAAGAGCTTATAAAAGATAGATATACAATTTGAAGCACTATTATCAGTCTCTAACAGCAACATGTGCAGCCAAATTTGCCATAGCTGTATTCAACATTTTCTTCTAATTGCCTGGTGCCTCAGGATGCACTCCTCATCTCTAAAAATCTATATTGCCATGGCGTTTGACTACCAAGAAGTTACAGTTCAATCTGACATTATTGATTTTTATGACAGGTTTTGTTATTTTCACTACTGGAGATTGAGCCAGAGCCTTATTCATCCTAGGCAAGTTGTCTTCCCTAATCTCCATCTCCAGGCCTCTTGTTTTTATTTTTAAGAGCAAGCAAGGTAGACCAATAGCAGGAAACATTGACTGCCAGACTGATCCCGTGAGTTCACAATCAAAAGTAGGGACATATGACTTCTCAAAGCAGACATGGGAGACAGAAGAGGAGACAGACGAAAGGTTATGATGGAACAGAAATATTTGGCTTCTTCACAGAGTGACAAGAAAAGATGGGGAACACTTCTGAGAGAGGGGACAGTTCAGCTAAGTTTTTTTGCATATGTAAAAGAAGAATATGGTGGTGAATAGTTAACAATGAACCACAACATGTAAAAAACAATTGAGTTGCTACCATTGGCATTTCATTCCAAGGAACTCAAGATGGCAGTGATAGGGAGCTGGGGGAATGGTCAGTCAGGAAAATGCCTGCCTTGGAAGTTTGAAGATCTGATTTCAATTGCCAACATGCATATCGAATGAAAGACGTAGAAAAGGAGAGAGGAAGGAAAGAAAGCTTGACATAGTAAATTATGCTCTTGCAATCCCAGGTCTGGGGAGATAGAGACGGGAACATCCCTAAGGTTCACTGGCCAGACAACCTAGCCTATTTAGAGAACCACAGTGACAGACCCTATCTCATAATAACAACAAAATACCCAAGTTGAATGATGCTTGAGAAACAGCACTCAAGGTTGACATCTAGTCTCCACATGTTCTCACATATATGCATGCACCCAAATACACACTAATACAGATAAATGCATAAAAGAAAAAAATACTATGAGATCACATATTTCTTAGCTTTATACATCACTATATAAAGTTGCCTTTTCTTCCACAGACACAAAGGGCATAGACATCAGGAACCTACAGTGCAGTCATGCCTCCCACTACTTTTCCCTTGTGGTGACTGACAATCATACCTAGGCTAATCTATCATCTACCATCCACAAGATGCTTGAACCACAGTGCACAGAAATGACCCAGAACATTTTAATACAACCAAATCTCCATGGTGCAAAATAGGAAAAGAAAAAAAAAACCTTCTTTCCTCTGAGGCTAAGCAAACACTAGTCATTCTTTTGGGGATTTTTTTTTCTCCTTAAAAGAAAACTGGTATTTGTTTGAAGATTAGAACCATGCTGTGGTGAGGCTTAGAAGGTTATTTGCATGACACATAGCGCAACTCCACTCTAATGGCGAACATTTTAAAACACCTTTGATGGGAAGAGCCATGAGCATTTCCCCAAATCCCAATTCTTTCTATTCTGTAGTCTGCCCCCCCCCCACCTGAACTTTAGAAAATAGACACATTCGATTCTGTTCCCCTTGCAAAATGCTCACAAATTATGGTTTATTAATTGATGTCTTTTCCAAACTGCTTCTCTTCTGCTGCTTTTGCTTACTCTCTCGTAGGCTGCTGTAAACAATATGAATCGAATGTGTATATCCTCATTCCTGGGAATAAAATGCTGTGTATTTTCCCCTAATAGGAAGGAGTCAGTGTAGGCTGAGACTTCTAGTCTAGCAATGATAATAAGCTTAATTTTTTGGTGCACCTTAATTTCTTCCCAGAAAATAGTCCATGTTTTTTTTCTGCATCATGGAGGGCAGGAGATACACCACAGTCTGCAGCACATATGTGGCACTGTGACATTTCTGGGTGTCTGTGTTAAGAGAACCATCAGTTCTCTTTTTACTATGCCAACATCACTAGCAAAGTTCCCATTCAGGAATATCTTGTACATCATCAAGGAAAAAACTCTCAGGCTAGAGAGGCTGTCGAGCAGTGAGCAGTTAAATATATTTGTTGTTCTTGTAGACGACCAGAGTTCAATTCTGAGAACCCAGGTCTGGCAGTTCACAACAGCCTGTAGTTCAGTTCCACTGGATTCAGTGCCCTCTTTGGTCTTCCCAGGAAGCTGCCTTCATGGTGCATACACTCACACAGATGCATACATATACATGAGGAAAAATAAAAAACAAACCCTAAATGCTAAAATAAATAAAACTTTTCATAAGCCATTTGAATTAAGGGTGACATTTATTTTTACACAAATCAAGGCAATTCATATAACAGTGTTTTTTTCTAATATCTGAATTTGTTTATTTTATAATAGGGATAGAAAAGGAATATATCAGTTGCAGAGTTTATTGAGTTATGTGCCCAGATAGATCAGTCAACATACCCTTCCAGTAAGAATAAACACTTTGATTAATTTTACCCCAGTGGTCATAGGCAGCAGCAGGCTTCCCTTGCTAACAAGATCTGGTATCTCACAGGCTATTGCAACTTTTACAAATGTTGTAATTTTTATAAGAGTAAACTCTGCAACAGAAAACTTTGTAGAGTTGTTAAACAGCCTTTTAAAGCAATACTTACAAACCAGTTCCACATGAACAATATATCACCCATTAATGACAACCAATGACTAAACAAGTAGGATGAACAAATGACAGTGAAGTCCCTGAGACTAGACAAAAGGTACAGGAATATGATGTTCCTTAAGATAGAAGAATATTCTACTCTAACCAGTAGTCTCTCTGTGATGGTCACAACCAGCATGCTAGGAACAATATCTACCATATATTCCATTAATTAAATTCATCTACAAATCTTTTTTGTGGTATTGGAAATTAAACCACAGACTTATGTGTGCCAGGCAAGCTCTCTGCCCTTGAGGTGTATCACTCAGCCTTTCTTTTCCTGTTTCCTGTTTTAGTTTGAGATTGTCTCTTGCTAAATTGGCTGACCTTAAACGTACTGTATAACCCAGACTGGCCTCCAACCTGTGATCTTCCTGAGTCACCTTCCCAACTAGCTGAGATTATTACACTGCGCCCACAGGCCCTCGTTCTATAAACCGTTTAAAATTTACTTTAATTATCCAATGACTTCATCCCTTCCCATCTACAGCTCATGTTTATGAACAGACCTGTCTTAGCTTTTCTAATCAGATCAGGTAAATCTGTCTATGAAGGATTAGCTCCATAATTCTGGAGGAAGAAAACTGAAATCCCAAAAGCTGCCTTTTACTGACTCACAAAAACAAAAACAATCATTTTTATTATCCTTTCCCATGATGAGCTGTGGAGAGTCAGGCTGATCCAAGGCTTTCTCAGAGGCCCTGATGAAAGAACAAAAACAATGCTAGTTCTGTATCCTTGCCCAGGGGCAAAATTGGCAAAGTCTGGTCTGGGACTGGGGCCTTTAAAGAGTTAAAGTTTTGGTTTGTGGGAATCTGAGCCTCACCCTTACCCAACAGGAGACTAGAGTTATCAATCCCAAACCACTGTATGCTTGTTCTACAATGCACTTGAGATATCCTCTGCTCTCTTTGTGAAACACTGCTTGATTAGCTTCCTGCTGACTTCATCCCACTGTATGATGGCTTTCTACTAACTGTCTCATTTGACCCCTACAAACTGTACATAAGATGTGGCACTTCCAAGTATACTTGCTTGGCATAAGACAGAACTTGTGATCAAGCTTTCCTGTCTTATTTATTTTCCGATGTCATGGTTTTCTCCTCAAGGACCCATCAAAGAAGAATGACCAGGTCAATGAGCAATTATCTACTGTTAAAGGAAGCCTTCCCGCCAGCCTGGTTGCAGAGCCGCATCAGTCCCAAATAAACACACAGGAGGCTATATTAATTATGAAGCTGTTGGCCTTGCTTGTTTCTTACTGGCTAACTCTGACTTAAGTATTTATCCCATAATTGTTAATCTAAGTGTTTCTCTTACTGGAGAAGTTTCCCGGCTTCTTATCCATATGGCGGTTACATCTTGACTCCCTGTGTTTCTCCTTCCCAGAGTACTCCTGGACTCATAGTCCCATCTATCTTGCTTCCCTATTGGCCACCAATGCTTTCTTGACATATACACAGGACTTCCCCAACAATCTACCATTGGGATTTATAAGGCACAACTGCTGGTATCAGACACTAATCATTAGAGTGGGGAAGGATGGTAGAATGAACTCTTCCTGCCTCTGAAAAGATGGCCATGAAACAAGGACTCCAAATTTATAAACTGTCATTAATATTCTCATTGTTGTAACAGGATGTTGAACTTTATAAACATAATAGAGAAAACTTGTGGATGGAGGGTTTGACATGGTTCTCATGTGACTGTCTGCACTGTCATTCATTCACACTTTCCCATCCAAAACTGTTGTCTAATGGTAGTATCATTTCAATAACAGGAGGCAAAAGGCACTTAGGTGATTTTTTTGTTGTTGTTCTTATTGTATGCAAACATTAATTATTGATTTACTCATTTTTTATAAGTGGGTTGGTTAGTCTACATGAGTGAATGCCATGTGTAGAACATGATTCAGGCTTCCTATAAGATGGCATCAAATCCCTTGGTACAAGGTACATTATGAGACAGCAGACATGGGTGCTGGGAACATGACTTAGGTCCTATGCAAGAGCAGCAATTGATTGCTCTTAATTGCTGAGCTATCTCTACATTTCTGCTAATTTTTAAAAAAGAATGATACTAACTAGTTATATCACTATAATCAGTGGGATCTACCTCTGTAGATCAAACTCTAGTATAAAATATTCAGTAAAAGAGGGATAGATTTAGCTCTGTGGTCAGTGCTTGTCTAGCAAGTTGAAGGCCCTGAGTTCAGTCTTACACTCCCAAAATAAAAATGAAAACAAAAACAAAATAGCATAAGGCCTGAACATATAAGGACTTCTTCTCTCACCATTACTCTCTAAACACTGCAATATAATATCCATTAGTCCATCGTTTACGTAAGTTAGGTATTTTTAAAGTTATCAAAGGCATATGAGGGATATATATTATAAATTCACAGTCTCCCATCTCATAGAATGAACACAAGCATCTGTACTTTTGGCATGTGTGGAAGTTTTAAGAAGTTCAGGGTCAGCATTATGGGTCAAGTCCTCTTAGGCTTTGCAGGTACTTTTTCCTTTTCTCAACTATTGAACTCTGAGGGCAATAGAACAACAACAGTCACAGATAATAACTAATATATAAACAACTAGATGTGGTTATGTCTCAACAAAACTTTATTTGCAAAAACAATCAGCAAGACATATTTTGTCTCTTAACTACAGATATACAACCCCATCTTAAAACTGATGTACATATATAAAATAATTAATGGGAATTACATTTTATGCCAGAAATTTTGAGTGCATTCAAGTAGAAAATAGATGGCTAGTACTTTCAAAAGCCCAAACGATGTACATGATTCATTTCAAGACAATTATACTATTAGTTTATAATTTTTGCCTTACTTTTAGTGTGCAAATTGAATTTAGAAAACACAATATGGCTTTAGTTCCTGTAGAAGTCTCAGCTAACATATAGTTTTGTGTGAATCTAACATGTTTGAAGGATGTCACCCTGATCTTGCTGGAGGTAAACTTCCTTGCTTGTGTTATAACACCCAGCACATTTTGGGTGCAGCTTCAGAATAGAATATGTCGTGAACATGATAAAAAGATGCTCAACCACTATGTTGCATTCCCAGGCATAGTTGTGTTTTCATATCAGAATAAGAAGCAAGCATAAAAAGGATAAGCCTGACATTAAGGAAAAAGGGATCATGGTGTCGTGATTTGAATGAGAAATGTCCCCCACCCCCACCCCAGACTTGGGGATTTGAACACTTGGTTCTCAGTTGGCAATGCTTTTGGGGGAGATTCTGGAACCTTTGTCAGACAGAGCCTTGATGGAGGAAGTAGGTCATTGAGGGAAGGCACACTTCCTGTTTTCTCTCTGTCTGGTGCTTGAGGTTCAAGATGTGAGCTCTCATTTTCCTGCCACCATCCCTGTCACTTGCTGCCATGCCTCTCAGCTATGATGGACTCTTAATCTCTGGAACCACAAGCCAAAATAAACACTTATTTCCTTTTTTCACATTTTTAAAATTTAAATTAGAAACAAGCTTGTTTTACATGTCAATCCCAGTTACCTCTCCCTCCCCTCCTCCCCTGCCCCCACCAGTCCCCTATTCCATCCCTTTTCTGCTCCCCAGGGAGGGTGAGGTCTTCCATGGGGGATCATCACAGTTTGTCATATAATTTGAAACAGGGCCTAGGCCCTTCCCTGTATGTCTAGACTGAGAGAGTATCCCTCATGTGGAGTGGGCTCCCAAAGTCCATTCATATACTAGGGATAAATACTGATTTACTGCCTGAGGCCCCATAGACTGCCCAGGCCTCCTTACTGACACCCACAATCAGGTGATCTGCATCAGTCCTATGCTGATTTTCCTGCTAACAGTCTGGGATCCATGAGCTCCCCATTGTTCAGGTCAGCTATTTCTGTGGGTTTCTCCAGCCTGGTCTTGATCCCTTTGCTCATCACTCTTCCCTCTCTACAACTGGATTCCAGGAGTTCAGTTCAGTGTTTAGCTATGGGTGTCTGCTTCTGCTTCTGTCACCTACTGCATGAAGCTCTAGGATAACATATAAGATAGTCATCAATCTTATTATCAGGTAAGGGGATTTAAGGTAGCCTCTCTACTATTGCTTAGATTGTTAGTTGGGGTCATTCTTTTAGATTTCTGGACATTTCCCTAGTGCCAGATTTTTCTTTAAACCTATAATGGCTCCCTCTATTATGGTATTTGTTTTTTTGCTCTCCTCTGCTCTTGCCCTAACTCAATCTTCCTGCTCCCTCATGTCCTCCTCTCCCCTCCTCTTCTCCCCTTCTCTTTCTCTGAACTTCATCTCCTCTTCCTCATGTTCCCAATTTGCTCAGGAGATCTGGTACCTTTCCAGTTCTCCAGGGGACCATGTATGTCTCTCTTAGGATCCTCCTTGTATCCTAGATTTATTGGTGGTGTGGATTATAGGCTGGTAATCCTTTGCTCTATGTCTAAAATAACTGAGTACATACCATGTTTGACTTTTTGTGACTGGGTACCTTACTCAGGATGGTTTCATCTAGTTACATACATTTGCCTGTGAATTTCAAGATTCCATTGTTTTTTTTCAGTGAGTAGTATTCCATTGTGTAAATGTACCCCATTTTCTCTACCCATTCTTCAGCTGAGGGGCATCTAGGTTGCTTCCGGGTTCTGGCTATTACAAATAATGCTTCTATCAACATAACTGAACAGATGTCTTTGTTGTATGAATGTCCATCTTAAACCCTTACTTCTGTATGCTGATTTGATCATATTGTTTTATCACAGCAACATAAAAATGATAAGTCTGGCTGGAAAGGCATAAGCAAACAAGGTATACAGTTCTGAGGTTGCAGATGCAGCAAACTCTTGACTAAACCCTGTATATTCTGGCACCACTAGTGGATAACACTAACAGCAATTATGTGTGTGTGTGTGTGTGTGTGTGTGTGTGTGTGTGTGTGTGTGTGTGTGTTTTATTTAGGTTAGAAACAATCTTGTTTCACTTCTGGGATTAATGTCAGATTTAAGAGGTGACAGAGATGGGAAAAAACAAGTAGTTATCAGATGTTTAAATTCCATTTTTAAAAAGATGGATTTACAAAAAAAGAGGAGAAATATGAATCAAGGATAATAAAGTGTTGAGTAATGTGCAAATGTCCACAGACAGGACAGAGGTGCTTACAAGGAGAGCCAGACTTGAAAGTTTTATAAAAGCACATGTGAAATTCTCATCAGAGAAATGGTAGTCACTTGAGAGACTTTTATTTGCTGTCAAAATCAGCAATGGCTTGGGATGGGACAGTATTCTTGAAAAGCAGACAAATGGTTTTCTAAGTGGCATGGAAATGAACCACTGTGGACTGAGATTAGGAAAGCGTCAGGGGAAACGTAAGACATTTTTAATTTTTGACATAGCTTGGAGTGGAAAGATATCTGTCAAAGGCAACTCTGGGTTTCTGAGTAAAGGTAATTGGAAAGATGGTAATGTTCTTTGAAGAGACAAGGAAATTGCAGAGTGAATTTAATTTGGACCACAAGAGACAGATTCACCTAAAGAGATGTCTGAAGGATGTTCCTTCTATTAACTTTCAATCTGGTGTAAACGAACAAGAGGCCCTTTTTCATAATGGGAAAATACTCTGACTGTCCAAACAGCACCCCAACTCACTTTCAGGGGCTTTCAATATGAAACGAACCACAGTAACAGCAGGCGGCTTTTTAGGTCTGGACACAGAGACCAAGAAGAGATATCCCCAACTTAGACCCTGTAAGCATGTTGAGACTCAGAAGGGTAACCACCAAGTTCATGACAGATGCAGGAGATGGAGGGTAGGGGGTACTACTCAGTTCAGCCCCAGTGTGATCAGCCCCAGTGTGAACTTACCTCAGGTTTGCCTTCCACAGCAAACAACCCATATTATATTGCTTATTATTGGTGTAATACTTTTAAAAATGTCTGTCTTGTTATCATCATGGATCAGAATTCATAATTGTTATACCCATTAACAAAGGAATAACTAATTCATGATGAGTAATTTTATGTACGTTGCGCTTGTTTTTGCTTTGTGTGTGTGTGCTTAGAACTGAACACAGAACTTCACAATGGCTAAATACATTTCCTACCACTGAAATATTCCCTCAACCTCCATATTGATTTTATAAATGAAAAATTCCATACAAGTGCAAGATCTTACATGCCACTTAAGACATACCAATGGATATCATATAAGATGTGAAGGCAGAACCACATGTTTAGATAACTATGTGATTTTGCAAACAGCAATGAGTAAATTCTCTAAAAGTCCAATCGGTGTGTCTAATCTTTTGACATTGTGACATGATGAATTTTATACTGTATAACTGGGTAATCAAGATACAAAAGCATCACAAGAAAAATTTCATGAAGCTTTCATTCTATTTATGGTATTGTGTTGGGATATATTCAAAGCTGTGCTGGAGAAGAACAGATCTGGGACTCACAGCAGGAAATGCTTTCAATAAACCACCTCTAAGTAGAAAGGAGAGGTGAGGCAAGATTGCTCAGTAAGAAGAGACCTCTGTTGTCAAGCTTGACCTTAGTTTAATTCCTGGACCCTACATGTGGAAAGAGAGAACCAACTCCCGTAAATTGTCCTCTCACCTCCATATGCTTGCCATGACAGGTGTGTACATGCAAGCAAGTGTGTATGCACACACACACACACACACATATTTAATTTAAAAATTAAGTAGAAAGTGAATGAGCCTAAGAGCTAGTGTTAAGACATCATTCTCGCCGGGCGGTGGTGGTGCACGCCTTTAATCCCAGAACTCGGGAGGCAGAGGCAGGCAGATCTCTGTGAGTTCGAGGCTGGGCTGGACCGACAGCCTCCAAAACAATACAGAGAAACCCTGTCTCGTAAAAACCAAAAAAAAAAAAAAAAAAAAAAAAAAAGACATCACACTCAACAGATAGAACAATTGAAATGCATTCAAGGACTTGTGTAATAATTTAGTGAAACAATGAGACCATCATCTATAAAAGCAAGTTGTGATTTTTTCCACCAACTTTCCCCCAACTATTTTAATTGTTTGAGTAGCCTTTGACAAAAGGAAGGAAAGGAAGGGGGAAGGAGGGAGAAAGGGAGGGAGGGAGAAAAGGAGGGAGGGAGAGAAGAAAGGAAGGAAAGAAGGAAGGAAGGAAGGAAGGAAAGAAGGAAGGAAGGAAGGAAGGAAGGGGAGGGAAGGGAAGGGAAGGGAAGGGAAGGGAAAGAAGTAAATGCTCCAAATCCCAAACAGAATGTAGTAAGTCACTGGGCACACATCCCAGGAGTAGAGCACCCCCATGCGTTTACTAGGCTCTCAGTTCAAGTCCCAATTTCTTAAGTAAAATGATGTTAACTCTAAAGTGGTGAGCATGTTAATTTTTCTTCAGCATAGTGATCATTTCAGTATCTATATATGTCTCACCCCATTAATGTTTATTTCTACATTTATATAATTTTTGAAAATTTGGCTTCCTTTGGTGGTAAAACCTTTTTTATTTTCTTTGTAAAAGTATAGGTTTGTCAGAAAATTCCAGTCCTCGATTCAGAGGTAAAAAACTAAGAGTTTTAAAGAAGTGGAGCCTGATGGAGCCAACCAGTATCCTAGCTACATAGAAGGCTGATGCAGGATAATCTCAAGTTTAAGGCTAATCTGGGTACAAAGCAAATTCATGATCAGCCTGAGTGCCTTCATGAAAACCTAAATCAAAAGAAATTTAATCAGAAGTGCTGGAGGCTTATGCTAGTCGTACAGTGCTTGCCTAGCTTATGTAAGTCTCTGGCTTCAATAATTACAAAAACTAATAACAATATCAGAGAGTAAGTGTGGAGATTCTGGACTCATTCTAACATATTACTTTGACTATACTCTTTGTTCATGTTCTTGACAGGCACAGATTCTGAGTAGAAGACATTTGTCCCAACTTCTGCCCTGGTTAACAAGTGATAGAACCGTGTACCCGTCCACCTTGTGCTTGTTCCTTGACAGGTTCTGTTTTTCCATGAACAGTAAACACAAGATAATTTTTATTCTGTGAATAATATTTTCTAAAACTATTTACTGAAACTTAACTTTGAAAGTATGTTGGTTGAACATTCTACAAAGCCTGCACATAGCTGAGGGAATCTCCTTCTACAGTGTGGTTCTGGTATCAAGAATGTCTGCCTGTTGCTGAGCATCCATATGTTGCCTTTCTCTTTAAATTGAACAGAATTATGTTGTCATATTTTCTCTTAGTGATTCTCACATTGGCAGGGACAGAAGCCAAAGTGTCTCTAGAAATATGAAACAAACAAATGAAAATGATATGAACAACCTCAAAGAAATAATTAGGTGTGTCAGCTAATGCCAATGCAAGGTTAAAAGTGGAGAGAGCTGTTACATCAGTCTAAGATAATGGAAAAAAACTGTGCAATTCTTTGCAAGCAAGTAAATCATCAAAAGGAGATAAAAGTGCTGATGGAGATGGGTCTGTCAGTAAAGAAGTTACTTTGCAAGTTCGAATATCTGAGTTGGGATTCCTAATGCTCATGTGAAAAGCTGGTTGTAGTCTGTGATTCCAGTGCAGGGAAGGCAATTGTTATGTGAGGTTCTTTGTCCCATCTAGTCCCTCAGCCCTTGAGCCCCAAATGAACATACAGAGATTTATATTAAGTATAAAGCTGTTGGCTGGTAGTTAGGGCTTCTTATTGGCTAGCTCTGTCTTAATTATTAACCTATTTCTATTAATCTATGTATTTCCACGTGGTCTTGGCTTAGTAGAAAATGCCTGGCGCATCCTCTCTTCCTGGATTCTTCATGACAACTGATATGACAGTCTCCCTCATCTTTTAGTCCTGCCTATCTTCCTGCCTTATTGGCCAATGGTGTTTTATTCATCTACAAATAAGAGAAACATATATACAGAAGGACTTTCCCCATCAGGCAATGAACAGCCAGATTAGCCAATCAGTGAGCTCCTGATTCAGTGAGAGACCCTGTCTCAAAAACAAAGTGGAGAGTAACTGAAGAAGACAAAGACATCTGATGTCAATCATTGGCCACCATTTGCATAAAGGCATATACTATGTGTACAAAGTCATGTATCATGTGAACAAAGACAGATATCACATTCACAAAGGCATAAAACACACATACAAAACAGGGGAGTTGGGAGTTAAAGGGTAATGTTTTAAGAGAGATGTTTGCTAGATAGAGACAAAGGAGTTTTACATGTATGAGTGCAAGACTTGTGGAGAGGAAAAATGTGGGTGCCTTTGAAAAGAAACATAGGGGAGGTAGGGCTTAAGTTTTCATAAAAAATTAAATATGGCAATGGATATCTGATGGATTTATGTTCATATTAATCGTGAGCACAGAAAGAGTCTCTTTTTCTTCTGAGATGAGGAAGTATGAGACCAAAACAGGAACAAGACATGGTGCAAATTAATGGGAGACCAAAATAGGAACAGTACATGATGCAAGTTAACAGGAGAGCAAACCAGAAATAATATATCCTTCCAGTTACTGGTTCTGTTTCCACTCAAGACAGTTAAGGTTAAGTTCCTGTTTATTCTACGTTTCTTTGACCCATTTGAATCAAATGTGCTTGATCTCATATGGGTGGGAAGTATGTGGGCAGGAAATATATTAGGATGTATGCTTGCCCCTGTTGGATGTGGGCAGGAGGTTAAGAAGGCAAAAAATACATCAGAATATATGCTTGTCCATTATTGAACCTGATGGAAAATATGGTGACCTTATGGGTGTGCCATTATAAACCTCATCACAATGTGACTCATGAACAGTTCCTGTGAACACCAGAATGGTCCTTGTCAGAATCCATCAAAATAGACAGTATTTAATTAAAGTTTGCTTCAAATTTGGCCTAAAATTCATAGAACTTGTCTTTTTCTCACAATTCTCAGGTTTAACAGAAGGTAGAAAATTCATGTCACTGGCAAATTTGAAATAGAGGAAGAAAATTCAAGGAAACTGTTTTCTTTGCTAGCAGCAAAGAAGGCACCGGATTTTTGGAAAGAACAAGAAAGACACAGATATCATGGAGATTCTGGAGAACTATAGTAGGAAGAGGAGGTCTCCTGAATTAGGTGTGGGCAGGTTATTATCTACTCTTCTGTTGCTATAATGAAATACAATGATCAAAAGAAGCTTGGAGGAAAAATATGTTTCAGTTTACATTTCCAGAGGGACAGTCCATGATGGCAGGAGGTAGCAGGATCAGGAAGCTGGCTGATCACATTTCATCCCCAAACAGAAAATAAAGAAAAAAATGGCAGGAAGCAGGGGATGGCTATAAATCCTTAAAGCTCACCCCTGGTGACATGTTTTTTTTTCAGCAAGGCAATACCTCTTAATGATTTCATAATCTCACACACACAGCGCCTCCAAGTGGAGACCAAGTGTTTAGATAGATACATGAGCCTATAGGGGGCATTTCTCATAAATGACAGACTCTAGATATCCCCTATGTGGAAGGATTTGGCAATAGGGTGGGAGGGAGGGGGGAAGGGGAGTGCGGGAAGAGGGGAGGGAGAGGGAACTGGGATTGACATGTAAAACAAGCTATTTAAAATTAAAATAAAAAATGATAAAAAAAAGGAAAAAAAAGCACCACACCCTGAATGTTAGCCTACAGCAATGGAGAATTCTGAGGGAGAAAGGAGCATTACGAGGAGACTTAATGAGAAAGGAGGTTTGGGAAACCTGAAAGGGGTGGGGAAGATTGTATAGAGCAAGAAGTTGGCCAAGGACTCCACGTAACAAAGCAGAGAAACCTGACATTATCAGAGGTAAGTAATGGCAGATCCAAACAGATATCCCAACAAGGTTGGTCCTGAGGCTGAACATGTCAGTTAATACAAGAATGCCATTCAACACAGCATAGGCTTCTCTAGTATGAGGGCTAGTTTTAATTTTCAACTTGACACACTCTAGAATCACATGGGAATGGAGTCTCAGTGAGGGACCATCTCAATGTTGACACATCTATGTAGATACTGAGAACTGAACTCCAGTCCCCCAGAAAAGCAGGAAGGGATCTTAATTACTGAATCATCTAGCCCCTAAATATCTACCCTATTTTAATTTACAGTTTTCTTATTGTTAATGGGACTGAAAATATTTGCAACCTCACAAAAACTATTTGAATTTCCTTTCCTATATATGTACCATTTATATCTTATCCTTATTTCTCTTTGTTTGTTTATATTATTTTGTTTGAACTAATTATATCTTTTGAATATAAAATCTTTCTTCTTCCCATTCACATCAAATGTATTTCCCTAGTCTGCAGGCTGTTTATATATCACATTTTTTTGCATTCCATTTCTATGTGGTCATATTTATCATCAATATCATCATGTTTCCTATATTTTACCTTATTTATTGAATATCTGCCTGTTTGAAATATATTTATAATCATAGATTTCCATATATTTCAAGTGGATTGTTTAAACACCTTTGTTTATTTGCTGATTTATAATTTTATTTAACTCTATGAATGTTTTTTAAAGACATTAGATTTGCAACTTAATTTAAATTGATTTCATTGTATATTGTTTGGACAACCCATTATCAAATACCATGTTTAATTTTTCCTTCTTCACAAACCTGTATTTCCAATTCTAGAATCCATCACATTTCCTTATATAAATGGGTTTGGACTTCTCTTCCATCTGAAGATATATATTTCACAGTCATCATTGTCAGTGTGATTAGGGATATCACATAATCTTATTTTCCCCAGAAATTATCTTTGCTATTATTGCCCATGTCTGGAGGAAGGCAAAAGTGTGGATGAGGAAGGATTCTGGAGTGATTAATCCCACCTTATTGACCTCGTGGATAACTAGCAAGTTTCTATTCTGCACAACATCAGAGATATGACCAGGCATAAAATGCTTGGTGCTGGTTGATCTGGAACCACCTCACAGATGGGCCTCTAGGCATGTCTGAAGGGGAGTACAGTGTTCTGATTAATAGAGGTGAGAAAAACCACCCTGTGTGGGGCAATGTTTCCTGAGCTTGGATCCTGGACCGCATAAGAAGGAGAATGTGAGCTGATGCAAGCATGTATTATAATTCTCTTCCTGTCTTTGGGAATAATGTGACCATATGCCTGAAGTTCCCACAGGCATGACGTGCACACCATGGTATACTATACCATCAAATTCTAAGCCAAAATTAATTCTACCATCCTTAAATTGTGTCTGCCAGGATATTTTATCACAACAAGAAAAATAACCAAGGCAACTTGCATAGAACAAACACTCTTGTTAATGCTTCCCTTTCTGTAACTCTTCATATTTATTGAATTTCTTTATACAATTCTATCTTCTATTATACAAGTATTTATTTTACAAAGCAGATTAATTTTTTAATTATTCATATATTGGAGTGAAGGCATTCACATCCCATCGTACCTGTGCAGAGAACAGAAGACAATTTACAGGAGTCTGTGGTTCTTTCCTTCCCTCATATGGGCTGAAGAACTGAACTCAGGTCATCAAGTTTGGCAGTGCCACAGAACCAATTTGGGCACCAGAGTTCATTTTTGGAAGATTTAAAGATTTTCTAGAGTTGAAGAGTAGAATATTGCAGAATTAATATAAAAATAGAATTTTAAAATATCATGGAGATACAGTCATCATCCAAGAATATGTAAATTATAAGAAACAGCACAACAGAGGCATCTATGAAATCCAATTAGAAAAACATCTCACAAATGTATGTAATAAATTGTCGAATTTAAAATAGTCTTTAAACCTTGCACAAATGTTTCTAATGAGCAACCAAACAAGCAAGTGTGATTGATGGATGCATATAAATAATTTATGACAATTCAACTACATTTACAATTCAAACGACTGTGAAATTTTTCAAAAGAAGATGAAGGAAGAAGTTTTAGAAGGAGCCACTTAAAATAACCTGTTTTAGCCTCAGACGCAGTTTCAATATAGTTAAGTACATATTTTTCAAGCTATCTCTCATTTTTATATCTGTTATTTTTATGTAATAGGGTCCCAAATACAAGGTTTTAGGAAGTGATTTTAATATTATTTCTTACTTTAGAGCTGAATCAAATGAAACATCAAATTTGTTATGATTTAGCAAAGACTGGGGAAGTGGTCAGAAAAGAATGACCTTTGAGTTGTTTCCTTTTGTTCTTGTTTGTACTCATATTTCATGTTATGTTTTTATTCCACCTCTTATTTTCTAATTTCTTTAGTTATAAAAATGGATGTGTGGCTCTTGTTTATTTTAGCAATCAAATTATACTTAGTATTAACAAAACATTTCTTCATGGAAATCCTTTAAAACCCCCACTAACAAGAGTGCTGAACTTAGACATTTTTTTCCTATGAATCAAAGGAAAACCAAGGAATTCCAAGTCAGTCTTCCTCAGCTGGCTTCACTGTGCCCCTGTCACTTGAAGCCTCCAGCTTCTTCAATTATTTTTGCTGCTCCGTATTGGCCAGTGTGCTCCTGCATTGTAGGTTTTACAAGTGATGCATGGAAGCTAACAAAGGCTTCTGGAACAGGACCTTGACACTGATGTGTTTGCCTAACATAAGCTGTTTTGGAGGACAAGAGAACCTCATTTATCATAATAACCTGCCCTCCATCATCATGAACAACTGAGTTGACTCTGGTTTAATCATGTCTTTCAAACAAACAGGTCATTTCAGACCTAAATGAATGAAAGTTAAGAGAAAAAGTATATTGCTGTAATGGGATAGCTAAATTGGCAGAGAATAGAACATGGGATAAATTAGGATGCAGCCCATGGTAAGAACCAAATTTTCCCTGACACCAGAAGCATAGCATGAAGAAAACCACCTAAATGAAACATGCCGTCAAAACATTGGCAAGTATTCAACCACACTAGAATGTATCCTACTAACATGCAATGACTGTTAAAGAAAAGGATTTCATGCAAACTCAGTCAATGGAAAGATCACACATGATACAATTTATTAGCAATTAACAGCAGTTCATAATTTATAGTTGCAGAATTACTCTCTAAATGATACTGAACTGGTATTCTAAGAAACAAGGAGATACGTTGGTCAAAAGGGCTTGGAAAAACAATGGCTACAGTAAAAATCTAGCAAAAACAGGGGGCTAAAGAGATAGCGCAACATTTGAGAGCACTGGCTTTTCTTACAGAGAAACTCAGTTGTATTCCCAGTACCTCCATGATAACCCACAACCATCTACAGCTCCAATTCCAGGGGATCCATTGTACTCTTCTGATTCCATGTTCACAATACATGTACCCACTTCACACACTACATACACATAAAATAAATAAATATAAAAATAACTTTCAAATGGGACAACTTTGGTAAAATTATAAGGATTGAAATTCAAGCCAGTGTTTCTGAAGGATGCCAAATGGGAGCCAAAACAAGTGGAGTGAATGTGTGGTAAGGCCTACGTATTACCTCCAGGATCCTACTCTAGTTTAAATCTGCAATGTCCTCCAGGAACTCATGTTTTGAATGTGAGGTCTCCAACTTCCAGGACAATTTCAAAGGTTATAGAAGCTTTAGGTGGCAGAGGCTTGAAAGGGGATATTAGGTCACTGGGTTATAACTACTCCTAATTTGGATCACAGTTTCAGCTTCCTGTATGCCTTCGTGTGACCAACTACTACCTTACATTTCTGCTGTTACATACAGCTGTTCTATCATATCTGTGCTGCATGATGGACTGAGGTCCTCTGTAACCAAAATAAAGAACTCTTTCTTTACTTCCTTAAATTGTTTCTATCAGGTGCTCAGTCACCATATTGGGAAGTAAAAGGATTCAAATTGAGGAAGCATCAAAGTGAGATTCAACCCTGAAAAGTTTGAAACAACTAGTTACCCAAACTAACAGTCATCTCTATCTCTGGGTGACCTCCCAGTAAGACACCCAGTGTGTCTGCTGTCATAATTTCCCTATTCTGGGGATCACAGGGTAAAGGAAGATGTAGGAGCATGCGAGAGAAACCCCATGTGTCAGTTCCTTTTATCACCATGGTGACAGACCATCTAACAAGAAACAATTTGAGAGAGAAGTTTGTTTTAGCTTTCAGTTGGAGGAGACAGAGTCCATTATGGCTGGGAAGGCATGACAGCTAGAGCAGGAAGCTATTGTCACACTGCAGCTGCAGTCAGGAAGCAGAGAGCAAGTAGGAAGTGTTTCAAGCCTGTAAAACCTCAAGATCTGCTCCTGCTGACCCACTTCCTCCAGTGGGTTCCATCCCTGCAGGTTCCACAAGGTTCTCAAACAGTGTCACCATCTGAGGACCTCCTGTTCACATGCATGAGACTGTGGAGACAATTTGTGCATGCACTGACAGTTCCACAAGACAAATGGAACTTTAACTTTATGATTTAAAAGAAAAGGGGGCACAGAAGAACCTTACACCATCGCTTTCCTGCCTTGTTCTCCTACGTGGAAAAAGTGCTTATCAGCCCTAGCCCTTTTCACATAGAGAAGTTCTATTTAAATCCATGTGGGTTCAGTCTTTAGTCAAAATACGCTTCACCTCCTACGCCATCATCATTGTGTTACATGAAATCAATTAACTTTGTTGTGTCAATGTTAAGGTAAGATGATTTGATTCAGAACAATTTCATTTCTGGAGAATTAAAAAAGAAAGGAAGGTGCCACTGTAGTCTTCTGTCGGGCACATTTTAATGGTGTGAAAATTTGAAGGATTTCTGGAGAACAACGCTTGCCAAAACTAATAGACGTCACCAAGGCCTTCATCATGGCCTGTGCCAACGATTCACCAGGAAGAATAATTGTTCTGCCAAAGGAGTGATGGGAACTAGCAGGAGGTTCTTTCTCTGTGTCAGTTAGTAACTAAAGGCAGGAAAGCAGAATAGTGCAAGCAAGAGTATTTGTTGTCAAGTGTAGCTTCTCTGATAAAGAAAGAGCCCACAGCTGGGGAGATCACCGACGCAAAGGGGGTTGAGAGTGTCCCAATTGGTGATCCCCTCCTTCCTTTTCTATTTGTCTAAAGGTGCCTATGCCCCTCTTCTCCAGCGGTGACTGGGTCTCTGTCTCTGTCTACAATGAATAGTAAAATTTCTGATTGGCTAGGGTGAGGGTGGGCACCCCAACCTCGTCTTCTTTGTGGTATAACAGGTACAGAGGTCTTCCTCATGTAAGAGAAAATGGGATACATCTCACAGAAAAAAAGATACTGTTAAGGATAAAATGCAATAAGGGGGGAAAACTGCCTGTTGCTGGGGGATAACAGTCATAAAAATCATCAACCTAGATTTCTCAAGTTCTCTCTTCTGCCATCCTTGTCAGTCCAACAATCTTGCTCTATTGCTGGCAGTCAACTCCCGTGACAGAGTTCTCTCTTGAAATAGATTTGTTCTACATAGACCCTGGACATCCCAAGAATAGCATGTTGGAGACACTCTATTGATCCACTAATAATTAAACTATTAATCCACTAATCCATTATAAATACTAGTCCAATTTTATTTTTAGGGTGGAGCTCTTATTTCCCAAATAGCTTTTAAAATTCTCACTCCTAAATATTATGAAAGTGGGGATTCAATTTCTAATGCAGGAAGATTTAGAGGTACAGGCCCCTCTTGGTTCCCAGGCCTTTCTGTTCCAGGTAAATTATACCACCAACTTTGCTCACTTTCATGAGGCAGTTTTCATATTAAATTACAAGCATGTGTCTGTGCATGTATGTGTGTGTGTGTGTGTGTGTGTGTCCTATTAGTCTTATGTCCCTAGAAAGTCCTAAACCTTTATTAGTAATACAAAAGGAAGGCTACATATTCACATGTTCCAGAGACTAGAGTGTGTCCATCTCTGAAATGCCACCCTCCTCGAACAGGTTGTAGAATAGAATATAAAAGGAGCACAATGCCCATGTTTGGGTCACTGTAATCAGTTTTCTGTGTGGCTGCTAACTCTGAATTGAAGCGTTGCATCCTGGATGTAGAACAGAGGCTCACCCAGTGCTCAGGAAACTAATGACACATAAGAGACTAGAAAAATAATGAAATTTACAGGGTTCATGAGGCGTCCCCTTGAGGTCACATCAGCAATGTGCAAATGTGAGCAAGAAGAGACTTTTCCATGGACCCACCTATAAATTTGCAGGTACCCTCAGTCATACAGCTCCCAAGAGGCATCACCCAAATCTGGGGTAGACAGTGACACATAGGTCACTCGTATGCTGTAAATAAGCATCATAAACTCATGAATTAGACAAGTTAGCTGTGGGTGGAACTGTTTCTTTGGCCAACCATTTATCTGGGCTGAATAGGTGTCTGTTGGACCAGGTTTTTCCCAGAGAACGTCACTCAGCACACTGAAACAGAATGAGAGGTAGATGGGAGTGATCACAGTACTCCCATTCTTCATAGATGTTCCACTTCACGCAACAGGAAATCAAGGCCAATTGGGGGTTCCAGGGTTTCCCAAAGTCCAACATCTAGATGCAGCAAGAATGAAGAAACACAGGTACTGAGCCTGGTAACAGTCACTCTTCTTCCTGCCTGAAACATGGCACTGGTGTGTGTCCACTGTGTGGTTGAGAAGAGCAAGGAGAGATTTCTGTCTCTATAAAATTCTAGGCTACTGATGGCATGTTTATTATTTCCACAGCAAAAATAGGGTACTGTCAAATAAGTGTCAAATCTCTTTTATCCCACTAGGCAAAAACTAAAGGCTGGGGAAGCTCAAATGCAGAAAAGTGAAAGTCAACGTTTAAGGACAGAAGAGAGCTAAACATCACTTTCTGCCCAGTAACCATACCAAAGGCCAGTCACAGCTCTGCTTTACTAGAGGAGAGAATTCCAAAACACAGCATCAAACTGGTTATTTGCAGAATGCTTAGACATTTGGTTAGCAAAGGAATTTACAGGGGAAGGAGCTTAGCCTCCACTTGGAATATGCTCTGCTGATTTGCGTTTCCATTTACAGAGATGAAAATTCTAAATTGGGCTCCAGCTGCATTTGAAGTTTCATCTTCAAATTAAACTGCTCTAGTGCCTCATGGAATTGTAGTTAATATATGGTGATTTGGGGGGTAAGCTTGACTCCCTGGCACACTAGAGCAGAGCTAATGAAATAAAGTGATTATGGCATGCATTAATTGAAATAAGCTGGGTAATGCCATCATGTTAGATGAAGACTTCCCTTGGGTTCTGTTGAGGCTAGAGAGTGTGTCCATCATGTCTTGCATCATGTCTTGGAATGACTATGGATAGGAAGGCCTTCAATAAAGAGTTGATTTGCTGAATTTGGGGAAAGGCAAAAGAATTCACTCAAGAATTTCATTCCCAAAGGACTAAATTTCTTTAATTGAGAGTAGAAAGTAAGATGTTCCTGACATGGCATGTTATAGGTAGCTTATGCTTCTTCCCATGTAAATAAACTGAGTATTGGCCAGAAAGCTTAGTGGTTAAGGGAACTTGATGCCAAATCTGGTGCCCTGATTTGGTTCCCAAAGATTCACATGGTAGAAGAAAACTTACTTGCTCATGCTGTGTCATCTTTGCTTCAGCACAAGTACCATATGTGCACACACACACACACACACACACACACACACACACACACACACACACCAAATAAATGCAATTTTTACACAAAGAGTTTGGTTAATGAAGCATAAGTTGCACAGATCTATGAGCCATTTGTCAGGAAAAGGCATAGCCTTTGCTATAGGCTCACTGGAGGCCTGTTGTGGGACTCAGCCATTTGGCTGTCACCCATTGACATTAGCATTGTACGTGTGCAGTCCTGAACCACTGGATTTAATGATTTGAGGCTAAAGTTCTATGACCAAGTTTACAAGAGAAGCAGTGTTCTCTATATGCCTCTAAACCTCCTCCTATACAGCAACTTTCTGAATTCATCAACCTTAGCAAATTGCTTTCCTGACGAAAACGCATTGATTATCCATGAATACTGCTTCAAATCTCAAGGTTAGAGGGCTCAAAGCTATGTCTTGATATGCCTATATAGGTGTTATTAAAGAGGACAACAGGCATGCACCTCAACCAGCAAAAGCATGTCATCCCATGCTCTGTCCACAGAAAGTATTTGACCACCACCAAACAACACAGTCTAGATTTTCCTCTTGTTCCTAAATTTTACAATGAATAGATGGAGCTTTGGTAAGGCAGTCCTATCATGAGGATAACATCCACCAGATGGAAACAGTACCTTCATTAAGGAGACCTGAGAGAGCATCCTTACCCATTCCATCTGATGAGGACTCAGCCAGAATACAGCCATCCCAAGAACTTAAAACTAGACCCTTACCAGGCACCTTGTACTTGAACATTTCAATATCCTAAACTATGAAAAACAAATCTCTTCTTTGTAAGCTATCTGGCCTATGATATTATGTTCATAGTTACTTAAGAAAACTAAGAGCCAGAATTAGGAACCAGTTGGGTAGATACCTTTAGTACACTACTAATGTTCACCCTCCATGCATCAGAATCTTAATTTCCAAATATCTTACATGGGAAAATCCAGTCTGAGACAGCCATGAAAGGTTTTTCTTCTGCATCAACCAAGTGTACTGTAGATTACCTTTTACTTCAGTTAACAGATACACACACACACACACACACACACACACACACACACACACACCAGTCCTTAACATTAAATTTCTCTGAAAAAGAGACAAATAAAATGATACAAAGTCCTAAATCTAGTTTTGAGTCAGAGTCTTGTAGCCCAGGCTAGTCTTAAGCTGGTTAATTTTGAGTTAAGTTGACACAAGCTTGAGTTTTCTGAGGAAACCACAACTGAGAAAATACCTCCATAGGATTGTATTGTAAACAAGTCTGCAGGGTATTGTTTTGATTAAGACTGATGTGGGAGGTCCCATCCCACAGGGGCAGGGTCACCTCTGGTCAGGTGGTCCTGAATGTTATAAAAAAAATCAGCTGAGCAACCCATGAGAAAAAAGCCAGACAGCAGCACTCCTCCATGGTCTCTGCATCAGTTCCTACCTCCAAATTCCTCTCCTGCTTGAGTCCCTTCTCTGACTTTCCTGGGTGATGAAGTAATAACCTGGAAGTGTATGATGCAATAAGCCCTTTCCTCTTCAAGTTGTTTTTGGTTATGATGTTTTATAACAGCAATAGAAAACCAAGCTAAGATAAGCCTTAAACTCACTATAGAGTCAAATATGAACTTAATTTTCTGATCCTCCTGCCTCTACCTCCCAAGTCCTTTTGTTTTCCAGTTGGGTCAACTAACATCCTTTTCTTTATTAAGTACAGAGTTTCTTGGTTCTATCTGATCCTGTTCAGCACACAGAAAGACAGAAATCATACTCAGTCAATCTCATTGCCAGTATAATTAATTTCAGTTGGACTTGTCATATATTGTCAAATAAGAAATTAAAATATTTTAATTAGTATAGTATCACCGTTAACATTGCAACTTCTGACTCAATAAGTGTTCTAACATCAAATATAATTTTAAAATTAAAATATCAGTGTCTTTATTTTCTAAGAAGAAATTATAAAAATACAAGATAGTCTAGATTAAGAATTGTATGTGACTGCCACTAAACTATATTAACACAATGGCTGTCTCTTCTGTAATCTTCTAATATTCAGTATAGACAGGAAAGATGGCTCCAATTTGTTGAAGGACCTTGAGTGTTTCACACTGAGAATATCACAAGGAGTCACTCACTGTAAAGCCCCCATTACCTCTTAGACAGGACTTAAATGAAGAGTTATTCTTTATAATTAAAAACTGTTAAGGCTGTTGATGGTTATATGTCTCACATAAAATGATGGTTCCTGGCAACTTTCACCTTCAGGCCAACACTTGATGTGACAGTAAGCCAATTGTGACCAGCCCAGGTTTACCAACTGCCAGTCAACCTGATACTCAAAACATCAAAGATAATCCATCTTCATCTTCGTTCAAGTGCTTCCGTCATTGATATTTCATGCCAAGCTGGCCTTAGCAGCTGATTTACTTTCCTCAATGGCACAACCATGTTCTTATTCCTTTAGTCTTGCAGATAAAACCCATTTTGCTATGGCACACAAAGCCTGACAGATGGAATGGACAAACTATTACAGCTAACCCGATCTTCACCCTGTGGTCCAGCTCTTCACAACAGACCCTTTTGTAATATTTACAACTTCAGAGTGAAAATAATCTCTTGACATAAAATGAGAGAGAAGAGTTCCTGCTGTCCTTTCTTGTGCCCTAATACAGTATGTACATTGTTTCACATAGTGTCTGGCAGGAAGCTGTACTCTCTCCCACCCTGGATTGTATCTAGTCTTACTCAGCATGCTTGTCTCCTCTTTTTCCCAAATCATTATTATACGTTCTCTACCTTATTTTTCCTGTAAGTATTTAGGGTTATTTCATCAAGTAGACTACTTACTTTCGTGATTCTGAGTAACTTCAACTGGCATGATAGAGCTCAAGGGACTACAAAAAATTAAGACACTAAGTTCTAGGTAACTCTCCCATAACAATCTCCCTGTTGGAAACCTGATGGCTGATGCTATTACCAGAACCGCCACTACTTCATGGCTTCCATTTTCAATCCCTCTGGGGAAAGGAGTAGACATAAGCACCCAGGATTCATACCCACTAGTCTCTGGATGCCTCTGGATCTCACCATTTACATAATATTGCACAAATACTTTTAACCATTCCTCACTGTCTTTCCTCAGAAATGAGCTCCATGTGTCCTAGGCCATCTGTCAGGACTCTGATGAATAAATTTCCCACAGGGACTTGCCAGGAAGAGAGGATTTGGACTCTTCAGTTAGATCCCTAAGGCCTTACATCTGTATCCAGTGTATTTATGATAAAGAATAAGAGCAGTCAGTGGTAAAGTTTCCAGTGAGATACTCACATTACATTCAGGGTCAGGGCATCAGACTGTGGCAGCATGCACACAGAATATCTAATTTCAACACTGTATGAAGCCTATCTAAGATATACAAAGAAAAAAGACAAAGTATTCACTGAAGGTACTTCACTTCCCTTCAATCATGATATGTCATGCCCAGAATCTGCAAACTTTGACAGGTCTCAAGTGCTCCCTTCCTCCAACCTTTCTTGTCAACATTTTTGAACTACCTATATCTATAACACTTTTCAAAGCCCTCTTAATGAGAAAGTCACTATCTTCTCTTTGTTGAAAGAAAATCTGCTGTTTATCCTGGATAAAATAGGTTCTGCATTGTAAGTAATATTAAATTTCACCCTCAAGCCCTTATAATTTTAAGCACTTGACAGATGGTTAATGAGGATTTCTGCCTTCCATATCCCTGCAGAGTTCTTCTAAATAATAAGTGGTTATCTTATTCACCAGGTGTCAGTCTGAGTAATAAAAACGAATACAAATGATTTTTCATTATGTTAGTAATTTGAATCATAATTCTGTTTCCCTCCCACTTCCAGAAGCAGCATAGTGGAACAAAATCAATGTCCTCTAGACAAAATATCATTACAATTGGAATTTTAAATGGATTCTCAATTTGGGCCTGTTAAAAAATTGTTTCATAGTGAATGTTGCTCAACTCTTAATAGGAATTAAGTAAAATGGACTTACTTTTGTATCTCTGTAGTCATCAATACCTCAGACGTCTCTAATGGAGTGGATGTTTATTGCTCACATGATCAATATGAAGCACATGCACAAGTGTTTTCACTGTCTCTATCTCTTGCATACTCAGGCACACGTGTGTGTGTGTGTGTGTGTGTGTGTGTGTGTGTGTTGATATCAAAATTTCTTCTGGACACAGTTCATTCTAGTACAGATAAATGGCAAAAGCTCTTTTCATACAAAGTATCTCTATATCCTACTACAGCATACCTACCACTAACTGTTGGTATCTTTTTCAATAAAAAATGAACCTCATTCACAAAGGATCACAAATAATATACAAGTGGGAAAAATAGCTTAACATTCCATAGACTCCTACCAATTCAATCACCAACCTCTGAAGCCCTAACCTTGGATTCTTCTCCCAATAGTAACCCAGCAATTACTCTGAGATGGAATCAGACGGGACCTTTTAAAATTGTATTCCACGAGGGCAAAGAATTATTCTTTCAACCATTTGTCTTTGAGATCTCTTTCTAATCATTCTAGCTGTGATAGGAAACACCAGAAGACTACCTGCAAGAGTCAGATCTCTTTCTTTACTATTCTGTCTCTATCAGAGTCACAATGATATTCCTAGGGGATCAAACTCAGGTCATCCAGCTTGGTAGTAGATGTTTTACTTGCTGAACCATGTTAAAGCCCACCATTTCTTATACTATGTATCTCTAAGGCAGTGAACAAAGAGGAGGCAGAATTCTTATGCAGAGGCTGTTATTCTACACTAAACAGAACAGGCAGAAAGGATTTACTTAGGCTCATTGTTTTAGAGGAATCAGCCTCTGGTGATTTGGTTCCATGCACATGTGCCATCTTGGTGGCCAAAATTTATGGTAGAAGTTGTTTCTCACTTCCTGGTAAACATGAAACAGAGCAAAGGAGACAGGAAGGGCTAAGTTTAAGAAATATAAGAGCCTACAAGTTGTCTACTACTTCCAACTAACTGCTGGCCTCCAAAATGTCTACAAGCTCACAAAAGAGCACCACCATCTGGGGAGCACCAGAACCCTTGGGGGACTCCTCTGCTGTCAGGGTAAAATGTTTTCAAAGCTTCATATTGCTCTATCCATAGGCATCGGAGCTCCCTTCTCTGTCTTTCCTACACACACCTATTCTCTGATACCAAGTAACCAAGCTCTAGCACCCATATCTTAATGACCCCATTTTGATGCACTATCTTCCATTATGGGATATTAGTGAAGAAATGTATGGTAAAGGGATTTTTAGTATAAAAAGATAAACAGTTATACATAGATAAGACCATTGCAATATAATATTGCATCAGTTTGTTCTTGTTACATACGAGAAGTCAAGATGAAGGAAGAAAGGTGTATTGGGGCTCACATTTTCAGAGGATCCAGTCTGAAATTACACTAGATCTGAAAGGAGGGTGAACATGAAGGCAACAAGAGCATGTTGTGTAGGAAGCTTTCTGTGTCACAGGGAATGAATTGGGGAAAAGCAGCAGGGACAAGATCTTCCTTCAGTCTGGATATGGTGGTGCATGACTGCAATTCAAGCACTTGGGAGGTGGACGCAGAGGCAGGATGATCAAGATTTGAAGGTCATCCTTATTAGACCCTGTCTCAAGAAAACATGATAGCATACTAAGCTATAAACATATCAGTCCTTTGGTGAATTTACTGTTCTTATGGCCCAGACACCTATCACTGGAGTTGCCTTCTGGGAAGCAGGTCTGCAACTCATATGAATTATGCTTTCTATCCAAAGCATAAAAAAAGAAAAAATACTTAAAAGAGGTGGAAACAAAAAAGATAGCAGAAGAATCAGTTGAGTAGTTTACATTCCAGTGCTCACCAGTGTTCATTCTGTCCTTGCGCTGATTCCCAGGAGGGATTCACAGGATCCAATAAACATTGCTGAAGTTTGAACCACGATCACTGAGTCCCTGTATTATCTTGAAAAGTGCATGCAACACCTCTGTGGAAGTTCTCTTCTTAAAGGTATGTCTCATTTTTAATTATATGTGTCTGTGTGGGGCTATGTGCTTGTGAGTGTATATACTCTCAGTATAAAGAACAGAGTGCTAGATTCCTCAAGTTACAGAAAACTTTTATTTGCCTAAATAATGCATGCACTGGGAGCCAAATTCCATTCCCCTACAAGTGCACCAAGTGCTTTTAACCACTAAGCCATTTTTACAGCCCCATCCATAGAAGTTACAGTTTCAGTAGGCAGTTAATGGAAGGTAATTGTAACACAGAAAGAAATGTGAATTTGATTCTTGTAAAATATTATCCCGCTGAGAGGTAAACTTGCTATCAAAATGCATAAATCTGAAAATTATTGACCAGGAAGTACCACTTGAGTGTAAACTATTAATTGAGAAAAATACTTTAGAGATCTCAGTTCACTGCAAAATATCAATCGCACTCAAGGGAAATGATTACTTTTCTGGATCCTTCATAAAGTTCTCCAAATGCTGCAGGAGGTGAGATAGAATTACATATGAGTTGCAAGCATATTCTGTGAAAATTAAGAGGTCACTTCTTATCTCTAGTTGAAAGAAACAGTTATTTTCAGATTTGAAATTCTTAAAAGATTAGCATGAATTATCATAACTACAAATCAAATCACTGTCATTTTCTACCCAAAAGATATTATAGAAATAAAGGAAACCTATGAAGGAGGAAAAAGGCAATAATTCTTCTTATATGAGTGACCTGGGGGAAAAACTCTGCGTTACAAACTTCTTTATTATATTACAAGATACATGATGACAAATATATATTCATTACATGATAAAACTGCCTAATTCATTATTCCACTATACTCCCTCTTCTTGTGAGTGTGCACATGTGGAGACCAGAAGAGGGCATCTGGTATTCTGCTCTATCACTCTCCACTATCCCCTTAAGACAGGGTGTCTCGGTAATTGTGGAGCTAGTCTGGAAGCCATCACACCCCAGAGATCTACCTGTCTCTACCTCATAACCAGCTTGAGTTACAGCCACATGAAACCAAGCTTGGGATTTTATATAGGTGCTGGGAATTCAAACCCATGTCCTCATGCTTACACAACAAATGCTCTTATACACAGAGCATATCTCTCTTCTTATGCAGTGGGTAAACTTGGTAGAAGACTTGATCATTATGAATGAAATATCCTAACAAAGGCATACAGAGAAAAATCCCAAAGTCATATTCTTCTAAGTTGTTAAAAGAAAATGCAATAATTAAATTCTCTCTGCAGTAAAGTCTTATTTTTACCCCAATGCTGTTATCTATGCATGCTTTTACTTGAAGGAATGTCTAGAGTTGACAGGTCAATGACCAGATTAAATGGCTCATTGTCACATGCAGAATGAGAAAGAATAATTATAGTAATTTACAACCAGAGAGCAGAGAGTCTTGGATATGTTTTCAGATATCCTAAATCTTATTTGGTTAAAGATATGAAAAGATTTTTAAAGAATATAATCAACAACTCACCACATGTATGCTAAGAATCTCTGGATTTATTTTTATTTATGCTTATATGCATATGTCTATGTGACTCCATGCTCTCATTAGCGTGAGACCCTATGAAGGCCAGAAGAGGATGTTGGATACTGTATTTATAGGCAGTTGTAAGCCATTCAATATTGGTGTTGGGAACTGAAATTTGGTCCCCTGGAAGAACAGGAAGTGCTTTTTAGCCAAGGAGCCATTTTTCCATGCTCCAGTGTGCTAAGTACATTTGTTCCCCAAAGAAATCTATCTCCTTGGAGGTTGATATAAAAGCCTCTCTACAAAGTGACTGGAGCATAGCATATCAGAATTTTAGGGTGAAAATATCTACATCCCTGTAAAGATAGACACAGATCAAGGCAATTATGCAACATAAACACAGGCAGCAATTACATACACATCATTGATTTGTTACATTATTACTGAGTTTTAACATGAAGTAGAAAGCAAATCAGGAGAGTTCATGATTTCATTTTATGAGTGCACATATTCATATGAGCATGCACACGTGTGTGTTCACGTATCTGTGTGCTTGTGTGGAGGCTCAAGGTTGAGAGACTGATGTTGGCTGTCTTGCTTTTCCACATTAGGTTTGAACTTTGAGCTTATCAATTTGACTAGACAATTTTGTCAGTAAGTTCCAAGAAATCTCCCATCTTTTCTTGCCTAGAACTCAGATTACAAGCACACACAACTATGCCCAGAAAATTTCATGTAAATTCTTAGGATCGGGACTCAGGGCGACATGCTGAAGCTGCAAACATTTTACAGACTGAGCCATTGTTCCAGTCCCTCTTCCATCCGTTTTACCTTCCACTAATTTTCCTTTAGCCTCATCTCTCATCCACTCTTCAGCCTACCAGTTGTTAAGTCAGGAGCAGTTTGAGGATTACCCCTTTGGTCTGAACTGAGAGAGATAAAAGCTAGTGACTGGCTGTTCTGATCTTCAGATTGAAGCTTGAACCCCAATATTAGTCTCTGGGTCTTTTATTTTTCATACTACAGTCCTCAATGTCAAAGATACTGTCCCTCATCCTGACAAATTAAAACACTGCTCAACCCTTGAGCAATAGAGGGAGGAGGCAAGAAGGAAAGATAGACACTCCACTTACATACCCAATGTAAATTCTTTGCTCTCCACCTCAATTTTAAAATTGTAATATACATTTGCATAATATATTTTTACACTTACTATACATACATATAATCTAGCACTTTATATTATTATTTATATTATTATTTATTTAACCACTAATGATAAATATACAGAGTTCAATCTAAATAAATCTGTTTAAAAGATAATGAAGTGTTTAAACTGATAAATACAAATTGCTACCAGGAATTTCATCAATACAAGAAGAAATAAAACTTAAGACGGAATTAAGATTCAAATAACATTACCCTGGACAAAAGAACTCACTTACAGTCAAGGATGTGTACCAGGAACCATGGAAGATGCTGCCTGAATATAGCTGGCTCAAGACCAGCTTATACACAGCTAACATTCTTATACATCCCAGAATAGCTTGACCAAGGAATGATGCCATCCACAGTGAGCTGAGCCCTTAATTATCAATTAACAGTCAAAGCAATCTCCCACAGATATGCCAACAGGCCAGTCTGATCTGGGCAATCCCTTAATTGAGACTCCCTTCTCAAGTAATATCAAGTTTTGTTTTGTTTTTGTCAAGCTGAGAGTTAAAGTCAACCAAGACAACCATAATCCTCCTACTATAGATTAGGCTGTACACTCCCAGCCAAGTGACTTTTTCTTAGGTTGTAACAGTTGGGCATATATTTGAGGTGGCAATTCATCCCTCCTAGATTTTAAGTTGTCAAATGTCTACTGACAAGCGAACAAACTTGTAAGTTATACAGATAAACAAGACTGGCCACCTCTTTTACATTCTGATAGGACAATTTTATATTTTAAGAGGACAATATTAGGCAGAGTTTTGTTCTCTGCCAGCTATAAATAGTGCCATTCAAACTTTGAATATGACAAGATGATTACACAGCAATGGAAATGGTAATTTTCTCTGGTGCTCTAGGGTGTTTTTACCATATAGAAAACTTATCTTTTCCAATTCACTCTAAAATACTGTTTTTAAAGAGATACATACAGACAGTATCTTAGCAGTAGCTACATTTATTATAATGGTAGGAACCTACCATAGTGGTATTAGAATTTTCCTTTTTGCAAACCATATTGGTTATTCTTTCACTCAAGGTGTAATGTTGAAAACTGTGAACATGTAAAGGTAATAGTTATCTCCTTTTGTAAGTATTGTATTAACATGACAGAGATGAAAATAATATTGTATGAAATGTAGCAATACTAAACCAAAGATACAGATGTCACACAACAGTAAATTAAGCTCCGGTGGTGGCAGATATGACGCTAGATGATTTGTTGCTGCCTCCAGCTCTTTGTGGTTTCAGTGGGTGGGATGGGAAGTGCCAAGGCCTTGAGGTTAAGGGCCTCCAGCAGAGGGGTGGGGCAACCTTCAATTCTTAACATCTATGGCCCAATCACAAGGGCACCCATATTTGTAAAAGAAATGTAACTGCAATTTAAATCACATATTGACCTTCACATGCTGAAAGTCAGAAACTTTAGGACCCCACTCTCACTGATGGGCAGGTCATTCAGACAAAAGCAAAACAGAGAAATAATGGAACTAACCAATGTTATACAGCAACTTGTCCTAATAGATAATCATAACACATTTCACCCAAACACAAAAGAATATACCTTCTTCTCTGCACCTCATGAAAATTTCTCCAAAATTGACCACATATTCAGGACACAAAGCAAGTCTCAATAGGTAGACGAAAATTGAAATAGCTCCCTGCATCCTATCTGACCACCATGGATATCAACAACAAAAAGCCTACAAACTCATGGAAACTAAACAACACTTTAATGAATTACCATTGAATCAAGAAGAAATAAAGGAATGAGTTAAAGGCTTTCTAGAATTGAACAAAAATGAATACACAGCATATACAAGCTTATGGGACATAATGAAAGCAGTGCTAAGAGGAAAATTCATAGCACTGAGTACCTCCAAAAAAAAATGAAGAGATCTCGTACTAGCAACAGTACAACTGAAAGCTTTAGAGCAAAAAGAAGGAGTAGAAGGCAATAATCAAAGTGAGGGCTGAAATCAATAAAATAGAAACCGAAAGAACAATGCAAAGCATCAATGAAACAAAGAGATGATTCTTTGAGAAAATTAATAAGACAGACAAATCTTTATCTAAACTAACTAAAAGGCAGAGAGTAAAACTAAAAATTAACCAAATCTGAAAAGAAAAAGGGATGAAATAGCAGACACTGAAGAAATCCAAGGAATTATTAGGTCATACCTTCAAAATCTGTACTACACAAAATTGGAAAATCTAAAATATATGAATTATTTTCTCAATAAATACAATTTGCCAAATTAAATTAATATCAGGCAAACAATTTTTTAAAAATCCCTAGTGAAATAGAGGCAGTCATTAAAGTATCCCCCTCCCCACCAAAAAAAAAACCCAGGGTCATATGGTTTAAGCACAGAACTCTACCAGATCTTCAAAGAAGAGCTGGTTTCAAACTTACTATCTAAAAAGACTGGCTTTGAACACCTGATCTAGCTTCTTTCACATCCCAAGTGCTCCTAGAACATCTGGATAGTGCTAAATATACAACATCTGGAGATTTAAAATATTTAGAAATGGTAAAGTTACACACAAATGCATACACACATAACCACACACAAACACATACACAATTCCTGAAAAAATGCAAATCAGTAGTGCTGACAAAATGATAGAAGTTTATCTTTTAGTAAACAAAGACTATTAGGTAAAATTCTTTTCAAACTCTCACAAAGTTCTGAATCTAGGATAAAACTTAAAAAATTCATTTTAATTATAAATATCAAGTGACCAATACTAAGTCTACTGCCTTCTCATGTATACATCCACTCTTTAAACTTATATATCAGAATTTTTTTATGCTTTGTGATTTAAGTAGCATTCATTTTTCCCTTTTAAATTTAAATTAGAATCAAGCTTGTTTTACATGTCAACACAGTTCCCTTTCTCTCCTCTCCTCCCCTACTCCCCCACCAATCCCCTATGCCATCTGCTTTCTGCTCCCCAAGGAGGGTGAGGCCTTCCATGGGAGATCATCAAAGTCTGTCATTTCATTTGAGGCAGGGCATACTCCCTCCCGTGAAGGGAGATGTCATTCTGTAAATCTGTCTCTCTTATTGGATGTTGAATAAATCACTGTTGGCCAATAGGAAAGCAAGATAGGTGGGACTAGGAGTCAAGGATGATTCTGGGAAAGGGAGGCACAGACAGACAGTCATGATGTAGAAAGTCAAAGGAGTAAGAGGTCCAGACCCTGTTCTCCGGTAAGCGAAGACCACATGGCAATACTATTCGCAATTATAGATTAACAATGAAGTCAGAGATAGCTAGTAAGAAACCAAGCAAATGGCCAACAGTTTAATAATTAACATAACATCCTGTGTATTATTTGGGGGTTCAGACAGCTTGGCAGGGCCCAACGGCTGGTGGGTATACTACATGTTATACTCCCCCATATGTCTAGGCTGAGAGAGTATCCCTCTATGTGGAATGGGCTCCCAAAGTCCGTTCATATACTAGAGATAAATGCTGATCTAGAGGCCACACAGATTGCCCAGGCCTCATAACTGATACCCACATTCAGGGAGTCTGGGTCTGTCCTAAGCTGGTTTCACCAGCTACTAGTCTAGGGTCCATGAGCTCCCCATTGTTAAGGTCAGTTGTTTCTATGGGTTGCTCTAGCCTTGTCTTGACCCATTTGCTCATCACTCCTCCTTCTCTGCAACTGAATTCCAGAAGTTTAGCTCAGTGTTTAGCTGTGACTGTCTGTCTCTGCTTCCACCACCTACTGAATGAAGGCTGTAGGATGGCATATAAGGTAGTCATCAATCTCATTATCAGGGAAGGGAATTTAAGGTAGCCTCTTCACGATTGCTTAGATTATTAGTGGGGGTTATTCTTGTAGATCTCTGGACATTTCCCTAGTGCCAGATTTCTCTTTAAACCTATAATGGCTTCCTCTATTATGGTATCTCTTTTCTTGCTCTCCTCTGTTCTTACTGCTCCCACATGTCCTCCTCTCCCCTCCTCTTCTCCCCTTCTATTTCTCTAACTGCCTCTCCCCTCCGCCATGCTCACAATTTGTTCAGGAGATCTTGTTCATTTCCCCTTCTCCAGGGGACCATGTTCGACTCATTAAGGGTCCTCCTTGTTTCCTAGCTTTGCTGGTAGTGTGGATTGTAGGTTGGTAATCCATGTAGCATTCACTTGGACTGTTAGTCATTTTATGCATATTGACCTTTTATCTATGAAACAGAAAATTTAACGGTCAGACAACTCCTAGCATCACTTACTTTAACATTTCTATAAACTTGCAAAAGATATTTTATCATTGCAAATAAGAGATAACCCTAAAAATTTTTGTGTGTGTGTGTGTGTGTGTGTGAGAGAGAGAGAGAGAGAGAGAAAGAGAGAGAGAGAGAGAGAGAGAGAGAGAGACATTTGACAAAATTCAACACTCCATGATAAAAGATCTGGAAAGATTATGGATAAAGGGGCATACCTAAACATAATAAAGACCATTAGAACAAGCCTATAGCCAACATCAAATTAAAATAAGACAAACTCAAAGCAATTCCACAAAAAGCAGGAACAAGACAAGGCTGTCCACTCTCTGCATACCTATTTTAAGTAGTCCTAGAAGTTTCACCCAGAGCAATAAAACAACTGAAGGAGAGGGAGTAAAAAATTGGAAAGAAAGAAATTAAAGTGTCTTTATTTACTCATATGTTAGTATTTTTTATATTTTATTTTTAATTTAAATTTAAATTAGAAACAAGGTTGCTTCACATGTCAATTTCAGGTCCCTCTCCCTTTCCCTCCTCTCCTCCCACGCCCTCCCACCAACCCCCCCATATTCCCTCATTTCCCCATGGAGGGTAAGGCCCTCCATGGGGGTGTCCATAGTCTGTCATTTCATCCAGGGCAGGGCCTAGACCCTCCCCCAAGAGTCCAGGGAGAGAGTGCATCTCTCATTGTTGGATGGGAGCCCAAAGTCCATTTGTATACCAGGGATAAATACTGATCTACTACCCAAGGCTCAGTAGATTATCTAGGCCTCCTCACTGACAACCATATTCGGGGGTCTTGATCAGTCCAGACTGATGCCTGGGAATCCAGAGCTAACCCTTGTCAGGTCAGCTTTTTTGGGGGTTAAACCAGCCCAGTCTTAACCCCTTTGCTCATCAGTCCTCCCTCTCTGTCACTGGATTTCTTGAGGTCAGCTCAGTGCTTAGCCATGGGAGTCTGCCTCTGCCCCCATATGCCAATGAATGAAGGTTCTGTTTCCCAGACTCTCTGGCCATGGGATTGTAGGCTGGCACTCCCGAGATCTATGTCTAAAGTCCTTATATGAGGGAGTACATGCCATGTTTCTCTTTTTGTGACTGGGTTACCTCACTCAGGATGCTTTCTTCTACTGCCATCCATTTGCCTGAAAATTTCAGGATTCCATTGTTTTTTTCTGCTGAATAGTACCACATTTTCTCTATCCACTCTTTGGTTGAGGGGCATCTGGGTTGCTTCCAAGTTCTGGCTATTACAAATAATGTTGCTTTGAACATAGTGGAACAGACATCCTTGTTATATGAATGGGCATCTTTTGGATATATGCCTAAGAGTGGAGTTGCCAGGTCTTGGGTTAGGCTTACTCCCATTTTTCTGAGGAATCTCCATACTGATTTCCAAAGTTGCTGAACAAGTTGGCACTCCCACCAGCAGTGGAGGAGTGTTCCCCTTTCACCACAACCTCTCCAGCATAAACTGCCCTTGGTGTTTTTTATTTTAGCCATTCTGACAGGAGTAAGATGGTATCTCAGAGTTGTTTTGATTTGCATTTCCCAGATGGCTAAGGATGTTGAGCACTTTCTCAAGTGTCTCTCAGCCATTTTAGACTCCCCTATTGAGAATTCTCTATTTAGTTCTGTAGCCCACTTTTTAATTGGATCCTTTGGTGTTTTGGAGACTTGCTGCTTGAGTTCTTTGCAAAATTTGGAGATCAGCCCTCTGTCAGATGTGGTGTTACTGAATATCTTTCCCATTCTGTGGGCTGCCTTTTTGTCTTGCTGACTATGTCCTTTGCCTTACAGAAGCTATTCAGTTTCAGGAGGTCCCATTTATTAATTTTTTATCTCACTGAATGTGCTACTGGTGTTATGCTCAGGAAACTGTCTCCTATACCAGTTAGTTCAAGGGTACTACCCACTTTCTCTTCTAAGAGGTTCAGTGTGGCTGGATTTATGTAGAGGTCTTTGATCCATTTGGACTTAAGTTTTGTGCATGGTGATAGACATGGATCTATCCACATTCTTTTACATGCCAGCTTTCTTTTTTCCATTGTATAATTTTAGCTTCTTTGTCGAAGATCAGATGTTCATATATGTATGGGTTAATATCAGGGTGTTCAAATTGATTCCATTGGTCTACCTGTCTATGTTTGTGCCAATACCAAACTGTTTTCAGGACTACAGCTCTATAATAGAGCTTGATGTCAGGGATGGTGATTCCTCCAGATGTTGCATTGTTGTGTAAGGTTGTTTTCCCTATCCTGGGTCTTTTGTTAGTATTTTTAGTGATTCTAAAAATTCTACCATGGAACTCCTACAGCTGAAATATACCTTCAGCAAAATAGCTAGATACAAGATTAACTCAGAAAAACCAGCAGTCTACCTACATATAAATTACAAATTAACTGAGAAAAAATCAGGAAAACAATACCTTTCACCATAAGCTTCAAGCGATATAAAACATCTTGGGTAACTAAACAAGCAAGTGAAAGACTTGCACAATAAAAATTTCAAGTCTTTGATGAAATTTTTAAGAAGATATCAAAAGATGGAAAGATCTCCTATGCTCACAAATCAGTAAGATTAACATAGTAAAAATAATCATCCTGTCAAAAGCAATCTATATATTCATTGCAATTCCCATCAAAATTCCAATACAATTTTTAACCTGCCTTATGAAAGAGAATTCTCAACTTCGTTATGGAAAAACAAAAAACTCAGGATAGCTAAAACAATCCTGAACAATAAAAGAACTACTGGAGGTATCACCATCCCTGATATCAAGTTATACTACAGAGTAATAATAATAACAATAATAATAATAATAACACCCACATAGTAGTGGTGTAAAAACAGACTGCTTAGTCAACAAAATTGAATCAAAGACTCACATACCTTTGAATACCTTATTTAAGATATAGAAGTCAAAATTATACAATTGAAAAAAGAAAGCATCTTCCAAAAACATGCTGGTCAAACTGGATATCTACATGTAGAAAAAATGCAAATACATCCATAGTTATTATCCTATAGAAAACTCAAGTCCAAATGGATCAAAGACCTCAACATAAAACCAGATGCTCTGATCCAGATAGAGAAAGGCTAGGAAATAGCCTTGAACACATTAGCATAGGAGACAACTTTCTGAAAAGAACAGCCATAGTGTAGGTACTACGATAAACAATTAATAAATGGAACCTCATGAAACTGAGAACCTCCTGTAAAGCAAAGAATACTGTTAATCCAACAAAGCAGCAGTCTACAGGATGGGAAAAGACCTTCACCTACCTACTGTAATCTTGACAGAGGGCTAATACCCAAAATATATAAAGAACTCAAGAAACTAGACATCAAAAAACAAATAATCCAATTAAAAATGGGCTACAGATCTGAACAGAGAATTCTCAATGACCTAGAACCACTTAAAGAAATGTTCAATGTCTTTAGCCATCTGGGAAATGCAAATCAAAACTACTTTGAGATTCCACCTTATACCTGTCAGAATGCCTAATGTCAATAACAAAAGTGACAGCACATGCTGTTAAGGATGTGGAGCAAGGGGTACATTCTTCCACTGCTGGTGGGAGTGCACACTTGTACAGCTACTATGGAAATCAATATGACAGTTCTACAAAAAGGTGGGAATCAATCTACCTCAAGATCCAAGTATACCACTCTTGGGCATATACCCAAAACACACTCCCTTGTACCACAAACACTTACTTGTTCAATCATGTTTATTATGGCTTTATTTATAATACCCAGAAATTGGAAACAACCTAGATGTCCTTCAACAGAAGACTGGATAAAAAGTTTTGTACATTCACAGAATTGAGTATTACTTAGTTGTTTAAAAATGCTATTATAGCCATGCAATGATGGTGCACACCTTTAATCTCAACATTTAGGAGGCAGAGGCAGGATGATCTCTGTGAGTTTGAGGCCAGCCTAGTCTACAAAGAGAATTCCAGGAAAGCCAGGGAAGTTGTTACACAGAGAAATCCTGTCTGGAAAAAAATGACATGATGAAATTTGTAGACAAAAGGATGGAACTAGAAAAATCATGCTGAAGCAACAAAGATCTAGAAATATAAACATGGTGTTTTGAAGCGGCTCTGGAACCAGGCTGGAGGGAAGGCTCCTCTCAAGGAAAGCTTCTCTTAACAAAATGGTGTCAGAAGTGGGATCTCTCTTACTCTGTACTTGAGACTACTGAGTCGTGGTGGAGGCCCACCAGATAGTGATTCTTCACAGCCCACAAATGGACAAGCCTGACGCAAGAACTCAGGTGAACCAGGCAAAGAACGCCACCGTCTGGAAGACATAGCCAGAGACTCCTGGCAATCAGCTAGAGGCATAGTTCCAGGCTCTGGTGCATCCAGGTCAAACACAAGGGAAATGACAGATTTGCTGGGCAGGCCAAAGAATTTGATCTTGCCACCCTTGAGGTCCTGGCGTGCACTGAAAGGGTTGACTTTGGGAGTACGTGTAGCACCATCTCGTGGCCGGTAGTAGGGGTCCAAGACACTGACTGTACGTGGAGGCTTACGAGAGAAAATGTCTGACTGGCTTCGAGACAGCCAGATAGTACGTCTTGGACGTGGAGACTTATGGGGAATCTTGTCATCCAGTGAACTCAGTCGTTTCCCTCCAGGCACTTTCTCCAACAGTCCTTTAGCTGTGGGCTGCAGCTTCCTGTCCCTTTCCAACTCTTCTTCCTGTAGGCGGCTAATAATTTCCTCCAGGGTCTTTCCAATCTCCTCAAAGGATGGGCGCAGTTTGGAATCCATATTACAGCAGTTGAAGGTGAGCTGTAGAAACTCTGGGGGGCAGTCTCCCACCATGTGCTGGAAAGCATCATAATCCAGCCCGAAATTCTCTGTGCGAGGAAGATAGTCTGGATCAGCTTGGATGCGGGCGATGATCTCGCAGAGGATGATACCATAAGAGAACACATCTGCCTTCTCATTATAAGGCTCATCTCGGAGAACCTCCGGTGCCATCCAGAAAGGTGAGCCCACTACAGCCAGCTTCTCACTCCCTGTACTAGCATCAGGAATCTTCTCAGCCAGGCCAAAATCAGCTACCACTGCAGAGTAACCATTTTCATCTCTCTTTATCAGGCAGTTCTTTGCTTAACAGTGTTTACTCATTTATAGGGGGATATTAGCCTTTAAGTAAATGTTAATCAAGCTGCAATCCATAGACACTGAGAGGTTAGGGATCTCTCTGAGAGGGGAAATAGAAAGGATTTTACAGGCAGACTGGGGGTGGATGGAGATGGCAGTGGGGGATCAGGTGGAGATATGGTGGAAGGAGAGACTGTGGGGAGAGCCAACTGAAATTGAGGGGGTGTATTTAGAGGGTGATGTGGAAACCTATTGCAATGGAAACTTCCTGGAATCTATGAAGGTGATCCTAATGGAGCCTCCTAGTAATGGGGTATATGGAGTCACAACTGGCCTTCTCTTATAGTCAGTTGAGAATTCCAATGGCAGGATTAGGTTACATTCAATTGAGTTGTTGGCCAAGGGGGGGTCCCATGGAAATCCCTAAACAACTTAAGCTATATGCTAAGACAAAAGGTTGCTCTTCAAACTCTAAAATCAGGGACTCCTATGCAAAGGACAATACCTATACAACTCATTGAACATGAAGAAATCTAGCTGGTGCCTATATAGGGCCTTCACATCTATATTCTAGTCTCCTTGGTGTGGAAAGGTACTTTTCAGGCTACCAACAGAGAAATGTGGACACCAACCCAGCTACAAACCTGTTGACATACAATGTGTCCTACCTACAAAATATGCTATGGCAATGGTGGCACAGAACTTGTGGGAGTAACCAACCAAATATCTACTCCACAAAAAGGAACTCATACACAACACTGTTTGGGTAACCAAGAACCAGAGGCTAGATAGCTCAGAGACATGAAATATAACCAAATACTACTGATCAAAAAGATCAATAAAGTGATTTCTAATGATACTCTGCCATATTCAGAGATCAGTGATTTATCCAGTCATCATCAGAAAGACTTCCTTCAGCACATATGGGAGCAGATGCAGATATCCATGACCAGACATTATGCAGAAGTCTCCATCAAATCCTTCCCCTCTGAGACCATAGAATCTCAAGGAACAGGAGGCTGAAACAGTGAAAGAGATAAAGGGAATAGAGGACACCAGGAGAACAAAGCCCTCTGAAACAACTAAACCAGATGCATATGAACTCACAGAGTCTGAAGTAGCAACATAGGGCCTACAGGGGTCTGCATATCCTCTGCATATATAATTGCTGCTAGATTAGCATTGCTGTGGACCTCCTGACTGTGAGAATGAGTGGGCTCCTTGCTCTTGTGTCTGCTCTTGGAACTCTTTTTCTCCTGTTGAGTTGCCATATGAGCTTCATTCTCATATTCTAGTGTCTTTGGTGTAGGAAGGTACTCTGTAGGCTATCAAAATATAGAAACATAAATGCCAACACCACCATAAAACCTTTGATCTATAATCTATCCTTATTAAGGAAATTGTGGCATAGAACTTGTATAAATAGCCAAATAATGCCTGATTTGAGCTAAGGCCCACTCCATGACATGGAATCTATAACTGAAACTGTTTGGATGAACAAGAACCAGAGATTAGCTATCCCAGGGATCTAGGGTAAAACTATATACTGATAATCTTTTAAAAAGTAACAATAAAATGACTCCTTATGTTGTGCTTCTGTACTCATAGATTGGTGCCGTATTCAGCCATCATTGGAAAGGCTTCCTTCTACAGCAGAGGAGAACAAATACAGACATATTTTGTAAGAAAATAATCTGTTTTTAATAAACAAAATAAGGTAAAACATGCTAAAAAGGAACTATATTAATAATTCATAATGTTAGTGTATTTATTTAGAAGTAAGATTTCTGGATCTATGTTAATTCTAGCTTCAACTCCTTGAACAACCACCTGACATGTCCTCTACAAGCCATGGCATCTTACATTCCCACCAGAAATCCAGGAAGTTTCCACCTTCTTTATGTACCAATTAGATGCTGTTTTTAAAGAATTTATGTTATACATATTCTTGCATGTGTGTGCATCTCCAAGTGTGCCTTTGTTAAAGTATCCATGTGCATGCACATGGAGATCACAGGACAAATCTCAAGGGTTAATTCTCTCCTGCCACATGTGGGATCTGAGATTGAATTCAGGTCAACTGAGGTCATCAAGCCTACAGAAACCACACCTACCCCTGAGCTATGATGCCAAGCTCCTTGTCTATTTTTTATTGGGGCAAGCTATTTATTTATTTATTTATTTATTTATTTATTTATTTATTCGTTCATTCATTCATTCATTCATTCATTCAATTATTTGTTTTTTGGGGACAAAATCTCACATTCAAGTCCAGGCTGGCTTAGAACTTTTAGCATTTCTCCTGGATCAGCTTACCATGTTCTAGATTATAAAAAGGAGTCACTGCACCTGGCTCTCTTTGTTGTCTTGATAATGTTTTATGAAGGAAATTTTTGTATTTTTTTCACAAATTTATCTGAGTTCTGTCCTTTTGTCTCCTGTGCTTCTGTTCTTCTACCAAAGACTCCATTTTCAGATACAATCGTTATATATGCCTTGGTGTTTTCTTCTTAGATTGTTACAGCTTCTCTCTTGTGAATGCAGGCAGTTGGTCTTTTTTTCTTTTTTTATAAAATTTTTATTTACAATAGAAACAAATTATTTTACATATAAATCCAAGCTCCCTCTCCCTCCCAACTTCCAATGCACCCCACTGAACCCCCCATCCTATTCCACATCCACTCCCCAGGGAGGAGGAGGCCTTCCATGGGAGATCTTCAAAGTCTGATGATCTTCCATGGTCTTTTAAAGCTAACATTTTAATGAGGTATGCGATGGCAGTTATCCTTCATTTCTAACTAAATGCCACCATGACCATAATAGAGTATGTGCCCAAGGCCATTTAAGACCTGAAACTGAAGTGACATTTGTGGCTACTTTTCACCTAGGAAAATATAAATACAAGTAAATAATACACTAACCTCACTGCTTTTATAATATAACTGTCAAATTTCTCTATGAAGCTACTGATACTTAAGCTCATATCCCACAAACCTTGGTAGCCATTTAGTCAGGTAGTCACAGATGCCAGAAGCACAAAATTCCCTAAAATTGGAGTTATATGTGATTGTGAGATGACTGAAGTAGGTGCTGAGAACTGAAATTTGGTCCTCTGCAAAAGCCCCAGGGACTCCTTTTTTATTTTTAGTTTTATTTTTAAATTTAAATTTAAACTAGAAACAAGGCTGCTTCACATGTCAATCCCCTCCTCCCACGCCATCCCATTAACCCACCCCCATTGCCCCCTCATTTCCCCATGGAGGGTGAGGCCGTCCATAGTCTGTCATTTCATCCAAATCAGGGCCTAGACCCTTCCCCTAGAGTCCAGGGTGAGAGTGCATCTCTCATTATTGAATGGGCACCCAAAGTCCTTTGTATGCCAGGGATAAATACTGATCTGCTACCAGGGACCCAATAGATTGCCTAGGCCTCCTCAATGATACCCACATTCAGGGGGTCTTGATCAGTCCCGAGATGGATTCCCAGCCATCAGTCAGGGATTCAAGAGCTAACCCTTGTCAGGTCAGCTGTTTCTGGGGGTTAAACCAGCCCAGTCTTAAGTGCTTTGCTCATCAGTCCTCCTTCTCTGTCACTGGGTTCCTTGAGTTCAGCACAGTGTTTACCTGTGGGAGTCTGCTGCTGCTTCTATCAGCCATTGGATGAAGATTATCTGGCCATGGGATTGTAGGCTGGCACTCTCCAGATCTATGTCTAAAGTCCATATATGAGAGAGTACATACTATGTTTGTATTTTTGCGCCTGGATTACCTCACTCAAGATGGTTTCTTCTAGTGCCATTCATTTGCCTGCAAATTTCACAATTCCATTGATTTTTTTCCTGCTGAATAGTACTCCATTGTGTGAATGTACCACATTTTCTCTATCCACTTTTTGGTTGAGGGGCATCTAGGTTGCTTCCAAATTCTGGCTATTAAAAATGATGCTGCTATGAACATAGTGGAACAGATGTCCTTGTTGTATGAATCTTTTGGATACATGCCTAAGAGTGGAATTGCTGGGTCTTGTGGTAGGATTATTCCCATTTTTCTAAGGAATCTCCATACTGATTCCCAAAGTTGCTAAACAAGTTGGCACTCCCACCAGCAGTGAAGGAGAGTACCCTTTCTCCACAGTCTCTCCAGCATAAACTACCCTTGGTGTTTTTTATTTTAGCCATTCTGACAGGAGTAAGATGGTATCTTAGAGTTGTTTTGATTTTCATTCCCTGATGGCTAGGAATGTTGAGCACTTTCTCAAGTGTCTCTCAGCCATTTTAGACTCCTCTATTGAGAATTCTCTATATAGTTCTGTAGCCCACTTTTTAATTGGATCCTTTGGTGTTTTGGATACTTGCTTCTTCAGTTCTTTGTAAATTTTGGAGATCAGCCCTCTGTCAGATGTAGAGTTACTGAATATCTTTTCCCATTCTGTAGGCTGCCTTTTTGCCTTGTTGACTATGTCCTTTGCCTTACAGAAGCTATTCAGTTTCAGGAGGTCCCATGTATTAATTGTTGACCTCAATGTCTGTGCTACTGGTGTTACATTCAGGAAACAGTCTCCTGTACCAATTAGTTCAAGGGTACCACCCACTTTCTCTTCTAAGAGGTTCAGTGATATTTTTCTGATTTCTTCCTCAGCCCTTTTATTGTTTGTATATAGTAGGGCTACTGATTTTCTTGAGTTGACCATGTATCCTGCCACATTGCTGAAAGTGTTTATCAGGGGTTCCCTGGTAGAGTTTTTTGGATCACTCATGTAAACTATCATGGCATCTGCAAATAGTGAAAGTTTAACTTCTTCCTTTTCAATATGTATCTACTTGATTTCCTTTTGTTGTAGTATGGCTCTAGCTAGAACTTCAACTGCAATATTGAAAAGGTATGGAGAGAGTGGACATCCTTGTATTGTTCCTGATTTTAGCAGAATCACATTGAGTTTCTGTCCATTTAGTTTGATGTTGGCTGTTGGTTTGCTGTATTTAGGTTTTATTATGTTTAGGTATGTTCCTGTTATCCAAGATCTCTCCAAGACCTTTATCATAAAGGGGTGTTAGATTTTGTCACAGGCTTTTTCTTCATCTAGTGAGATGGTCATGTGATTTTTGTTTCTCAACTTATTTAGATGGTAGACTACATTTGGTTGATTTTTGTATGTTGAACCATCCCTGCATCCCTGGGATGAAACCTACATGAATGATTGTTTTGATGTGTTCTTGGATCTGATTTGTCAGTATTTTATTGGGTATTTTTGCATCAATGTTCATGAGGGATATTGGTCTGAAGCTCTCTTTCTTAGCTTTGTCTTTGTCTGGCTTAGGGATCAAGATTATTGAAGCCTCTGCTTTTATTGCATGGAATACTTTCAGAAGCTTTGGTCTAAGCTCTTCTTGAATTTCTGGTAGAATTCTGCACTGAGGCCATCTTGACATGGGCTTCTTTTGGTTGGGAGACTTTTGATGACTGTTTTTATTTCCCTTAGGGTCATAGGTCTATTTAAATTGCTTATCTGTTCTTGATTTAATTTTGGCAGGTGATCACTATCCAGAAACTTGTCCATTTGCTTTACATTTTTGAATTTTGTGGAGTACAGGTTTTCAAAATATGACCTGATGATTCTCTGAATTTACTCAGAGTCCGTTGTTATGTCCCTCTTTTCTTTTCTGATTTTGTTCATTCACATGTTCACACTCTGTTGTTTGATAAGTTTGGATAAAGGTTTGTCTATCTTGTTGATTTTCTCAAAGAACCAACTCTTCATTGCATTGTTTCTTTGTATTGTTTTTCTAGTTTCTACTTTATTGATTTCAGCCCTCTGTTTGATTCTTTCCTGGCATCTACTCCTCTTGGGTGAGTTTAATTCTTTGTGTTCTCGAGCTTTCAGCAGTCCTGTTAATTCTTTAAAGTAACTATTCTCCAATTTCTTCATATGGGCACTTAGTGCTATGAACTTCCCTTGTAGCACTGATTTGAAATTGTCCCATAAGTTTGGATATGTTGTGTCTTCATTCTCATTGAATTCTGGGAAGTCTTTAATGTCTTTTTTTATTTTTTCTTTGACCCAGGAATGGTGCAATTGTGCATTATTCAATTTCCATGAGTTTGTAGGTTTTATGCAATTTGTGTTGTTGTGGAATTCTAATTTTAATGCATCATGGTCTGATAAGATGCATGGAGTTATTCCAATATTTTGTACCTTCTGAGTTTTGATATGTTGGCAAGTATGTGGTCGATTTTTGAGTAGGTTCCATGTGGTGCTGAGAAGGTATGTTATTTTTTATTTGGATGGAATGTTCTGTAGATGTCTGTTAATCCCAATTGGTTCATTACTTCTATTAGACCCTTTGCTTTTATATTAAGTTTCTGTCTGATATTCCTGTGTAGTGGTGAGAGTGGGGTGTTGAAGTGTCCCAGTATAAGTGTGTGGGGCTATATATATGAATTGAATGTGAGTAATGTTTCTTTTACGGGCATGGATGTCTTTGTATTTGGGGAATAGATGTTCAGAATTAAAACTTCATCTTGGTGAATTTCTCCTGTGATGAGTAGGCAATGACCTCCTTCATTTCTTTTGATTGATTTTATTTTAAAGTCTAATTTGTTAGATATTAGGATTGCTACCCCCATTTGTTTCTTGGGCCTATTTGATTAGAAAATCTTTTCCCAACCTTTAACTCTGAGGTAATGTCTGTCTTTGAGTCTGAGGTGTGTTTCTTGTATGCAGCAGAAGGATGGGTTCTGTCTTCAAATCCATTCTGTTAGCCTGTGTCTTTTTATGGGTGAGTTAAGACCATTAATATTGAGGGATATTAATGACCTTTGATTGTTCATTCTTCTTTGATTTGGAATGGTTATTGTTGATGGAATTATGTGTGGAATTCCACCCTTTTTTCTTTTGGCTGTTGGTAAGGTGGGATTATCTAAAGCCTATGTTTTTCTGGTTGTAGTTAACTTCCTTGGGTTGGAGCTTCTCTTTCAGATCTTTCTGTAGCACTGGGTTAGTGGATATGTATTGCTTGAATCTAGTTTTGTCATGAAATGTCTTGTTTTCTCCATGTATTGTGATTGAAAGCATTGCTGTGTATAGTAGTCTGGGCTGGCATCCATGGTCTTTTAGTGTTGGTAGAATATCTATCCAGGACCTTCTGGATTTCAGAATTTCCATGGAGAAGTCAGGTATAATTCTGAAAGGTTTGCCTGTATATATTACTTGACCTTTTTCCTTAGCTACTCTTAATATTCTTTCTTGTATTTTTGGGGTCTTGATTATTATGTGGCGAGGGAACTTTTTTTGTGGTCCACCTTCTTGTACCTTCATTGGCATGTCTTTCTTTAGTTTGGGATAGTTTTCTTCTATGATTTTGTTGAATATATTTTTTGCCCCTTTGAGGTAGTTTTCTTCACCTCTTCTATACCTATAATTCTTAGGTTTGGTCTTTTCATGGTGTCCCATATTTCCTGGATGTTTTGTGTTAGGGATTTGTTGGACTTAAGATTTTCTTTGGTCAATGTATCAATTTCTCCTAGTGTATCTTCAACACCTGAGATTCTCTCTTCCATCTCTTGTATTCTGTTAGTTATGCTTGTGTCTTTAGTACCTGACCATTTGCCCAGCTTTTCTATTTCCAGCCTTCCTTCAGATTGTGTTTTTTTTTCAACCCTTGCACTGTTTGAATTGCTTCTTGCAAATTTTGTTTTGTCTTTTGGTCCATTTGTTGCATTTTTTTGAAGTTTTGGTTTGCTTTTTCTCACATTTCCTGCACTTTTGGGTTTTTTTCTTCCATTTCTTTGAGGGATTTTCCTATGTCCTCTTTTAGGGCCTCTATTATTTTCATGAAATTGTTTTTAAGGTCATTCTCTTCTGCTTCATTTGCATTCGAATGTTGGAATCTTGCTGGTGTGAAGTCTCTAGAATCTGGCTGTGTCATACTTCTTTTTCTGTTGCTGAGTGTGTTTTTGTATTGTCTCTTTCCTGTGCCTTCTTCTAGTGGATGCAGAAAGAGCCCCTTACTGGCCTGGTGCTTAGGGAACCAGAGTTCCTTTCAGTGGGTGAAAGCAAGTCCAATATTCTGATAGTTATCCTCTTTCTGTTCCTAGTCCTGGTCCTGAAGAAGAATGGGAAACTGGGGTATGTAGACTCCCACATGGGTGCATAGGCTTGCTGGTGGACAGCAGGCACTGGTCCAATTGTTGGAGAAGTAGACCAGGAAATTAAGGTGTGTATGCTCCTGCTGGGAGGGCAGGCTCTCTGGCAGTCCCCAGGCACTGGAAGTCAGACCCTGATACAGACCCTGGTTTACCTGATCTCCTGGTCCCATTGGTGGAAGAGAAGACCAGGAATCTGGGGTGTGTGGCTCCCACCAGGAAGGGAAGATCTTTGGCAGTCCCTAGGCAGTCCCCAGGCACTGGAAGTCAGGCCCGGATACAGGGCCCAGTTTTACCTCGCCCGGAGCACTCTTAACTGCTGAGCCATCACTCCAACCCCCAGAAAACTAATACCAAATTCCTCCCAATGTTTGTTTTATTTTATTTCACCCACAGCTAGATTTCACTGGTTATGTACAGTTTATGGTCAATTATAAAGATGAATGAATAAGTGATTATACACAGATATTGTCTGATGTATACTTTAGTCAATGAACAGATGTGAAAAACAAATAGCCAATTCTCTTGACATTGCACTTGATATTTTGGCAAGATATGCCATGTCTATTTTGGTTTTAGCTTTTAGTAGGTTAAGTATAATTCAACAAAATAAAGCTATTTACACAGCATATCATACATGATGTCATGCATTAAAAAAGAAGATGATCGTTTAAATGTTTCAAGAAGATAATTGTTAAAAGATTCACAGTTGGCATTTTCTGTTGCTTAATTTTTGTTTGGCAATTTAATACATGTATATAATATGTTCTTACTACTCTCCTGTTGCTCTTCTCTCTTATGTCCCTCCCATACCCTAAGCCTTCCCATATCCCTTCCAGTTCCTTTCCTACTTTCATGACTCTTGTTTTGTGATCCACTGAATTTAAACAGAACCACCTATCTAACCCACGGATTGGAAGTGGCTGTTTGGAGCTTGACAGAGTCATCAGTGTGTATACGATTTAAGAGTATGATGTCTCTTCTCCTAGAATATGTTAGTAGCAAATCAATGAGTCGTACTATCCAAATCTAACTTGTGACCAAATCTAACTTGTTGGAGGAAAGACTTTATTTTAGATTATAGATTTTATTTCACCATTGAGGAAAGCCAATACAGGCACTGAAGCAGAGACCACAAAAAACACTTCTTACTGGTTTGTTCTCAATGGTCTATTAATCTTGTTTCTGTATACAACCTAGAACCACCTACCCAAGAGAGGCTTTGCCTACAATAGCCTGGGCTTTCCCACATCAAGATAAGGGATAACAGGAACGTACCTGAATATAATAAAAGCAATATACAGTAAACCAACAGCTAACATCAAACTAAATGGAGAGAAACTCAAAGCAATTCCTCTAAAATCAGGAACAAGACAAGGTTGTCCACTCTCTCCATATCTCTTCAATATTGCACTTGAAGTTCTAGCTACAGCAATAAGACAACAAAGGAGATAAAGGGGATACAAATAGGAAAAGAAGAAGTCAAACTTTCACTATTTGCAGATGATATGATTGTTTACATAAGTGACCCAAAAAACTCTGCAAGGTTACTCCTAGAGCTGATAAACACCAGGATACAAGGTAAACTCAAAAAAATCAGTGGCCCTATTATATACAGATGATGAAGTGACTGAGAAAGAAATCAGAGAAACATCACCCCTTACAATAGCCAAAAACAGCATCAAATATCTGGGGATAATGTTAACCAAGGAAATTAAAGACCTGTATATCAAGAACTTTGTGTCTTTGAAGAAAGAAATCAAAGAAGATACCAGAAAATGGAAAGATCTCCCATGCTCTTGGATTGGTAGGATCAACATAATAAAAATGGCAATCTTGCCAAAAACAGGCTACAGATTCAATGCAATCCCTATCAAAATTCCATCACAATTCTTCAAGGACCTGGAAAGAACATTAATCAACTTTATATGGAAAAACAAAAGGCCTAGGATAGCTAAAACATCCCTATACAATAGAGGAACTTCAGGAGGCATCACCATACCTGACTTCAAGCTCTATTATAGAGCTATAGTCCTGAAAACAGCCTGGTATTGGCACAAAAATAGGCAGGTAGACCAATGGAACCAAATCGAAAGCTCTAATTTTAATCCACACACCTATGAACACTTGATTTTTGACAAAGAAGCTAAAACTGTACAATGGAAAAAAGAAAGCATCTTCAACAAATGGTGCTGGCATAACTGAGTACTGGTATGCATAAGACTGCAGATAGATCCATGTTTATTGCCTTGTACAAAACTTAAGTCCAAATGGACCAAAGAACTCAACATAAATCCAGCCACACTGAAACTTTTAGAAGAGAAAGTGGGAGATACTCTTCAACGAGTTGGTACAGGAGACCACTTCCTAAACATAACACCAGGGGCACAGGCACTGAGATCAACAATTAACAAATGGGACCTTCTGAAACTAAAAAGCTTCTGTAAGGCAAAGGACACAGTCAAAAAGACAAAAGGGCAGGCCACAGAATGGGAAAAGATATTCACTAACCCTACATCTGACAGAGGGCTAATCTCCAAAATTTACAAAGAACACAAGAAACAAGTCTCCAAAACACCAAAGGATCCAATTAAAAGGTGGGGTACAGAGCTAAATAGAGAATTCTCAGTAGAGGAGGCTAAAATGGCCAAGAGACACTTAAGAAAGTGCTCAACATCCTTAGCCATCAGGGAAATGCAAATCAAAACAACTCTGAGATACCATCTTACTCCTGTCAGAATGGCTAAAATCAAAAACACCGAAGACAATTTATGCTGGAGAGGATGTGGACAGAGGGGAACACTCCACTGCTGGTGGGAGTGCCGACTCATACAGCCTCTTTGGAAATCAGTATGGAGATTCCTCAGGAAAATGGGAATTAATATACCACTAGACCAAGCAATTCCACTCTTAGGCATATATCCAAATGAGGCAAGTTCATACAACAAGGGCATCTGCTCCACTATGTTCATAGCAGCATTATTTGTAATAGCCAGAACCTGGAAGCAACCTAGATGCCCCTCAACTGAAGAGTGGATAGAGAAAATGTGGTACATTTACACAATGGAGTATTACTCAGCAGAAAAAAACAATGGAATCTTGAAATTCGCAGGGAAATGGATAGCACTGGAAGAAACCATCCTGAGTGAGGTAACCCAGTCGCAAAAAGACAAACATGGTATGTACTCACTCATATATGGATTTTAGACATGGATCAGGATAGTGACAATCTGCACTTCCACTGATAGAGAGTCTGGGAAACAGGAAAGAACTTAAAAGCTATGCATATATGCATAGTACCCAAGAGAAGAGGATTGAGACAAGATCCCCTGAATGGATGGGGAACACAGCGAGGGGTGGGGGGGGAGTGGGACCTGGGAAGAAGAGAGGGGGTGAAGAGGAAGAGAGTTGGTCATGGGGGAACAGGAAGTTGAGGGGGTGGGGGTAGAATAGGCGGAAGAGGGAATCATAGGATCGAATACTGATCAGGCACCAGAGCAACCTCGAGTGATCTAATGGGATAACACCAATTGGCAAGCTAAGCAATAGTGGAGAGACCACCTCGAATGCCCATTCCTGATAATGAACTTGATGTCTATAACCATCCTGGACCCTTCATCCTGTGACTGATGGAAGCAGAGGCAAACACACAATTAATCACTGAACTGAACCCAAGGAACCCAGTGACAGAGAGAGAGGAGTGATGAGCAAATTGGCAAAGAATGGGCTGGCAAAACCAGCAGAGACAGCTGATCTGAACAGGGGAGAGCTCCTGGACCCCAGACCGACAGTGGGGAGGCCAGCATGGGACTGATCTGGACCCCCCCAAATGTGAGTGTCAGCGAGAAGGCCTGGGAAACCTATGGGGCCCTGAGCTGTGGATCAGTGTCTATCCCTGGTATACAAACTGTCTTCGTGTACCTATAGCACAAAGAGGGATGCTCTCTCAGCCTGGACTCTTAGGGGAGTGCCTGGACCCTACCCAGACTCTAGATATCCCCTATGTGGAAAGATTTGGCAATAGGGTGGGAGGGTGGGGGGGAAGGGGAGTGCGGGAGGAGGGGAGGACTAGAAGAAACCATCCTGAGTGAGGTAACCCAGTCACAAAAAGAGAAACATGGCATGTACTCTCTCATATATGGATCATAGACATAGATCTGGGGAGTGCCAGCCTACAATCCTATTGCCAGAGAGTCTGGGAAACAGAAACTACATTTAGTGGCTGGTTGAGTACTGAGCTGAACTCAAGAAAGCCCGTATTAGAGAGGGAGGACTGATGATCAAAGGGATTAAGACTGGGCTGGTTTAACCCCCAGAAACAGCTGACCAGACAAAGGTTAACTCTTGAATCCCAGGCATCAGCCTGGGAATCCAGCATGGGACTGATCAAGACCCCCCTGAATCTGGGTGTCAGTGAGGAGGCCTAGGTAATCTATTGAGCCTTGGGCAGCAGATCAGTACCCATACCAAGTATACACATGGACTTTGGACTCCCATAGAACAATGTGAGGTGCACTCTCACCCTGAACTCTTGGGGAAGGGCCTAGGCCCTGCCCTATATGAAATGATAGACTATGGACACCCCCATGGAGGGCCTCACCCTCCCTGGGGGAATGAGGGGATAACGGGGGGGATGGGGGGGAGGGGAGGGAATGGGAGAGGGACCTGGAACTGACTTGTGAAGCAACCTTGTTTCTTATCTAAATTTAAAAAAAAGAATAAAAAAATCATAAAAAAACCAAGTTTGGAAACACGGAAAAAATAAAATAAAATAAAAATAAAATTAAAATAAAAAATGATAAAAAAAGAGAAAATTTTCCTTCATGACCACAGGTCAATATGACGGTGCCAAGTCCTAAGCCTTGATGAAACAAACCATCACAGATAGGGTGCCTTAAAGGAGAATGGTCTTCTTCAAAGCTTGGCTGTTGATGAAATTCATTGGAACATGCAAATAATAGACATACACAGCATATACATAGAGAAATAGGGAGACAGAGGATGGATGAGTGGATGAATAAATAGATGATAGATGATTGATAGATAGCTGATAGCTTGAATTTCAACCAATACTGTTTATATTTTATCTTAGGGAGTTGTTAATACTAAGCCGACAATAAACTTTAAAATTAATAGGACTTCAGAATAGCGGCCACGTAATATAATGTATTGTATAATCTGAAATCTACCGTGGTACTGAAGTGTAATTTTGTTTTATTGCAGACATTTTCAACAACTGTAGCATACCCACTTTCCAGTTTAATAATGGAAAGCAAGCTAATGTGCCATCTGCCATGAGGCACTGTGCCTCAAGACTCATCTCTGGAATGTAATTTTTTCTATTGATGTATAAAATTCTACTGGCAAATAGCCATTGTAGATGTTAACATACACTCAAATCATATATATAAATCATACATATAAATAAGATTTTAACTGATTTGGGAAAAAACAAGCTCTGTAGCTTTAGTATGACCAGAATGAGAAAATAGTTTAAAACATATCACTAAGTTCAAATTCCAGATGGACAGTTGTGCTGGCAAGTTTTATGTCAACTTGACACAAGCTAAAGTCATATGAAAGGATGGAACCTCAGTTAATAAAATGTCACTGTAAGACTGATCTGTGGGCCAGTTAATTAGGATTGATGGAGACAGCCTAAGCAATTGTGGGTGGTTTCATTCTTAGGAAGGTGGTCCTGCTGTCCATAAAAATCTTTCTGGACAGGCCACAAGGAGAGAATACCAGTAAGTAGCATTATTCCATGGCCTCTGCATCAACTCTTACCTCCACATTCCTGACTGCTTGAATTCCTTCCCTCACTGATTTTGGTGATGAATGTTCTTCACTGGTTTTGATGAAATGGAACTGTGAGTGAAATAAATCCCTTCCTCCTCAAGTTGCATTGGTCATGTTTCATCACAGCAGTAGTGATCCTAACTAAGTGAATACATTTTAATGCAACTACAGCCCTTGAAATATTTGTTATATAATGAAAAATTGCCTGTGTCTCCTGTAGGATTTTGCCATGTCTCCCAAAAAACATCTTTTTTTTTGTAATGTGTAATGTGTTATGAAATACCTTGTTAGTATCTTATTACAAAAACAGAAACCACATCATATCTTTTCTCAGAGACAAATGAAAAGATTGCATGTAGTGCCAAAGGATGGAATGTTGAGAAGCAAAACATGGAAGGCACTGGTAAGAGGAGTTCATCAGTGGCCAATGGGAGAATCTGGTCTGATGACCAGGAAATGATTCTCAGATAATAAGGCAGTAGGCATTGAAAGGAAAGAAAGCAGAGTCAAAATACAAACATACAGCCATGACAGAGATTTCTAGATAACAGAAAGATGAGACACTGGGGAATAAGAACACCCAGGGCTCTTTCGGATCTATATGACTTCATTAGATGAGAAAACAACACTGTATGTAGTTGGAGAAAATAAAGACTTTAGGATCATAACTCCAAAAGTCTCCTTTCAAATCTGTACTAATGAACTCATGTTGTTTTGGACTCTTTTATCATGCTGCTGCCTAGGGTCTTGGATTGAAAGGAAAGTCTATTTTCTGTGTCGCCAATCAACAGAATGACCAAATAAAATAAAAATTGTACTCAAACAATCCTTTATTCAAATGTAAGATTTAGGTTCTTCCAACTACTAATTCAGATGAGTAAAATATGATAATATCAGCATCCAAAATTCGCAGATGAGAGGCAGAGAAAACAAAAAGATATGTGTGGTTGTATGAGCATGAGCACAGTGCCCCAGAGCTGGAATTACAGGCAGTTGTGAACTCCTTAACATAGGTGCCAGGAATCAAACTGGGATCTTCTGTAAGAGCAATATATATTCCTAACCATTGGTATGTCCTCTCAACTCCTCTTGTAACTTCTCCAAGAGCCCATTTCTGTGTCCTTCTTCCAAATTCATATCCTCTAAAAAGAGCCCACTGCTTTCTATTAGTGCTTCCTTTATATGCAGAAGGGAAGCGGGCCCTCCACTGATGCATGGACAACCTACAAGAAGTTACACCACTAAGGACAACTGAGACTCCCTCCTGCAGGAGCTATCAGTTGCCATTTTCTCTCAGCTAGAGGCTGAAATTATTGTACCTTTAATGAATGTGGAAATTTTTTATGAATTATTTCTAGAGGTTTATTCACAAAATATTGACACAAAATTGGACTGTTTAATATACCTTGAGGTAGTACCTTCCACTGGAATCTCTGTACCGGACGGGAATTATTATAGGTAGGTACCGTGAAGGCGAACTTTTCTCTGTCGTCTTCTTGTAGCGGTATGGTGAAGAAACAATCTTTTAAGTCTATAACTATAATTGGCCAATCCTTAGGAATTAGAGAAGGTAACGGAATCCCAGGTTGTAGAGACCCCATAGGCTGAATTACCTTGTTGATGGCTCTAAGATCAGTAACCATTCTCCACTTACCAGACTTCTTCTTGACAACAAAAACAGGTGAATTCCATGCACTAGTTGATTCCTCAATATGTCCAGCATCTAGCTGTTCCTGAACTAACTTCTCCAAAGCCTTTAACTTCTCAGATGTCATAGGCCATTGACCCACCCAGATGGGTTCATCTGTCAGCCATTTTAATGATAGAGCTTTTGGTTGCGCTGTAGGTTTGGCACTAGCCTCTTGCTTCAGTACGGCCTGTACATTTTGCATCTGTTTTCTGTAGTGCCTTACTATATTCTTTCTACCACTAAGAGCTTGTCTATAATTCCTAGCTGATAGAGGAGGAATGTTAATCTGTGTATTCCATTGCTGGAGTAGATCACGACCCCAGAGGTTTATAGCAATATCTGCAACATATGGATTTAACCTTCCTCTCTGTCCTTCTGGCCCAATAAAGTCAATCCATCTAATGCTCTGTTTAACTTCAGATAGGGTTCCAATCCCTAAGAATTGAACATTAACCTCTTTTAAAGCCCAGTTGGGGGGCCAGGACTGCTGATTAATGATAGTGACGTCACTTCCGGTGTCCAGTAATCCGTAAATCACCCTATTATTTACCTTAACTGGTAGCATGGGTCTATGATATTGTATAGAAGTTTGCCAAAATATATGTTTTGTATCTCCTCCTGATGTAATTGATTCATCCTCTGGAGCTAATGTATTATCCAGTGCCGTATTATTTACAATGGGCAGTGGATCTTCTAATTGTCCTGGGAGAGGCTGTCCTCCACTGTCACTGGGAATGACCGGATAATCTTCCTTTTTGGGGCTCCATTGAGCCCCTGTACCCCGTTTCCCGGCTTTAAAGATCTACCTTGTCTGTCTATTGTGGAAAAGCATTCATCAGTCCAATGGCGCCCCTTCCCAGACCTCCTGCATAGACCAGGAGGCTTAGGCCTTCTGTTTGATGCATTCCTGGCAAAAGCATACTTAGATTAACAATTACGGGGTAATTACTTAAGTCAGAGCTAGCCAGTAAGAAACAAGCAAGGCCAACAGCTTCATAATTAATACAGCGTCTTGTGTGTTTATTTGGGACTGATGCGGATCTGGAACCAGGCGGGCGGGAAGGCTCCTCTCAAGGAAAGCTTCTCTTAACAGAATGGTGTCAGGAGTGGGATCATGAATTTCTACGCAAAATAACAAAAGCTTTAAAGGAATTTTAGAAACAGAAGAACGGAGAGAAGCACAGATTTTTTGGTAGCAGCATTTTTCTCAGGTGTGCTCGGTTTTGCTAGCCACAAGCCGAGATTCACGTGGCTCGCTTAATGGAGTCTTCCTGACTCGGCATAAAAAGAAAAAAAAACAGCAAGGTTGTTTTAAGAGACTCTGCTAACGATTGAAAGGTGTGTACGTACAGCTGGAAGTGGCAGCATTTGCTGGATGTCAGCATGGACTGAGGCGGTAATCTGGAATCATGCTTATGCCCGCCATCTTGAAACGGCAGTTTAAAACAGCCGTGGTTTTACAGATAAGACACGTGGCCAGAAAAACATAAAGATTTACAGTAAAGTCAGACTTGGATGAACAAAACCTCTAAAGCTTTACAGTGTGTTTAAAAATATACGTGAGATTGAGAGAGAAAATGAAATGGCAAAGTGGTAAATAAATGCAAAAGCCGGCTGTGGTGGCACACACCGGTAGGAATTGCCCCAGAGGCAGAGGCAGGCAGGTTTCCAAAGAGAAACCCTGTCTCAGAGAAAAATAAACAAAAGTGAAAGAAATAGAGTAATAATAATAATAGATAAATAAATAAGCCACACAAAGATGGAAAATACACAGAGAGTCTGGATACTGTACACTATTGTGTTTTTCAGTTTTATAATTGCTCAGGAAGGAACAGCTGCTAAAGTACACTTGATTATAAATGCTGCTAAATTAATTCAACTTATATCTTTTGAAAATGCCTTGACCTCAAAATTTAAGTATAAGGATATGTTATTCAGAAGAGGAGTTTTAATTTATGTTTCTACAGAACATAAAAAGCTGAGGATCTCTTCCAGACTTCTGTGGTTTGACGAACCAAGACCCCCGGAAGCAGTGGACCAGGTGTTCCAACTATTGAGACAGCTAAGATGATGCAGCTTTACAGACCCCGAAAATACGGACTTATACAGGTTTCTGAGTTTTGTCATGATCCCCATGTTATGAACAGCGCCCCCTTCCAGCAGGAAGCAGTTTGGAATGAGCAACATCCCAATTCCCATCTTGTTTATAAATCTTTGTTTTCATTTAAATGGGATTGTTTATAATTGATTAATGATCACAACCAATCTCCTTTTAATGGTAAAAAGGGGAATTATAGTATGGGTATTGTTTTTCATTTATTGATACAAATTCAAGGTCAATTTTGTGATATGTATATTTCTCCTCTTGATTAAGTATTTTGCTTATACTGATCTTTTAAAACGTAATGCATAATTGAATACAGACTATAGATAGCTACTTTTAATAGTCAGAACTTATAGTTAGGTTAGTTAGGTTTTCTAGATATACAGAAAAACGTTTGAAATAGATAAGCAGTTTTCAAACCTCTCAAAGACCTTCAGAAAATGGCATTTAAAATGGTTTAGGGTTTTTCTTGACAAAGAGAAATGTCTGCTCCTGGCAGCACCAATTACGTATGAGAGGAAGATGGGCATCGAAGAAACTCATATGGAGTTTGCTTTCAACATGGCAAGATTAGCCATTTGGGCAAGAAACTGTTCTTGCCTAGACTGACTGTTGCTGTATAAACTGGACATGCAGGACCCACAGAAAATTGACTGCTAAACTCAGTCTTACAGGGTTCCTGCTTCATGGAAGAGTCTACCAGACTTTCTACAGGACAGAGAAATGACTGACAGACTGCTGACGCAGGTGGACAGTCTTAAAATTTCCTGCTTTGCTGAGAAGTGTTCCAGACACATTGTGGCCTATGGGCTAAAGATGGATGCCCCAACATTACAGTGGAACTTCGGGTGACTGTCCAGGCAGTAAGATGTCGCTGTCAATCCTAGTGTTTATATATTATCCTTCTGTGGTCTTTGATGGAGTTGAAGACAGATAGTTATAATTATAGTTTTCCTTAGTTATGATAAAAGATAAGCTACATATAGGACTTTGGATTCACAAGGATGGGATGGATGACATTTTCTTTAAATCTTGCTAAATGTTAATAGACAAAATATTGTAACTGTGTTCTTACTTGATAACTGTTCTGTCATATACAATTTGACTATGTTAAAATTAAGACCTTTCTTTTGTTTAAACAGAAAAGAGGAGATGTTGGGGAAGTCCTGTTATTTGCCTGTTATTTGTCAATAAAGTACTGTTGAGCCTATAGGAATCTAAATAGGTGGGGCTAGGAGTCCAGGAGGATTCTGGGAAGGAGAAACATAAGAGAGTTCGAGATGTAACTGCATGGGTAGGAAGCCCGGAACTATTCTCCGGTAAGAGACATACTTAGATTAACAATTATGGGGTAATTACTTAAAGCAGAGCTAGCCAGTAAGAGACAAGCAAGGCCAACAGCTTCATAATGAATATAGCCTCTTGTGTGTTTATTTGGGACTGATGCCGATCTGGAATCAGGCTGGCGGGAAGGCTCCTCTCAAAGAAAAAGCTTCTCATAACAGCCCTTCACTCATCCATTCTGGAATGTTGATTGGGTTGATCTTTTACAGGTCTTCTGTAGGCAACAATGACTGTTGTAAGTTCATCAGTGCAACAGCTCTGTCATGTTCACAAGACACTATTTTATATCACTCTGGTGTTTCAACTTTTATATTACTAATAAATCTGTTATAGAAATCTGCCTTTAGTAATATTTGCTGTTATAATTCTCTGTGTTTGGAGGTATCATAAATTGATTCCATATAAAATGACTGGAGAGACTGATCAATGGTCAAGAGTCCTTGCAGCTCTTTAAGAGGACAAGAGTTTAGTTCCCACCACCACATCTAGTGATGCATAATTGCCAACAAGTATACCTAACACTCTCATTTGGCTTTTGTAGGCACCTGTATCCATGTGTGAACATGTGTGAGTGTGCACATATAATAATAATAATAATAATAGTAATAATAATCTTATTAAAGTAAAATGGTGAACTTGTTGTTTTAGTTAGGGTTTTACAGCTGATAAGAGATACCATGACCACAGGAACTTTTACAAAGAAAACATTTAATTGAAAATGGTGGCTTGTAGATTTAGAGGTTCAGTTCATTATCTTCATGACAGTGAGCATAGTGCTGTTTACATTTTGACTAGAATGCAGCAGCAAGTAGACTGACTGTCACACTGAGTGAAACTTGAGAAAAGAGACCTCAAAGCCAACCTACACAGTACACAGTTCCTCCAAAAAAAAAACTACACATATTCCAACAAGGCTGTACCTCCTAATAGTGTCACTCCCTTTGGTGGCCATTTTCTTTCAAACTACTGCAGAAATGTTATATGACTTTGATTTCCTTAATGACAAAAGAATTCGTTATTCTGCTTCCTCCACCTTGGGTCTTCATAAATTCTAAGAAACAAAATATTAATATTAGGTCAATAAAACACAGTGGCCAAGTGTCATGGGTCTCACAATTATGCTGGCTAAGATAAGATGTTACAGGCAAAACCTAGACCTCTAGTGTTGGGCTTAAGAAAGGCCTGGATGTGAGGCCCAGTATAAGCTCTTGAGCCTGACTTGAGTTTTGGGCTCAGATGTGAGGCCCAGTGTATCCTCCTGAGCCTGGCTAGAGTTTAGCGACCTGTCTCTAACCTGTAACCTCCCCATGGGGGTGACTCAGCCAGATCTGATGCAAGACTGCTCCCTGCCTAGCTACCTGCCTTCTTGGTGGAATACTATTGACCCTTAACTCCTCATGTCACCTTATCCTATTCTAAGATTCCCATCCCCTACCTCAGTCCTATATAAGTTTCTGCCTATTGGAATAAATCCTGACTCAGTGTGTGTGTTTTTTCTCTGGTAACTAATGGGGGGAGGGTCTGAGTCATGGACACTCATCATCCCGCTCAGCCCCCGGGAAGAGGCAAGCTGGGCTGGCCTTTCCCAAGCTCTAGCTGCAGGGAGGCCCCTACACTCTAGCACTAAATGTTTGCCACATTATCCTTACATAGAACAACTGATTGAAGGGGGAAAGTCTATTTTAGTGGCTAGAAATATGTTCCTGCAGTTAAGAGCATTGACTAATCTTGCAGAGAACCAAGATTCAGTTCTTAGGATTCACATTGGAAGGCTTACAACCTCAGCCACAGAAGCATATGACATCTCCATTCTCTTTGGGCATCTGCACTAATATGCATATATACTTGCATAGATACACAGCCATACATTTAATTTTAAAAAATAATTGAAAAAATATTTAAAAGAATGCTATTCCAGTGAAATGTTAAGTCCATAAATCAGTCTCACACTAAGGAATCTTCTAGTGGTTACTGTCTATATAGACCATCCATTCATAATATTTATTTACATCGAAGTCAACCTCTGAGCAAGGTTGTCAATTCTATGAGGACTGATGGAGGTAATGAAGCTTCAGGAGAGAAGTTTGAAGTGAGCATGGATTGCTCCATGGGGATTAAGGAAGGCAACATGTCCAAGGCATCAAAGGGCAGGTAAAGCAGTAAGTGTTTCAGAGTTGCTGTGAGTTCAGCAAAAAATGCCAGCTCAGGTCACTAACAAATGGACTTTGATCTCTCCATTAAAAGAAAGTTTCATACAGGACTTCCAAAGGTACATAGAAGAAACCAATGCTTTACTCCTAAGTTTCAAAGGTCGGGATAACTCTAGATGGGTTACTTAGGATATGGGTTGTACTAGCCTGACCATCAGTGGGACTGTGGTGATTATAATCAGTGCTCTCAACATGTGTTCCTCAGCTGTTTTCCTTACAGCTTATTGCTAGGCCCAAACATCTGACAAAACAAAACAAAAGAATAGCTTGAGGGAGGAAAGGGTTTATTTGAGCTTATATGTAAAATGTGTGGAACATTGTCATAGAGGCATGGTATCAGAAGCATGGAGAATCTATTCCTATTATGTCCATATTCAGGAGGCAGAGGGTGGATGGATGTGAGGCCAGGCTATAAAACCTCAGCACACATTCATGGTGACTCCTGTCAACCTCTATCAAGGTTCCATTGGCTAAAGATTGTACAAGCATCTAAAATGCTACCAGCATCCTAGGGAATAAGGCTAAAATGCATGGTCCTGTGGGAATTCCTTCACATTTGAAGCATATTTCTCTCTGGATCCCCATAGTTCATGGCCTGAAATATTGATCAACATTTTCTGTTAAAAAATGCACAAGCCATAAATCAACTCCTGGGGCCAGTTTTCACCCATTTCTCTGTAGGAAGAAATGCCAACAAGAGGATCATTCCTTAGACACATGTTTCCCTTAGGCTAAGAAATCCCCAAGAGTACCATGGAAAAAAATGGAGATTATAGCAGGAGGCCTGGCTATTTCCTGACAATCCCCCATGTGGTTGGTGCTGCTCTTCTCTGGGTGCACAGCAGTGCATCCAGAAATGATTCAGTTTATCCAAGGTTAGAGCACGGTGATGTCAGGAAACAACTGCTCATTAGATGATGTTATCTCCTGATATCATCTAAGAAAATGAGGGATTCTCCACACTGGTGACTACCCAGAGGATGCCTCAGCTAGAGGTACTCAGGGAAAATGTGGAGGCTAGGGTTACTTGTTCCAAGGCAAGGTCAGAGGATAAACAAATGGTGAAATCCCATTTTATAGAACACAAAAATTTACTTCTTCCATAGGACAAAGCAATTTTCTGCAAAAATGGATGGGTGGATGGACTGACAGATGATAGAATGAAGACAGATGATTGATAGAACAGACAGACATATAGAAATAAAAATGGGCACATAGATTGAGAAATATACAAGAAGATAAATAAATATAAACAAATACATATAAAAAGACAATGATAAATTGTAGATGACAGGTTGATACCTAGCTAGATGATAGATAATAGACAGACAGATAATGGATTAACAGCAGATAGCTATATTTTTCTCTAAACACTCACATATGCACTAGGAATTTCTAATATTCCTCTGTTTCTTTTCTAGTTTTTCAAGGTAAATCTTGTGGGGAGAAGAGAAAGGACAATCTAAGTTAGCACTCTGGTCAGCTCCTGTGCACTTGAGACCAGAGTTTAAAGGAAAATAGAATGTCCACAGGAAGATCAATTATTCAAGCTGTCAACCATGTAATACCCAGCCTTCATAAGAGTTCTCTATACAGTCTCTTTCTTTTTCATTTTAGCTTTTGCCTCTGATTCAGTTTTACTTGGCTATATTGTCTCAACCATCCACCACTCCACTAAAAACAGCAATAACAAAGACTACCACTTAGCTAATTGTAAGGGGCTAAGCATGGAACATTATTCTTCTTCAATGATTGAACACAAATGCTTTATGATAGAAATACTGAATGGTGCATTTGTGAAGGCTGAAGGGGTTAAGAAAGAAGAAAACACTCCAAATAGTGCTCAACACAGTAAATTCCAACATGGTCACAGTGATCTGACATGACTCCTTTGGTCTCTGGTCAGGTATTATTCTAGCTAATCTCCTGCTCTCCTGTTTAATGTTTCTCTGCATTGGAGACATATACATCTTTCACTTGTTTTCTATAAGAACAACTCCCAATTTTAAAACTTGCAATAATTTCCATCTCCTTCTGAATGTTTCTGGTGAATCTCAACTGCACTTGTAGCTTCAGTGATGCCGTGTACAGGAATGACCCACAGTTAGTCTTGCCCCAAGCATACACTTTCCTTTGACCACTAAAGGCACTGAAATGAGCAACTGCTATTTAACTATGCATAACAACTGGAAATAACTTTCTAAATAATCCCATTATAAGATTACAAATCATTAGATATATACATATATATTAACAAGACATAAGTGGTTTAGGCAGCAGTTTGTCTTAGATTCTTTCCTTGTTACCGTGACAAAAATATCACGACAGACAAGTTAAACCCTGTTTCCTGTTCCCTTCCAGTGCACTGCTTAGGCCCTCCTGAGGCCTCTGGACTGCACAAAGGGGAACACATCATCCCAGTGGAACAGGCCATCCATAGTTTGCTGATGGTTGTAGAGGTAAGACTCCCACCTCCACCCAGGGGAAGAAGACAGACATCCTAATATTGAATCATTTGAAACCACTAGAAGAGAAAATTGACCTATATCTAAATGGAGAGGAAAAGACACCACTGGAAGAAGGCAATGGAAGATGATAGCATAAGGACACATTCAACAACAGAAAGATCAATATAAGCAGAATCTAGGGAATCCAAACCAGCAAGACCTGAACATCTCAACACAGATGAAGCAGAAGAGAATGACCATAAAAACAACTTTATGAAGATGATAGAGGCACTCAAAGTGGACATGAGAAATCCATTAAAGAAACAAAAGAAACAAACAAACAAAAATTTCAAGAAATGGTCTTAACTCACCCATAGAAAACACAGGCTAACAGAATGGATTTGAAGACAGAACCCATCCTTCTGCTGCATACAAGAAACACACCTCAGACTCAAAGACAGACATTACCTCAGAGTTAAAGGTTGGGAAAAGATTTTCTATTCAAATGGGCACAAGAAACAAACAGGGGTGGCAATCTTAATATCAAACAAATTAGATGTTAAAATAAAATCAATCAAAAGAGATGAAGGAGGTCATTACATACTCAACATAGGAGAAATTCACCAAGATGAAGTTTCAATCCTGAATATCTATGCCCCAAATACAAAGGCATCCACATTCATAAAAGAAACATTACTAAAACTCAATTCACATATAAAGCCCCACACACATATAGTGGGAGACTTCAACACCCCACTCTCACCACTACACAGGAATACCAGACAGAAACTTAACAAAGAAGCAAAGGGTCTAATAGAAGTTATGACACATTATGATTAGTAAACATTTATATAATATTCCATCTAAATAAAAGAATATACCTTATTCTCATCACCACATGGAATCTTCTCAAAAATCAACCACATACTTGGCAACATATCAAAAATCAGCAGGTACAAAAAAATTGGAATAACTCCATGCATATTATCAGACCACCATGCGTTAAAATTAGAATACAAAAACAACACAAATTGCATAAAACCTACAAACTCATGGAAATTAAATAATGCACAATTGCACCATTCCTGGGTCAAAGAAGAAATAAAAAAGAAATTAAAGATTTCCCAGAATTCAATGAGAATGAAGACACAACATATCCAAACCTATGGGATACATTCAAAGCAGTGCTACGAGGGAAGTTCATAGCATTAAGTGCCCACATGAAGAAAATGGAGAACAGTTAATTAAAGAATTAACAGCACCGCTGAAATCTCTAGAACACAAAGAAGCAAACTCACCCAGGAGGAGTAGATGCCAGGAAATAATCAAACAGTGGGTTGAAATCAATAAAGTAGAAACTAGAAAAAAATACAAAGAATCAATGCAACGCAGAGTTGGTTCTTTGAGAAAATCAACAAGATAGACAAACCTTTATCCAAACTTACCAAACAACAGTGTGTGGATATGCAAATAAACAAAATCAGAAATGAAAAGGGGGAGATAACAACGGACTCTGAGGAAATTCAGAAAATCATCAAGTCATATTTTGAAAACCTGTACTCCAAAATGTTCAAAAATGTAAAGCAAATGGACAATTTTCTGGATAGCGATCACTTGACAAAATGAATTCAAGAACAGATAAGCAATTTAAATAAACCTATAACCCCTATGAAAATAGAAGCAATCATCAAAAGTCTCCCAACCAAAAAAAAAAGCCGAGGTCATGATGGCCTCAATGCAGAATTCTACCAGAAATTCAAAGAGCAGCTTATACCAATTCTACTCAAAGTATTCCATGCAATCCCAAACTCTTTCTACGAGGCTTCAATAATCTTGATCCCCAAGCCACACAAAGACACAACTAAGAAACAGAACTTCAGACCAATATCCCCCATGAACATTGATGCAAAAATACTCAATGAAATACTGGCAAGTTGGATCCAAGAACACATGAAAACAATCATTCACCATGATCAAGTAGGTTTCATCCCAGAGATGCAAGGATGGTTCAAAGTATGAAAATCCATCAATGTACTCCATCATATAACCAAGCTGAGAAACAAAAATCACATGATCATCTCACTAGATGCAGAAAAAGCCTTTAACAAAATCCAACACCCCTCTATGTTAAAGGTCTTGGAGAGATCTGAGTAATAAGACAACAAAAGGAAACCAAGGGGATACAAATTGGAAAGGAAGTCAAACTTTCTCAATTTGCAGGTGATATGATGGTTTACATGTGACCCAAAAAGCTCTACCAGGGAACTACTACAGCTGGTAAACACTTTCAACAAAGTGGCAGGATACAAGATTAACTAAAAAAAAATCAGTAGCCTTACTATATACACATGATAAAATCTCTGAGAAAGAAATCAGAAAAACACCACATTTTACAATAGCCACAAACAACATAAAATATATTGTGGTAATGCGAACCAAACAAGTGAAAGACCTGAATAACAAGAAGTTTGAGTTTCTAAAGAAAGAAATTGAAGAAGATACCAGAAAATGGAAAGATCTCCCATGGTCTTGGATAGATACAATCAACATAGTAAAAATGGCAATCTTGCCAAAAGCAATCTACAGATTCAATGTAATTCCCATCAAAATACCAACACAATTCTTCACAGACCTTGAAAGAATAATACTTAACTTTATATCAAAAAAACAAAAAAAACCCTAGAGCCAAAACAATCCTGTACAATAAACTAACTTCTGGAGGCATCACCATCCCTGACTTCAAGCTCTATTATAGAGCTATAGTCCTGAAAACAGCTTGGTATTGGTACAAAAATAGACAGCTAGACCAATGGAATCAAAGTTAAGTTTGAGATATTAACCCACACACCTATGAACACCTGATTTTTGACAGAGAAGTTAAAATATACAATGGAAAACAGAAAGTATCTTCAACAAATGGTGCTGGCATAACTGGATACTGACATGTAGAAGTCTGCAGATAGGATAGATCCTCAACTATCACCATGCACAAAACCTAAGTCCAAATTGAACAAAGATCTTAACATAAATCCAGCTATACTGAACCTCTTAGAAGAGAGTATGGACGTACCCAAGAACCAATAGGTACAGGAGAACACTTCTTGAACATAACACCAGTTATACCAAAACAATTAATAAATGAGACCTCCTGAAACTGAGAAGCTTCTGTAAGGCAAAGGACAAATTCAATGAGATAAAATGGCAGCCCAGAGAATAGGAAAAGATCTTTACCAACCCTATATCTGACAGAGGGCTCGTTTCCAAAATATATAAAGAACTGAAGAAGCTAGTTATCCAAACACCAAATAATCCAACTAAAGAGTAGGGTACAGAATTAACAGACAATTCTCCATAGAGAAATTTAAAATTGCTGAAAGACACTTAAGAAGGCACTCAACATCATTAGCCATTAGGGAAATTCAAATAAAAACAACTTTGAGATACCATCTTACTCTTGTCAGAATGGCTAAAATAAAAAAATACCAACAACAGTTTATGTTGGAGAGGATGTGGAGAAAGGGAACACTCCTTCACTGATTGTGGGAGTGCAAACTTGTACAGCCACTTTGGAAATCAGTATGGAGATTCCTCAGGAAAATGGGAATCAGTCTACCACAAGATCCAGGAATTCCACTCTTAGGCATATACCCAAAAGATGCACATTCATACAAAAAGGACATCTGTTCAACTATGTTCATATCAGCATTATGTGTAATAGCCAGAACCTGGAAGCAACCTACATACCCCTCAATTGAAAAAATGGATAAAGAAAATGTGGTACATTTATACAATGGAGTACTGCTCAGTGGAAAAAATAATGGAATTTTGAAATTCACAGGCAAATAGATGGCACTACAAGAAATCATCCTGAGTGAGATGACCCAGTAGTCACAAAAATGAGTGGTATATACTCACTCATTATGGGTATTAGACATAGAGCAAAGGATTACCAGCCTACAATCCACAGAGCTAGAGAAGGTAGGAAACAAAGAGGACCTTAAGAGAGACATAAATGGTACCCTGGAGAAGGGGAAAGGGACAAGATCTCCTGAGAAAATTGATAGCATGGGTGTAGGGGAAAGGAAGTTAGGAAAAAGAGAAGGGGAGAACATGAGGGAGCAGGATGGTTGAGTGAGTGAAGAATAGAGAAGAGCAAAAAAAGAGATACCATAATTGAGGGGGCCATTATAAGTTTAAAGAGAAATCTGGCACTAGGGAAATGTCCAGAGATCTACAAGAATGACCCCAACTAACAATCTAAGCAATAGTGGAGCAGCTACCTTAAATGCCTTTCCCATATAATAAAATTGATAACTACCTTATATGCCATCCTAGAGCCTTCATCCAGTAGCTGATAGAAGCAAAAATAGACACCCACAACTAAATACTGAGCTGAACTCCTGAAATCCACTTGCAAAGAGAGAGGAGTGATGAGCAAAGGGGTCAATACCAGGCTGGTAAAACCGACAGATTGTCTTGAACAAGTGGGAGCTCATGGAAACCAGTATAGGATTGATCCAGATCCCCTGAATGTGGCTGTCAGTTAGGAGACCTGGGCAGTTTATGGGGCCTCTGGTAGTGGATCAGTATTTATTCCTAGTGTACGAATGGACTTTGGGATCCCATTCCACATAGAGGGATATTATCCCAGGTCTAACATATGGGGGGAGTGCTTATGCCCTGCTCCAAATGATGTGACAGACTTTGATGATCCCCATGGAAGGCCTCACACTCTGTGGGGCACAGAAAGGGCATGGGATAGGAGGTTGGTGGGCGTCAGGGGAGGAGGGAAGGGAGTGGGAACTGGGATTGATATGTAAAACAAGATTTTTCTAATTTAAATTTTAAAAACAGGAAAAATAGAAGCAACTTAATTGTAAAAAATTATTCTAGTTCACAGTTCATGGTACAGTCACCCATGGTGGAATAGTGACATCTTCAGTGGCTTGGAGCAACAGGTCATGCTGATTCTACCATTGTGAATTGAGACCAGTGCATCCTATGATCAGATCCATCTCCTGTTTCTATTCAGTTCTGAATCCAGTCCATGAAATGACCTCACCCACAATGTAAGATGGAGATTCCCATATCAATTAATGGATTCTGGAAAATCCCTCACATGCAAACATAGAGCCTCGTCTCCCTGATGATTCTAGATTCAGCCAAGTTGACTACACATGTGTAGGGGAGATCTCACGTACCTGCATCATTTGGTCATGGTCACAGGTACATGGGAGAAGCCAGGGATAAAGGGAGGAAGACAGGGGAGCTGTCTCTTTTGGAGTCTGGTCGAGGTTCAGAGACCAGAGCACTGAACTCAGTTCTCAGCTTCTCTTGTTAAGTAAGAACTCTCTCTAATAATGTATCTTTTTGACCCCCCCCATTTTGGTATCATCAGAGTGGCTTGTTTACTATTTACACAAATGTAACATTATTAAAGAAAAACCAAAATAACCCAAATGCATGGAAGAGATAGAAAACATCCCCAAATCCATCCAAATAGTCGAAGTAATGTCTGACACATTCATTGTGTTAAAAGCAGAGCTTAAGAATAACTCTGAAGTTCTTAAAATACTAAAATAAAATGGAGTTACATGACATGGAGTATTGAAACTTATAAAGCCACAAGTATTAATGTGTTTTTTGCAAATATGAATAAGTAAGTGGATAAAGCTGAACAGAGACCAAGAATGAGACATAACTATGAAGTTGCATATCTCATAGCAAAAGTAGTGATGCCAGACTCTGTTACAGAATGCCTTGTTCAGTAAATGGAGGTTTACCAGATAATCCCACAGAAATATCAGATCATGAGCTCTGCTTCTCCCAGCATGAAATTCTGTTCCATTGAGATTATGAATCTAAACATAAAATTATACTGAGGAGCCAACAAGATAATCTCTTCAGTGCTTTGATATAAAAAAAGATTTCTTTAAAAGGTCACAAAACTGCTAGCAATAAAGAAAAACTAAGGTTTGTTTAACTCATCACATGAAATGGGATTGAACTACAATAATAAATTTGTGACAATAAATTAGTAATTTAATTCCAATTGTAGATTATAATTACATTATTTATAAAAATATAATTCTACATATAATTATAATATAATCTATAGTTATAAACTACAATCTTTATAGACAAATGTAGTGAGATATACACCCCACCCACCCATACCTGTAGCACTGACCATACCCATTGGCATGGTTACAGCTGAGGACGTGAAGGAGAAGAATAGATCTGGGGTTGGGGAAGCCATAGTTCCCTTGCTGCTTCACTTTTTCTTTCACACCATAGCATATATATTGTTTTATGAAGCTATAATTCTAGGTCCTACAATTGAGAAAAACATGAGATTTTTTTCTCTCTGAGACTGACTTAGTAACTTAATGTGATTACCCCCAGATGTATCTATTTTTCTATAAACAACACAATTTCTTTATTTACTATGGCTTAAAATTATTTTGTATATACAAATCATGGTTGTTTTTTTAATCCTTTACTCTAGATTTGGTCTATAATTTGGCAATTGTGCACACTGCTACACAAAACATTGATATGCAAGAAGTCTAATACTCAGAAATGTTATAACTGCATCATATGGCAGGTCTAATTTTAGTTTATCGCAGGACCTATATGCTGAATTTTCATAGATGTTGAACTAATTTACACGCCTACCAGCAGAATAAAAAGCTTCTCTTTACCCATCAGTCTCCTGGTCTTCACATCCTTCCATCTCTCCAGGACAATCAACTTCTTGCCTCATCATACTGGCTGCCATGCCCTGCATAGACTGCTCAGACACACAGCAAGGTCCTTTCTCTCCCTCAGTGCTGCCCTCAGCACAGTGCTTTCTATGAACCACCTGCTGGAACAGAACCCCTGATGAAATCTGCTTGATAATGCTTGTCCTAACCAAGACTGAACAAATAGCTCCCCCTTTTCTCTTGTTCCCGTCTACAAATTGAGGACAAGATTCCAAGAAGGTCTTTCCCATATGGTTTGATAGGCCACACTGCCTCTGGCCTCTGTAACCTGTGCCATGCTGCTTCAGTTAGCCACACACACTTTGCAGAGTTGTCACTCTGACATGCAAACTTCTCTCCTGTCAGCCAAGGCTCTCCTAGAGAGTAGTGAGGACAAGTGCCACAAAGATGGTTACCGTGTAAAGAAGTTGCTTATAAGCAATGCACCTGCTCATTGGACAGCTAGGCACTAGCCTTTCTGCAAGGACAAACACAAATCCCATAAAAGGCATTTTATGTATTTCTGGGACCCAAATACTGGGTTCCTATCAGAGCAGAGCAAAAATTATTTGACAATCTCCATAGAGGCTTCAAGACTAAATGGAGAAAACACAACAGTGAAATGTTTGTCTATAAAAATGAAACCTGATCTCTTTTCATCAGTATATCTAGCTATATCATTTTCTTGTAATTTATTTTTAGCTTACTTTTTATTTATATATAAATTGTGTCTTTTGTCAAGGAAAAGGTGGCTCAGTAGTTAAGAATTCATATTGTTTTTACAGAGGGTCCAAGTTCATTTCCCAACACCCACATCTGGTAGCTCACAATCACCAGTAACTCCATGATCTCTTATGCTTTCTTTTAGCCTCTTAAAGTATCTCTACTCGTGTACAACTCCCCACACATGTACACACACACACACACACACACACACACGCAATTAAGGATAAAATTAAAATTTAAATAATAATAATTAATAATAATTATCACATTAGCATTATAAAGGAAGTCTGTTGGAGAGTTTTAATGTTTCCTTATGTATTTTTACAATCTTTTCTTCTTATTAGGGAATATTAACTATATAATTTAATTTTCAATGTAATTAGAATTGTTTCTCATATTAAGATACATTTTCTTTTCATTCCAGTACACATTATTTTTTCATTTATCCTTCCTTGCTTCGAACAAATAATTAGTTTCTGTTGCTGTTTTGGTTCAGTTTGATTTTGAAGACAGTGTCTCATGGAGCCCAGGATGTCACTGAACTCACCATGTAGCCAAGGATGACCTTGAATTCTTGATCCTTCCGCATCTGCTTCTCAAATGCTAAAATAATAAGCATAAATAATAAGCATTCATCATCACCCCTGGCTTCAGTACAATTTGTGATTTAATCTTGCTTCCACTCCGGGATTAGGAGTTTGATTTTCATATTTTAAGTTTAAGAGTGTCACTGTAGTTTTGTAACATATGCTTTTATTATGACTAGTTACAACTTCAAAGAATGTTAAACACATTCACCAACAGCTCAATAGCCTTTGGGAGCAAGTTTCCATGGGACGTTTCCTATCTACCTCCACACTTGCCATACAGCCCAAAGAACGTTATTGTTTTTCTCTTAATGCTGTAATATTTTTCCTTTGATTCTTAAATGTATTACTCCATCTCTCTATGGCTTGCACAGTTCTGGGGAGAAGTTGGTTTCATTCATTATTCATGTGACACAGCTTTTTTTCCCTTGGGACACATCTAATAGTTTTTCAAGGTGGTCACTCACTTAACCCCTCAAAATTCAGTAAGATTCACTTCACTCTACCTTCCTCTTGTAGAGTTTTATCTGAACAGTTTGTCTTGCTGCATTCATTTATTTATGTATTGTATGACTGCATGCATTTGGGAGGGAGAGGACAACATGTGAGAGTAAGTTATCTCCTTTCACCATGTTGGTTTTAAGAATCAAAATCAGATTATTAGGCTTAGCAGCATGTGCCTTTACTCCCTGGACCACCTCACCGATCATCTTAATACTACATTTGCATGCTTGCTGGTCTTCTGCAGTGCTTAGTATGTTGTTAATCCTAGCTAGTGTATTTCATTGTAGAAAAAAATAGTATTTAGTTAACATTCATTCATTTATTCATCCATTGATTCCTTAATTGCCATGCTGTCCAGATCAAGCTTGAACATACTATGTAATTAAAGAGGACTCTGAATTCTTGGCTCTTCTGCCTCCACCTCATGAGTGATCAAAGTACCACCATTACACACAGGTTCTGCAGTGCTGAGTATCAAATCTGGTGCTTTGTACATGCTAGTCAAGCACTCTACCGACTGAGTCATGTTTGCCAGTCTAGATAACATACTTCTTAACCTTAAATCCCATATAATTTACTTTGTATTCACCTGCTCCCCCTCTCTTTGACAAGATTAAATCAGCATGGGGCTCTTTAAAGCTTGATGTCTCCATTGCCCTTGCTGTTTCTGGTTCTATTGATTAACCTCTGAGTTACAGCTATTACTTTTGTATCTCATTACATGTTTTATAAGTTTTAACTGGATGGTAGAAATTGTGAATTTCATTTCGTTCACTGCTGCATGTCTTTAAAGAGTTCCAGACTATGTTCTGGTCCACAGTAAATTGTGATAAATTTAATCTTTCCAATGCTTATTTATAAGATTTACTAGGTTTGGTCTACAATAACTTTTATCCTTAAGTTAATGCAACCCCACTATGAAAGTGATCCCCTCTGAAGCCTTTTCTCAATGGTTAAAAAAGTAGAAAGTCTTTCTTCTTAATATTTGTAAGAACACAGATTGATACCATCTCATCAAAAGCCTTCAAATTTGGGGGCCCACCTCATCATGGGCACCTTTCCCTAGCATATGTGAATCAGAACTGGGCTGTCTAGCAAGAGAGATACCTCAGAGGCTATAATCTCATGTTGCCATTGCAAATGACCCAGTTTGGTTCCCTACACCCCTGTATGCTATCTCACAACCACCTGTGAGACCAGCTCTCAGGAATCCAATTCCTTATTCTGGCCTCTGCAGCCACCCAAATGCATGTATCTTCACAGACATACACATTCACATGAATTTTAAATGATAATAGTAAAACAGAATAATAGACTTCTTTAAATATAAAAAGAACTGAGCTATAAGTTGAGGATCCCCAGGTTATTTTTAATGGCTACTCATTCCTGCATTTAGAGAATACTGATTACAAACACTAACTCCTTCAGACCCCATGAATTCTGACCCTGTCTTCTAAGTTAAGACAGCCACTGGGCTTTGCCCTCTTCTGTCCACTGTGCTGGGGGGCATCCTGCAGACACTTGGGGTATCTCTCAGGATTCCATTTTCCTGAGGGTCACGGTCTTGTATTTGCTATTGTTCTATGAATTAAAACTATTGTGCCCTACATTTCATTTAGCATTTTAGTTGGTCAAATAAAAAGATAAATTCAGACCATACTAATTCATTATGGGCAGAGGGAGAAGTCTCCAAATATCCTTAATATTTTTAACTATGAACAGTGTTTTGGTTTAGACAAAAAGTGTATGCTGAATGATTGGTATTCAGTTAATGGAGGTATCAAGAAACCATTAGGTAATAAGGGAGCCAGCTTTACAAATGGATTAGTCTGCATGAGATCCTGTCTCAAATGAATGAGTAAATAAATGAAGGAAATGATAAATATATAGCTGAATGGACTATTAGGAGATAAGACCAGATTGCAGGAAATGGCCACTAGGGGTAACTCTCTGAAAGCATATATTATCTCTCACCCCATTCCTGTCTGTGTCTGCTTCCTGTCTGACATAAGGAAAGCCACTTTCCTTGGTCATGCTCTTCCTCCAGCAAGCACTGCCTCACCCAAAGCTCATAAGCATGAAGTCAAGTGACCATGGAATAGAGACTCTGAAATTATTAGCCAAAATAAATCTTTCCATTCTTAGAGCTTTTATCTCAGGTACGCTGTCATAGAGAGGAAAGATACTGTGCAAATGTGTACTCTCACAGTCACCTTCTTGTGATAACTTCATGATCAGTGGCAACAACTCTTCTTGCCTTAAGACAAAGCACATATGAAGAAAAGCTGTTACTTCTTTCCATATCCAGTTCCCCAGGTGCCCATAAACTTCAGGGCTCGTGTGTGTTAACCATCATAAAATGAACATACTTTCCAAAATGTAATACTATCACTTTAAAATTTTAACACAGCAAAAAGCACATTTCTCTTTTTCTTGCTTCTCTTTTGCACCTTCACAAATGATTGGCGTTTTCAAAAGGAAAATTCATTAGTGACAAGAGAGAAAGGGGAAAGAAAATCATTACAGAATGCAAACATTGCTCAAAAAGAATTACCAAAGCAGATCTTGAAAGTTCATCCTTCTAGCTAAAGGGGCTCATGGTATGTAATTGGTCTGTCTACCTCTCTGCCCTTTCCCTGTCTGCCTCTGTCTCCTGCCAGCCACTCAGGATCAGATACTAAGCTTCCTAATGCCTGTCTGAAATTTCCTTCTATAACATCTTCACACTAATTCTGTGTCTTCATCTTTTCCTGTAGAGGAGTTGGATGAGAATGTGTGTCTGACACCAAAAAGTATCAGATCTGGGAGCTAATACCTCATCTCTGTGTGGTAGAACAGAATCTAGCTCCTTACAAACACAATTGAGATCATGTACTCAAGATGACTGACATGAAAAGACTTGTATACACCAAATTGAGTCTTATTATCTCAAAACATGTTCTGCAATGCTGCCTGGACATGGCATTATCACTAACTACTAATATACATTATCACTAACAACTAATATCTCATAGTCATTCATTTTTCTTAAAAATGTGCATAATGTTATCTTCTTAGTCACTGTTTTATTGCTGTACTCCATGAACAAGGCAGGTCTTATAAAAGGAGGCATTTAATTGGGGGCTTGATTACAGTTTCAGAAACTTAGTCCAAAATCAGCATAGCAGCATGTAGACAAGTGTTAGAGCAATATCTGAGAACTTTATGTCCTGATGTGTAGCGAGGCAGAAAGAAAGAGGCCAGACCTGGCTTGGGTTTCTGAAACTTCAAAGTTTACCCCTAGTGACACACTTCCTCCATCAAGGCCATACTTACTCCAACAAAACCACACCTCCTAATCTTTCTCAAGTAGTGACACTGTCTTTTGAGTAGGCAGTCAAATATATGAAACAATAGGGGCCATTCTTATTAAACCACCACAGGTACTTAGGAAGAAAACAAGATAATCTGTACATGTGGCTATTAAAGCATAATGTCCAAATAAGACCTTTCTCCTAAGACAAACAGAATATTTATCTACTCTGGATAGTTTTTGTGTATGATGGGGTGCATCATTGTCATTGCTATATAAATTACCACAGATTTAGGCACTTAAATAGGCACTAATGTACCATTTCATAGTATTACAATGTAGAAAAGGATTCATGAACATAATTGATTCCTCTACTCTAACTTTATCAGGGATATGTTGTGCTGTTAGTAAGTCAGCACTTTTGTCTGGGTAGAGTTAACTTCTGATATCTGACACGTTCAGTGTGGTATGGCCGTAGATGGGAGAGTTAACTTCTAAGATACTTATAGAGGATATGCTTTTATGACTTAAGGCTAATGTCTCCCTCCTTATCTGCTATCAAATGGGAACTTCTTCTAGCTCTGATGGACACCTGTATCCTCTGTCACAATGGCCCCTCCATCAGCAATACAAAATTTCCTGTTGCTGAGTCATTTTATGACTTTAGAATTCTTTGACTTTCTCTTTATATAGAATTTCTACCCAAAGAACTAGATTTCTCTGTGGATGATAACTTCTCTGGATAAATGTAACATATCTGGACCAGGATCATCTCTATATTATCAGGTTTGATCTTAGTGATATTTGTTAAATCAATTTCTCCCTGTAGTTTAGCATGTTTCATGACTTAGGGATTAGTGCATGGATTTCTCTATTTGGGACAAATAAAGATGAAAGAGTAGTCAGCACAAATTGGACTCATTAAAAGTGAATGCAAATTTTTTTGTCTTGTAATAATGAAAATATTAGATATGGCAAAGTCATTGAAGAAGTTACAGAAAGAAATAAGAAGATATAGGTGCAGGAGGAGGGGAGGGAAAAGGAGAGGGACCTGGAATTGACATGTGAAGCAACCTTGTTTCTAATTTAAATTTAAAAATAAAAAATTATATATATATACATATATATATATATATATATAATGAGATATAGGAGAAATTTGCCGCGTAGATCCAAGAAAGGAGACCCACTGTATCACACAGAGCTACAACAGGACCACTAAGCATTGATCTGTTGAGAGAAGCAGGATAATGAAAACCTAGACCACAGATCCTACTGGGGCTTCAGCATGAAGAGAAGGCACTCAGAATGACTCAAGTTATTATGACAGGTTTGGGGTTGCAGGTGCTCTCTCATGGCCTGATGCCTTTCTCTGTAGTATTTTAGAGTACTTTCTTGGTTTGTGAAGTTTAGGTAGCTGAATTGTTGAAACTACAGACTCAAAACTGTTGGTTGGTATAAGAAAGAGGTAGTCCTAGATGGCGTTACTTTCAGTAATCATCTAGCCCCTGTAGGGTTGATTCTTTCTCTAGTTGTAAAAGCCCCTGACCACTAAAGCATCAAGAATATAGAAAATGTACTTAATAAAATCTGTCCCTTGATAAATGGATACAAAATAAATAAATATAGAGTTGACAAAATGCACAGTCATCCCTAGTCAGTATGACTATAAACCATTGACTGCATCATTCTTCCACTTTAACCTCCACCAATGTCTGAGAGTGCCTGGCTACACCTTGAAGTTCATGTCTAATGTGGAGGAGGGAATCTCTAATAGGAAGCTTCTGAGAATATGACAGCCTTAGCAGTAATTGTAACTACAGGACTACATTTATTTTGCACATTTTAAGTGATATAATCTCTTTTTCTATAAAGCATCTTCTTTTATTTTTGAGAGTATAATTTAATTATGATATTTCTCCCTTTCCTTTCCTTCCCCAAACCCCCCATATACCCTTCCTGTTCTCCTTCAAATTGCCCTTTTGTTTCACTAATTGTTATTGCACGTGCATTAACCATATGCATCTCAGACACACACGCATACATACTCGTATATTCTGAAATACGGCCTGTTCAGTCCCTATGTTACATGCATGTGTGTTTTCAGGGCTGACTGTTTGGCACTGGACAACCAATTGGTGTGCTCTTCCATGTAGAAGACTACCTCTCCATCTCCCGGCTTTCCTCAGTCACCTATGGTTCTTTGTGAAGGATTGAGGCCTCAGGGGATTTCCCCTATCTACTTTGGCATTCCCATTGGTATCATACTTGTTCATTTCATGGTTGGGCAGTCATGTTGGTGATACTTTATTGATATAGCTCCCTCTATATGTAGGAGACATGATTACAGGTAAAACTCTCATCTCCTGGCTCATAACAATTCTACAAATTATCTAATAGAAGATGGGCACACTAGAGTGGGCCTTCCAAATTTGGTCTTCAGGTGTGAGGCACACTGAACAATCACTAACATCCCTAACAGTTGACAGTACCTTCTTTTGCTCATATCCAGGATTTTAATCGCTTCAATGAATATTCTCCAAAACATATTTAAAGACATGAAACCTGAATGTGAACCCTTCATTTAGACACTTAAATATATTTTTATGTAATAAACTCTTCGCAGTACAACTAACACCATTCATTTGAAATAAAAAGAAAGAAATTAAAATGAGGCTATCAGCATTGTGACCCAAAATAACATAATTTCTAGCCTCTGAAACTATACCATTAGCTAGGTAATGACATATTTTGAGCTGATTAATTTTTTTCTGGATAAGACATCTGCTGTCATTTGAAAACCATCCAGTATGAATATCTGCGACAGATGGTAACAGCATGGAGGATGTCAGGGCAGCTTGTGCTGTAAGTAATGCTTGCTTTCTTTTAGGACAAGGATTTCTGCAGGAAGGAACCTCTGGAAGTAGCCTCAGGCAGAGGCCAGCAATGACAGGTGAAAGGAGCCTTGGCATGGAGAAGAGGCACTGCCTCACATGAAGCATAGGCTGCAGCTGCTGCCCCAGGTTGCCCAAGTGTTCACACAGACTGTGATTGAGCACTGGCTGAGACCCTAAGGCTGCCAGCTGGACATGATGTGGCACCCTTATTAATCTTGAGAAATGTCCCACTTCTATCCAATTACAAAAGTTTTGGAAAAGCCCTGCTGCCATGTGTCTGTGTAGCTCACAACAGATACTGCCAGCTGGCTTATTTCCATTCATTAGCTGGCTCAACTCCATCAGGATAACTCCAGTTTTTATTAACTGGTCTGACTATTTCAGGATAACTCAGTTGTTCTGTGGTTTCTTTGTGTGAACACTGTCAATAAAAAGTACAGATTGGCTTTGCAAGTGACAGAGAAAAGATAGGACTCTGGAAGGATTTCCAGAACTCTTAGAACCAGAAAATGGCTGACTTCTCTGAAATGTCTTACCAAAATGTTTTGTTCCCAGCATCCCAGGTCAGCAAAGTACTTGACTTTGACAATGTCACAATCATCAGCTAGGTACAGTATCAAGGCAGCAGGATAACAGCATGGCATTCCCAAGCCTAAAATGTCAGTCCTTTGGCAGCTATACATGGAACACTGCATAAACAAAGATGCTTTAAGAATGGAAGGCAAACACCTGCCCTGTGAAATCTTATAATCTGAGCATGATAAGGAAGTATATGCCTCAATCTAAGCACCTGACAGAAGCAGAAGGATTTGAGTTCTAGACCAGCCTAGCTTAACAAAACTGTCTCAAAACACAACACAAAATAAACCTTAAAGTCTACTGAGACACCACGTAGCTAAACAGCTAAATTGAGAAAGCTGTATAACAGAAATTTGGACAGTTGATTATAAAAGAATTAAGGAAGAAGTCTTCCAAACCAGCTCTTAATGGAGTCTTAAAGATCAGAAGACTAATTATGCTACAAGAGTGGAGGAGTACCTGTTTAGGCAGAGGCAAATATATGAAGGTATACATGGGTGCATTTACCAGAAATAAGCATGAATCTAAATAAAAGTACAGTCAAGGAAGGAACATTCTAGATCAGTGGTTCCCAAAAGGTATGGCTTCAGATAACTAGGTGTTTGGAAGATTTTATTTTATTTAAGTATGTGTTCATGAAGGTCTATGTGTGTCTGTGTAGTTAGTTGTGTGTGCACAAGTGTGTTCAGTACCCTCAAAAGCAAAAACAGAGTATTGGATCTTTTACAGCTGGAGTTACAGGCATTTGTGAGCTACCTCACATGGATGATGAGAACTAAATCCTGTTCTCATGTTCAAGCAGCAAGTATTCTTAACTCTGGACCATCTCTGTAGCCCAAATTCACCAAATAGTTATTAAGGAATAACAAAGATTTGAACTAGGAACCTGTTTTTTAATCCTCTCTTTTTTTAATTTAAATTAGAAACAATCTTGTTTTACATGTGAATCCCAGTTCCCTCTTCCTCCCCTCCTCCCCTGCCCCCCACCAACCACCTATCCTATCCCCTTTCTACTCCCCAGGGAGGGTGAGGCCTTCCATGGGGGATCTTCAAAGTCTGACACATCATTTGGAGCAGGGCCTAGGCCCTCCCCTGTGTGTCTAGGCTGAGAGAATATCCATCAATGGAATGGGCTCCCAAAGTCTATTCGTGTACTAGTGATAAATACTGATTCACTACCAGAGGCTCCATAGATTGCCCAGTCCTCCTAGCTGACCTCTTGATCTGCAAACAAATATTGTACCCCTGAGCTATTAAACCCATCTTCAGATAAGCATCATGTTTTTAAGTTTTATCATGAATTCTCTTCATGTATTAATCCAGGGGTATTTAGTGTTTTGTGAATTTAACCCTAGATACTTAGAAATATTTAATTTATCAATTTATATAAGGCATATACTTAGTAGGTTACCAATCAGCATATTTCATGAAGATAATTTAAAAGCCAATAACACAGTATCAAGAGTACCATGGATTTATATGCTTGAGATACCTGTATTTTCTGGTTTAATAAACACAGCAAGGTTCTCATCCGTGCTTCAACATCTAAGAACTTTCAATGTGCTGTTCTGGATTTCATAAGGAATAAGAACATTTGCCTTTGCATTTATTGATAACCAAAAACATTGTGAGCTCTTCAAGACCTTTGTAACAGAAATCATAAGCCTCCTACTAAATTATCTTAAAACCTGCTGGTAGAAGCATGGAGAGATGTCTAAGAGTGCTTTCTGTTCTTCCAGAGGACCCAACTTCAAACCATAGCACCCATAATTCTAGCTCTAGGGGGATTTGATATACTCTTTTGGTACTCACACGCACACATACACACACACACACTTTTTGTTTTATTTTTAATCTTTTGGTTGTCCTAGGCTGTGAGAAATGCTTTTCACTACAATCTTTTTTCTTATCTTATACATTAGTTATTGGGAAGACACTGGCTCACTGAGCTGCACAAAATTTCCACACACTGCCACCTTTGATATACAACATCAGTGAGCCTATCTCTTAACCTCAGCTGGAAAAGCCTTTCAAGTGAACAGTGCTGGACATAGTTATTTTAACATATTAATTTCTGTTAGAATGCTTAAGTGTTTTCAGTTATTTGCCTCAAATTATTAGTTGTACCTGAATACTAACAGTTGGTCTATTAGACATAATTTTAAGTGAAAATGGCCATCTTTCAAGTGAAAGTGATAAGCATGGGAAAAACAAGTACAGGTATAGTTTGCAGCTTAACATTATAAGGATTTTCTGTCAAAATGCCCTTGTAGTGAGTATGCTGCAGTGGCAAAATGTACTTCCCATTCTCTGTCAAGAGCAAATAGAAATGATAAAAATGGCTTGCAAAGTGGCCAGCAGGGGTTCCAAGTACAAACTGCTCTTGCAGAGGACCTGAGTTCAGTTCCTAGTACCCATGTGAGGCAGTGCACCTACCACTCTAGCTCCAGTGGATCTGCTGATGGCCTCTTCTGGCTTCCTCCGGCATCTACATTCATGTGCACACACACATAGTAAACACACCATTAAAATTAAGAGTAAATCTTCTATTAAATGCTTCTTTAATGTGTATGGGTGTTTTGCCTATGCATGTCTGTGTATCACATGCATTCAGTGCCCACAAAGACCAGAAAAAGAGCATTGAATCTCCCAGAACTATACACAGGTCCTGTGGGAGATCAAACAGTACTCTTCACCTCTGAGACAGCTCTCCAGCCCCTAAAAGTAAATCTTTTTGTTTTGTCTTGTTTTTTACGAGACAGGGTTTCTCTGTATTGTTTTGGAGGCTGTCGGTCCAGCCCAGCCTTGAACTCACAGAAATCTGCCTGCCTCTGCCTCCCAAGTGCTGGGATTAAAGGCGTACGCCACCACCGCCCGGCCTAAAAGTAAATCTTAAAGAAAGAAAATACTTTAAAGAAGACATGCATTCAGGCATTAAGATATAATTAATTTAGCAATTTCTATGGTTTGATTAGCATATCAAGTAATCCTAGGTTCTTTTGTTCATACTGCAAGTGCATGCAAGGGAAGGGGATACAATGGACCATTAAGGAATGGATGCCAAGTTATCATTTTGACTCTGTGGACAACAGTTTTATGTTTTAATGCAAACACAAAAGAAGACAGTGGAATGCTGTCTTTAGGTCCTGTAGACACCTCCTGCCAACAGGGTCTTGTTTGCCACGCACAAAATGATGGTTGTACAAAGCAGATGAAGTAGAAGGAAAGATGGACATGAAAAGGAAAACATGAAGAGTAATCACTTCACACTTTCTTCTAAGGTCTGTGACTCAGCCACCCTACTCCTTTAAAAGTCTGTTTTATCTCTCAGGATACAACTCAGTGAGATATGTTGAGTTGAAGTCTATTCAAACCCCATTCTTGGTAACCATCAAAAACTAAGTCCTCTGGATTTGCTCCCTGGCAAATGCAGGGTGGGAAGAATAAGTGTTTCAGTTCAGAAGAAAAGTCACATTTCTGAAAAAAATAAATTAAGTCTCAGAGACCAGGAAGTTGGTAGAGTGTCTGCTTACCACGTATGCAATCCTAGGTTTGCTTCTAAGTATCACATAGCCTGGGCATTTTGGTGCATGCCTGCAATCCCAGCACAACACTCTGCAGTTGGAATCAATAGGATTAAAACTTCAAGGTCATCCTCAACTATACAGCAGGTTTGAGGCCATCCTGGGACATATGAGACCTTGTTTCAAGCAGGGTTAACAACCGTATGAAAATGAGGAGAGTCACACATTTCAAGCACTGCCAGGGGATTCTGAAGCACATTACTCTTGATCTTTGCTTAATGATGCTTCATCAAGGAAGGAATAGAAATCCTATCATGGCCCCAGGCTAGAATTTAATAAAGGAATCTATATATCCTAGGACACCAGTTCTTGCTTGCAAACAGCTGTTACATCCTGCTTATACTGTGAAAACACTTAACAGACACTGTTACGAAGAAGCCAAGACACACATGTATTCAGGGCCACAGAAGACCCAAAGAGCATAGTCTTCAATTGTACTCCTCTAGGGGAGTCAGGATTAACATTACATTAAAATAATTATCAACCAAAGAAACCTGCCTATACCTTGCAGTTGTGTCAACCCTTTTAACACTTGAAACCAATTGTTCAAAAAGTTCCTGCTTGGAAACTACATTATCAGACTCTTTTGCGTAAAATTACAATTTTATGTTAGGCCATATCCATCACTATTTCAGGCCATATGCAACCCATGGGCTACAACTTGGCCATGGCCTGTAAGTGCTGAAATCCATCCACATGCATGGATGAGTTCCCAAGAAGCTAACCCCAGTCTCTACCCCATTAGAGATCAGGCTACTACTGTGTTTATCAAACCCCTGGCTCATTCCCACTGCTGTCTCAGAAACAATGGTCTGCAGCTGTGGAGGTGATCTTGAAAACAAAGGCCACACCTTTCTATGTATTAAGTCGACTTCATTACTACATGCAAAGATCCAAATTCAAACTGTTAATGGGACAAAAAAAAACTATCTTGAACACTAATGACAGTTTTTGTCAGTATTCCCCTTTAAGGGGAGACTTTCTGAGGAGGGAGAAATGACTGTAACTCTTCCTGGACCACTTAATGCAGCTATCCTGTAAGGTAAAACTAGGAAACTGGTACCTTCAAAATAATTGTAGTTAATTATGAGCTTTTCACCATCTAAAACTGAGCTTCATGCTGTCTCATTCCCATTGACCTAATTAATCCATTTCTAGAGGTCCCCAGCTTGACTGTGAAGTTCAGGGCATGTCACTGCTGATGAATATATTAATGGCATAAAGGAATCAAAGTCAAAATTAGCATGAAATTAGTATCCCATGGCTCACCATCATCAGGGAAAACTGCCTGCATTGATGAGGAAGCCTGTTGATCAGAGAGCCAGTTCTGACAGAAGTATTTTCTTTCTTGATGCTTTTCGTGTCCTGTTGACAGAAATCCTGTGCTATTTACAAAGCACAAATAAGTGGAGCAGCAAATGAGAGTGTCAATTGCTATGATACTTACAAAATAAAAAGATGGGCCACAAACCTCTATAAAATCATTTAAACTTTAATTTATTATTGTAAATTTTAAAATTGTGTGCACATAAGTGCAGTGCCTGTAGGTACCAGAAGGGGGCATCAATACCCTGGAGCTGGAGTTAGAGGTGGTTGTGAGCTACCCAACATGATGCTGGGGAACTGAATTTGAGAACCCTGAAGTATGTGTTCTTAACTATTTCTCCAGTACTTCAGTTGTCTTTTAAGTTGACTTTATAATACTTCTCTTGAGAGGCTGTTAAGACTTCAATGCAGCTATTTGAGGAAACATCAGGAAAAAAGCATACATTGAAATGTACTTTGGATAAACTGATGGAAACAACCAAGCAAACAATAAAGTCCCCACTTAGAAATACTCAATGCTTATCAAAAGTCTATGTTGTCTGTTAATGGTCGGAAACCAGTTCATGAAATAAGATTGACTTTCTTAGTCTATAACATACCAGGGGCACCTCACACAGAAAATATATTTGGAAAATATCTATTCTTCATGCCAAGCCAAATTTTAAATGCTAGTAGAAGCAATTTGCCAATGACTCCCTTACTCCCATTTCCTCCCATACCTTTTATGTGAATCCTTCATAAAAATTAAACTTTATTTATTTCTTCAGTGCCTTAGAAATAGATTGGCTCATTGCACTGCGGGGAATAGTCAGTACTTCAGAAAGGAACTAAAAGCCGGTACTGGTGGTACATGCCTTTAATCTCAGCACTTGGGTGGCAGAGACAAGTGGACCTCTGTGACTTCAAGGCCAGCCTGATCTACAGAGTGAGTTCCAAGACAGCCTGACTGTTTCACAGTGAAACCTGTCTCAAAAAAACACAAAAACAGAAAGGAAATAAACATTCATGCTAAATGCAATGGCCCTAGACAAGGTGGTATAAGACATATCCAACAACCTTGGAGATCTAGTTTATACTGACCTCCAGTTGTTTCTTGTGCTATATATAAACAAAAAAGGGTCTGTTTGTGTAGCTTGTGTATGACAATATTTGGTTCACTAGGCTATGGTTAGCAACATGTGGCCAGTGAGCAATTTTCTCAATACATATCTTAAGTTTCACACTGAAATTGATGCTTATATAAATTGTTAACAAAAGGTTTTTGCAACTTTTGCAATTGCCAAATAAAATTTATAATTTTCCATCTAAAAATAGGACATATCCAATAATCATAGATCACTGGGGATTAACAGATGACAGTTCACACTGTGATCCTAGACTCTTTTGTATGCTTAAAATAAAAATCAAAGGGCCTGAAGAGATTGCTCAGTGGTTAAGAGCATACACTGCTCCTGCAGAGAGCCCAAATTCAGTTCCCAACACACTAGGCAGCTCATAACAACCTATAATCCTATTTACATGGATCTAATGTCCTCATTTGATCTCCATGGGTACAGGTATAGAGGTGTACATATGCACATATAGACATGCCCGTGCGTGTGCATGTGCATGTGTGTATCTGTGTGTGTGTTTGTGTGTGTGTGTGTGTGTGTGTGTGTGTAATTGAAAGTAAAATCTTCAAAGGGCTAGACAGGTTTGCCAGTGAGTTCTTGAGATCTGCCTGTTTCTATTCTCTACTACCCAATATTGGGTTTATAGGCACTACAACAATGTCTTGCTTTTTATGTGAATGCCAAAGATTTGAACTCAGGTTCTTGTGGTTGTGAAGAAGTACCCTTGCCCACTAAGCCATCTATTTCTGACTTCCTAGTTAAATGTAGGAAGCATTGACATTTTATTTTGTATATTTTACCTCAGTATCTCCTTAGTGTTGGGGATTTAGCTCAGCAGTAGAATGTTTACTTATGAAACACCAAAAAAAAAACCTTAAAAAAATTCCCAGTAGACACCCACAGACAAACATTGGGCTGAACTCCTGGAATCCATTTGCAGAGAGGGAGGAGTGATGAGCAAAGGGGTCAAGACTCAGTTGGAGAAACCCCAGAAACAGTTGACCTGAACAAGGGGGAGCTCATGGACCCCAGACTGATAGCTGGGAAACCAGCATAGAACTGTTCCAGACCCCCTGAACATGGATGTCAGTTTGGAGGTCTGGTTAATCTATGGGGCCTCTGGTGTGGATCAGTATTTATATCTAGTACACAAATGGACTTTGGGAGGCAACTCCACATTGAGGGATACTCTCTCAGCCTAGACACACAGGAGAGGGTCTAGGCACGGCTCCAAATGATATGACAGACTTTGAAGATCCACCATGGAAGGCCTCACCCTCCCTGGGGAGCAGAAATGGGATGGGAAAGGGAATTGATCCATGGTGGGCAGGGAAGGAGAGGAGGGAGAGTGAACTGGGATTGATATGTAAAACAAGCTTGTTTCTATTTTAAATAAAAAAAGGGAAAAAAGGAAATGACCAAACTGTCTGAAGAAAATATAAATAAGAAAGAAATGCCCATTGTTTTAGTCTATTTTTTACTTCTGTTAATGTCTTTATATTATAAGTTGGGGTTACTTCCAGAGTAAACAAAGACTAAAATGCAGGTAAGTCTCAACAAAAAATTAATCAGCAGGCTAATTTCTAATGCAAATGAATGCTGCAGTTGTGGATTGGGTTGGCAAAGCATGTAAATGGCTTGTGGGTTCCAGAATGGCATATTAGGCCTGAGAAGATCCATTATAGAATCGCAAACAGCTCAGACTTCTCCATGTTATAGTGTGTAAAACTGCTGTACATCTGTTGGATCTATTGTCCATCTCTGCATTTCTACCTTATGTAATTGCAAAACAGATTTGTCTTCTGATAACCAATATTGTTGACAGGCAGTCTGCTTGTAATCAGGCCAGAGGATTGAGGGCATACCATCAGGGTAACTGGGATGAATATGCAAATCACCCTGCTGAGACCAAGCCTGTGGTTATGTGCTGCATAAAGGAGCTGTGGAAAGACATTCTATACATCTGTCATTTCAATACATAATGATACAACTTTGTGTTTCTAATCACCATGGATCTTATTTTCCACTTTGAAATAGCTAGGGAGCTCTGTGAAGGATTTCCTGTTGTAACATATTAAAGGTTTGGCACATTAAGGCAGTGACAAAATGAACAGGGAGGTAAACAAGGCTATAAGCCCCTGAAGGACTTTTTGTTCAGTGGGACAGAGAATAGTATTCCACTCATCTTTAGTCTATCAGGACTGCATTATTGCCCTGGAACATCACAGCTGTCATTAGCTATTGCCTGGCTTCAGCTTCAGTTGCTTGGATAAAATGTCAGTTTTTGTTACCAGTGTTGTACCACCCCACAAAAGGAGAGGAAATATGGTTAAAAATTGTTCCCATTCCTAATCAATGCAAGTAAGAATAGAGACACATGAGGCAATGTGCCCTAGATGCTAAAGGATCCCTTGGTGATTCCTGGGATAAAAGCTTAAAACACTTGCTCAAAATGACAATGATCTGATTTCTTATTTAAGCATGTTAGGTAAATTTATGTTAACTATTATTAAATCATCTAATTCTAAGATAGAAATAATATGTAATAGGGTCTGTGATGTTTTGAAAATTTTGAATTTTCCCAGTGTCACTTTATGTGCATATATATTTAAGTATCCAAGCATATGTTTGTAAATTAATACATAGGTACATGTGTGGTCAGACATGCACACACACATGTGTATATAAATATATATGTATATATATATCCACATATATAGGTAATAATATATTTACATAAAGGCACCTTTTCCACTTGAGAATCAAAAAACTGGCTCTTTGTATAAGATTCCAGTCTCCATTCAGTCCATTCATATATTTGCTCATTTACTAATTCAACCATTAACTTATTCAATAAGAATATATTAAGCTTCCTGTGTAAATCATTAAGTTCACTGATGGACTTGAACATACTTAGGACTGGTGCGTATCCAAAAAGTAGTAACAACCCAATAAAAGAGCAAAGCCAATTATTCAGACAACTGCTACAGAAACAGGAAACAGGATGTCAATCAACTGCTACCCAGGGATCACTGTGTTCTCAGATGAAGGACAGTCAGGAAGTCATCACAGAGCATGCCACACTAACCTGGGTCTTAAAGTGTAGAATTCCAGTGTTTGAAGAAATGACTCAGTGGATAAAAAAGCTTATTGCTCTTCCACAGGACCCAGATTCAATTCTCAGCACACACATGACAACTCACAGTCACCTGAAACTCTAATTTCAGGCAATCAGACACTAGCTTTTTGTCTTTGTATCCCTTCCATACATGTGGTTTCATGCACTCAGATGTAGCAGTCATATGCATAAATTTAAATAAATAAATCACTTAAAAGAGAAAGATCAGAGTTCTAAAAATTAAAAGAGAAAGGCCAAACATTTAGTTAGAGTAAACGGCTGTGTAAGGTGAAAGCAAATTTTTGTTGAACTTAAGAGACTTCAAGTTCTGCAATGTCAGTTAATAGTTAGAAAGGGATGTAAAGATGACCCTAGAGCAGACAACTGATGTTAGAAGTGTATTTCCCACAACTTTCTGATGCAGGTATTCCTCCTTGGTCATTGCTGATTTATCTGTCTGTGGTTCATTCACATTGCATTTTTTGATCAGTCCAACCAGAAAGAAACAAGAGACCACAGGAAGGAAATGTGGAAGGATGAATACTATCTCATGTCTTATTGCACAAAACTTGGTGCCTGGCCCTGCATCTCAGGCCTAATTTTAGCAGATGGAAAAAGCTGCTGACTAGCCATGCTGAGAAAGAGATTTGTTCTTGATTTTGTCTCTGATTAACAGCTAATGGTCTTTGGGAAATGACACTAAATGCTTATTCACTTGTTCATGTCATTCATTTGTTGCAGCCTATAAATAAATAGAAAAAAATGAGACTGTCAGAGTGAAACTATTTGTGTGCATTCTATAATGCCCCAGACAGAGAGGCATTTAAAAAGTCAGTTCTGATATTTTAAAAAATCTATATCTGGAATTTGTTTTCTAAAATATAATTTTTGAAGCATTCCAAGGACCAAGGAAATGGCTCTGTGGGAGTATAACATGCAAGCCTAATGACCTAAGTTTGATCCTCAGAACCCCACAGTGAAAGGATAAAGCTGACACCTAAAAGATGCTATCTGACCTCTACATGTGTGTGTACAAGGGCACACAGACACACATACACACTTGAGTACTTGCACACATATGCTCAATATTTTTAATAGTTTCCCAAATTGTTGTCTAAAAGCAGTTTTCTCTGTAGTTAAAGCCTCATAACCTCAAAACTCACCATTTAGATTGCAATTTTTGATACTTCTTCCTGTATAGAGAGCTCTCCCAGTGGTTGGAACCTTTCAGAAACATGACTGACAGTGTACTTGTAACTAGAAAGTTACATTGCGGTCTTTAAATTTCAAATAAACCTCAAGTGTCCTATTAACTCAGGTGTAGATGCAGAAGCTGGAAATATGCCAGGAACCAACAGCTCTCCTATGATGATGATGGTGAGTCAGATAAGCCAGGACATGTTCTCAAATCAAAAACTTTGACTTCAAATTTAACTTCATATCTGCAAGAAACCTTTATTTCCCAGTAAGGAAAATATGCAAACAAGCTAGAAGCTTTGTAATACTCATATTTCAGACTATCACATGTATATCTAAATCCCCAACATGTTTCACAGAAACCTGAACAAAAGGTTGAATGTGTCGATATGGACATTACTTAACTAATTAAAATGTCTCTCATGTACCAATTCTAACCTTACCCTAGAAACTGGATAAAGAGCCAACAACTTATTTGCCCATTTTTCCTATCATAAGCATGAAACTTCAGCAACATTGAGACAGTCACATGAACCGAATTATGGTGGATATTCAACTTACTTTTACTTAAAACTATATAAATGAATCCAACAAAATGTGGATAATATCTGGGGGCTATTTGTTTTCAGTTACAACTCCCCTCTATAATACCTAAAATTAGTTCAACATTTTTTCAGTTGAGAATCATCATCAAATCCTAGAGCCAAAAATGTCCTTCAGGTGGGTTCGTTCTAATTCCTTTACTTTCCAGGTGAAAAAAATATGCCCACAGAGATACACTGATTGTCAAAATTTAAAGTCACTATTCAAAGTCAGTCCCTCTTTCTCACCTGCCTCTGTACGAGCCTTCTGACCCTTTAGCCCTGTCATCATGGCTGTTGGTCTCAATGAACCTTTCTGAAAAATTAATCATTTTTAAAACAGAAAGGTCCAGATGTTGCCCTTTAAATTCTCAGTTTATATATGGATATAGAATAATAACTCTTACTACGAATCCTCTTCAAATACCCACGAAAATGTGGGAATAAATACAGAGGAAGGAAGCTGGGAGAATTCATGTCCCTGGGAAATCCTGCCTTTCCTTGGCAACGCCAATGCTTCTCAGTGAGACCAAATTTTTTTATATTTAATTAATTTTAGTTATCTGTTCATAGCCCTTTCTCCTCTCTTTCACTCTCTCTCTCTCTCTCTCTCTCTCTCTCTCTCTCTCTCTCTCTCTCTCTCTCTCTCTCTCTCTCTGTATTCTCTGTATGTATGTATACAGGTGGGCATGTGTACTTGAGAACAGGTGTCAAGGAAGCCCTGGAGCTGAAAGGTCAGCAGGCTGTGAGCTTCCTAACGGTGGGAAATGAATATGCAGGTTTCCCCAAAGAGCAGCAAGTGCTCTTAACCAGTGAACCTTCTATCCAGCCCCTGAGCCTAACGTTTAAATAATAATAAATAGTGCTAGGAAAATACCCCTGTCAATACAGAACAAGCATAAGACGATTCCTGAGACTCCCTGGCCAGTTAGCATAAACTACTGGCTCAGTTTGAGGCCAGTAAGAGGCCCTGTTTCAAAAACAAAGGTAAACTGATTCTGAGGAATGACAGCTGAGCTATTAACACATATGTACACACATACATACAAACACATCACACACATACTCATGCACATTCATGCACACACATACACACACATCAAAACAAAATTCTCAGCATGAATTTGGAAAATATATAATTGAACGAAATTAAATTTCTGTCTGTGTAAGTCTACAGACATTACCAAGGACAGTCATTTAAATGGAAAATCATTAACAACACCACCTCAATATTTATTTCCAATTGTGTATGACTTGGAGCTACCTAATAAATCCCTTTAAATCTATAGGATTTATATTTTTAACATGCCTTTGTTGAATATTTTTGATTCAAGCTACTAGAATAAACATACATTCCCAAAGAAGTAAATGCAAGTCCTGAAGTTTGAGATAGTGGAAAGGGACTTTACTTAAACTTACCAGGGCAACAGAAGGGACACATTAAATGGAAAAAGGAAACAACCAGGACAAAGGAAATGAAAACTACTTGCTAAATGATTAACATGCTTCATACCAGACAATATATTAGGTTTTCAGGGTGTTTGTGTGTGTCTGCATATGTGTGCATGTGCGCGTGTGCGTATGTGTGTATTATTTGTGATACAACCCAACCCAGTGCCTTTCTAATGCTAAGCAAGTACTCTACCATGGAGTTACAGGTTCTAATGCTTGGCAAGTGATCTACCATGAGAGTTATTCATATATCCCCTATGTGCTTCTTTTTTTATTTAGTTTATCAACATTTGGCAATTTTTGTTGTTATTTTTTATATTTTATTTTTAAATTTAAATTAGAAACAAGGTTGCTTCACATGTCAATTCCAGGTCCCTCTCCCTTTCCCTCCCCTCCTCCGGTGCCCTCCCACCAACCCCTCCAAATCCCCTCATTTCCCCAGAGAGGGTGAGGTCCTCCATGGGGTGTCCATAGTCTGTCATTTCATCCAGGGCAGGGCCTAGACCCTGCCCCAAGAGTCCAGTGTGAGTGTGTATCTCTCATTGTTGGATGGGAGTCCAAAGTCCATTTGTATACCCGGGGTAAATACTGATCTACTGCCCAAGGCTCAATAGATTACCTAGGCCTCCTCACTGATACCTACATTCAGGGGTCTTGATCAGTCACATGCTGGATTCCCAGGCATCAGTCTGGGATTCAAGAGCTATCTTATTTTATCTATGTAATTTATTGCCTTTCTGCTCCCCATGTCTCCATCAGTGGAAAGGAAGGTCCTAGTCCCAGCTTCTCCACTGTAGCACTAAGGCTATAGAAAATGCAGCAGAGGTACTCACTACTGTAAGACACTTATTCTTTTTGAGTTCCAGTGACTGATTCACAGACGCTAATCTTCTTGTGAAATTTTAAAATGTTTGCATGTAAAACTCTAAGTAATATAGCTGAAATTTGATCTTAAGTTGAATTAAAGGTGCACACTTACTTGAACTAAATCTTTGTCTTTTATAATATAGTGTCATATTATCCTTGGGAATAACAATTCTCCATCTATCCATGTTGCCTGCTACATGTCAAACTGGGATTGGCATTTTTCCAGGTGTCTGCTTTTCTATTGTAAGGTAATTCCTAGGTACCTTTTATTAATAGTAACTATTGCAAATGTGTATTTTCGTCATATTACATTTTAAGCTGATGTTTTCTGGTACTGGTGAAATATTAGTTTTATAGATTCAAATCTGGCAATGTTTTTTCACTTATTTATTAGTCACACCACTTTAGTTTAAATGTTGATTTAGTTTTCTTTACTTAGTCATCACAAAGCAGAATATATTTTTGACCTATTTCCAGTATCTAAGATATCTAGTAGGATATCAGAGACAAGAAATAATAGAAGGTTCCCTTGTTTTATGTTGTCTTAAAAAGAAAGATTCTAACTATAATGATAAGTGTTAAAATTTGATACAGCTGTTTAGAACATAATTGTCAAAACTAAGGGAAATTTTTCACAAACAGGCTTGCTAGAGAAGATGTGGCCTTTAAAGATTTGCTTTTCTCTTAATTATGGGTCTGTGTTGGAGAATATGGGGCTTATGTACATGTGTGAGTGTCCAAGGATTCCAGCTAAGGGCCAAATCTACAGAAGTAGCTCTATGTGGTGTTGGGAACCACATTTGAGCCATCTCTCTAAGTATGGAGGTGTTTGCTGCTTTTTGTGTATTGTTGATTTTCCCCCTATATGCATATGTTGAAACTATTTATCTTCTTTTTTTCTCCTTGAATTTTTGAAAAAGGCCAGTGATTTTGGCAGAATCTACCGCTCTGACAATGTGGCCAAAGGTACTTATCAGCTTCACACATTTGGGTTCAGTTTGTCGAACTGAAAGAATCAGATCCAAGAGCATGAAAAGAGTTCAAGATGAACTTAGATTCTTTTCTGCTATGATCTTTCTTTGCTTGGCTGAGGTTTAGGATTAGAAATCTATGAAACCATGAAATCTCACTTAGGACTGTGGGATGCTGGCCTGAGTATTTAGTAATTTCTTACAGTCCTTGAGACAACACATAAAAGGAATAGTTGAAAACCTGCTAAGAAAGACAACCACTAGCTTAATTTAAAAAATGAATTGCAATTAGGTCCTGGAAGAACAGGGTGAATTTGAAATAAATGTTTTTCAAAAAGTGATGAAAAAAACAAGTATTGAACAATTAAATACCTGGGTTTTACAATCTTCTTGTAGGCTACCAGACTGTCAGTACCAAAATAAAGTTATCTGGAAGGTCATAGTGTCTTCTATGTCCTCCAACTATTTTTGTAATTTTTCATAAACAATATCAGACCATCCTTAAAAATTTCTAGCATAAAGTAAAGATTAAATAGGGTAAACTCAATGGAAAAAATCCTTCTCACAGGTTATATATACATGGGTATTGTCATATGCTTTTGATTAAACATCAATGATTCCTTATGTTAAAACAAAAATAATCTTGAATATAAGATATGGAAATTCACAACAGGATGAGATTCTTTAGAAGTGAAATGGGGTTACTGAAGCATTGGTTTTAATATGTAGGCAATATTCAAAATGCTTTTGCATTTATTTGTTATCAAATACTCTGCAAAAACAACCTCTTAATTACCTAAAAGATTATTGTTCTTATTTTCATCTAATGTTGATGAGACCCATGAAGAAAAGCTGGACCACTTGCAACTCAGAATTTGAGTGTACATTTTCGTGTCTTGAGATATGATATTAAGATAGTTAACATGGATTAAAGAACATATGACTGATTCTTTCTAAATGAAAGGGTAAAGAGTGTTTGAAATGATCACAATGTTTTCAGAACTAGTGAGATAGTTTAGACAATAGAGAACCTTGCCCTTCTTTTTGCTCATCAGTTCCTTACCATTTGTAACAAAACATGGTGCACCAAAGTGTCTGCAGACAGTCTAAATAAAAAGTTCACAGATTTGCTTCACTGTCTTCATTGTTCACCTATTTTAACCAATTTTGGAGAGATTGGGCAGGGGTGGTACTTGTGATTAAATGGATATTTAAATGGTAACATCACAGATGGATTTTATTGCAGAGTCCAGATAGGTTTTTAAAAGATCATTAACTAGAGAGATGGCTCAGTGGTTAAGAGCAATTGCTGGCCTTGCAAAGGACTCATATTTGGTTTCCAGCACCCATATGAGGTAGCTCACAAATGTATAACTCCCACACACATAAACAGATAAATAACAATAAGGTAAATCTTTAAAAATGTTTTTCCAGCTGGGCAGTGGTGGCGCACGCCTTTAATCCCAGCACTCGGGAGGCAGAGGCAGGTGGATCTCTGTGAGTTCGAGGCCAGGATGGACCGACAGCCTCCAAAACAATACAGAGAAACCCTGTCTGGAAAAACAAAAAAAATGCTTTTCCAACTTTCTAAATCCAAAGTTTTCTTTGTCACTTGATAAACAGTTCCTCATGGTGGTTCTTGAATGTTGGAACTATTGTCTACAGGTTTTATTATGAGCTTTAAAAAAGCAATAAAATAACATTGATGCTAGAAGCAAAAAACCATGAAAATATGCTTGTGGTCTTATACATGTAGCTGTTATTTTTATTTTATCACCTAGTGAGAACCCTGTTGTAAATTTTCTCTAGTTTTGCTTCTCTTTCCTTCTTGAGCCAAATGTCTGAAGACTTTTTTTTACACATATAAGGTACACTGACTTCTCAGATCATAGAAATAAAGGAAATGACTGGTAGCAGCTGAGAAGGGAAAATGTATCCAAAAATGGTCATATCAATTCCCCAGGGCAAGATCTAGAATGAAGGCTTTATGCAAGGGTCAGAGGGTATCCACGCTCTGGACAAAAGGTGGGCTTGCAGATTGCTCAATAGTAATTCACTTCCCACTGTATGTGGATTCACCTGTGTTCCTGACCTTAGTGATGAGGACGTGACATGATTAATATTCATGAACTCTGGAAAAGCCAAAGAGTCATGCTGTTCATTGAGCTGTAACATTTCCTAAAGTGTACCATGGAATAAAATGCATTTTTAAAAGTGGAAACCAGGTATCTACCCAAAATAGATCTTTCCCTGCATTGAGACACCTTGGCAGCAGATGCATGTCTGAGTTAAACACCTGCCATATCAAATCATATTCCAGAAATACTGAAGAGATTATGCCTTAACTAAGTCTTTAAATATTTAAGGATGAGAAAATTTTATTTTTAAATAAGTATGCAAATTTCCAATAAATATAAACATGTACTTTTAGTGGTGAAGTCACAAATGTTTTAAATTTCAAAACTATGTAATTGAACTTAGGAATATTGTCTCTACTGTGGCTGTTTCATTCTGGTCACATAAACTCTTTTAAGGCAAGTGCTCTACCATTCCATGTTGCTTTGTTCTTTTATTTTTTAATTCCTTTTTCTATTGATTTTATTTGCTGTGTGTGAGTGTTTTATCTGCAGGAATGTAAGTTGAACTGGAAAAGTGATTACTGTTGAAATGGGAGTGTTGCTTGATGAAGTTACATTGTTGAATATATTTTACATTACTTTATATTTACTGATAATTGTCTCTTAGCCAGAATACTATAATTAGCACCCTGTGTTTACATTTATGTTTCATTTCCACTTCAGTGTTGTCTTTAGAGTTCTAGTGTTGTTTCACTCGAACTATCAAATGTAAGGAAGCATTATGTTATGAAACATATCAATGAAACTGAACACATACTACGCCCAATTCTCCATAAAGATCATTACACAGATACCTTTATGTGATACTATACAGTATTTTCCAGTTCAACGCAATCATAGAAGCAAGTAGAAGAAAATGTAAAGATCTTGCAAGCAAATGGAATTAGAGAATACAACCGGGGAATGGGGGTTGTTAGTTGGAAAGCTGGTGAGATTCATGAGAGACCAGAAATGAGTGTCATGCTTAAGAGCCTCTCCTACACTGACTTTCCAATGTCCTTTTAGGTTCGAGGAGCATAAGCCAGACTGAAAAACTCATTTAAAAGACAGACAATATGCCCATTAAACATGTATTCTTATTCAGTTGCTCATGATCTATATGAGTTGATACTAATGATTGCATTTTACTTAGGATTTTAGGCTAAATGTAATCTATGAAATTCATTACATTTTAAAATGAAAACTGTAGTCTAACAAAAGCTACAGGGGTTATATTTGGATGAATGCTCCACTAACTCTAACAGAAAGAAGAGGTATAGTCCCAGTGCACTTACATTGGCTTGTTTGGTCTCTAATTCTTTAAAGAGAAATGAGGGTTTATCTTAGCCATTCCCACTGCTTTAAAGACTTGATGGGCCAGACGTGTCTCAATTGATAGAGTTCTTGCGTAGCATTTAGGAAGCCCTGAATTTGATCCTAAGCATTGCTTAAATTGACTGTGGTTATGCACAGTAGGAATTCCAGCATACAGAAGGTGGATGCAGAAGGAACAGATGTCAAAGGCCATCCTTTCCTGATACACAGCAAGTCCCAGGCTGAGCCTGGGCTATACAAGATGTTTGTCAAAGTAAAAAGAAAAAGACTTGTGAATTTTCTAGTTGAGTATGGTGGTATACACTTGTAATTCCAGAATTTGGGATGCAGGGCAAGAGTATCACACAATCAAGGCCAACTTGGGCTAGGAAGAAAGACCTTGTCTCAAGTTGAAGTAATGAATGGACAAATACATACAGAAACATGTGTAAGTCAAGGATATCAAACATCTCTTTGTCCATCCCTAAGTAATTGAACATATGGACCTCAGACTGATGACTGAGAGGCCATCATGGGACTGATCCAGACCCCCTGAATGTGGGTGTCAGTGAGGAGACCTCGGCAATCAATGGGGCTTCAGGTACTAGATCAGTAATTATCCCTCACATAAAATGGACTTTGAGAGCCCATTCCACATGGAGGGACGCTCTCTTAGCCTGGACACATAGGGGAGGGCCTAGGCCCTGCCAGGGATGATATGACAAACTTTGGAGGTTCCCCCATGGAGGGCCTCCCCCTCCCTGGTGAACAGAGGGGGATGGAGTGGGGGGGCTGGGGGGTTGGTGAGGGATAGAGAAGGGGAGGGAGAGGGAGCTGGGATTGACATGTGAAGCAAGCTTGTTTCTAATTTAAATAAAAAAGAGAATCCAAAAAAAATTGTTTGGAGACAGGTGCAGAAAAATTGCCAAAAGTTGAAGGCTAACATGATCTTCACAATAAACTCTAGGCAAGACAGGGCTAAATAATGAGACATTGTCTCAATAAAAAAACACTGGGCATCAAGCAGTAACAATGAAGAGTGATAAGTATCTGAGAATTTGTCATCATGCCTTCAAGCACACCACACACTGTAACAAAACCAGGAAAAACTTGCTGACTCCTATACAAAAGTAAGCCTGTTCCCTTACCTGGCGACACCCCAAATTGGCACTCCGCAGCTGATAGGGTCTGAAAACTTTCAAAGAGAAGGGACAAGGGCATCAGAAACTGAGAGCCTGAAGACTGGATTACTGCTGGGAAACACAACACATAATTCAGAGAACTGCAGTTGCTGCTATTGACATTTTACGGAGCAGCCTTAGGCACTGACAGTGACAGATGGTCTCTCTTGTTAGCTCAGACTGCTACATCAAGAAGAAGCCCCTGAACATTAGTCAAAACTTTGAGTTTAACGAAACACTTTAGCATTTTCCCCAGGCATTGTCTGACACATACCTCAGCATGAATTACCCTCTGACTTTGCCTAAAATTCTGTCATACCCCAACATGTAGGTTAGAGCGTTGATTATGGAATTAGGGTTGGTATCATTGGAGGAACATTTTTCTCTGAACATTACCCTTCTTTCCTTCTTAATTATCCATGAAGAACAGGAGAGACAGGATTAGAAAGGTAGTGATTTATGATATCAACAGACATGGCAGATTCCTTCCACTAATCTAAAACAAATAGCACTTTAGGGGAATTTTCAAAGCAGAGCAAAGATCATCAGCTAAGATTGTGTTTAACAATGTTTATGTCATCATTTGCCTCAGCACTTAACCTTGTGCTTTGCATTAGGCAAATGGACACCTTCACTTCTGATCTTCACTGTTCTAAAGAAAGACATAATCTGAGTCTATCTGGTCAACTTGATTGCAATGAAATAAGATAAATTCAGGATATGAAGCCAATTATATATTCCTTATTATGCCCTAGAATATTCCAGTCTCATAACAGTTTTAGTTTTTACTCTTCCAAGAAATAGTACACTGTCCTCGAAATAATATTCATTTCCAGAATATTTTATCAAATACTAGGATTGTGCAACCCATTAGCCAAGCATTGTCATGCTCACTCAGCCATAAAAAGGAATCTCCCAGTAACTGTATGCTAGTCATATTACTTCCTGGGGCTTCTCTAAAAGACTATGAGCTTCGTAAGCTGAAGCCACAGAACTTTATTCTCTGCATTTCCAAATGATCAAAAATCGCGAAGTGTGAGCAGGACAGAGATTACTCTAGAGACCCCCAATAAACTTGTCTCCAGACTCTCTCCTAGCTTCTGCAGGGTGCTTGCCATGTCCAACATGCTTTGGCCTGTAGATAATCTCTCTCATCGCTGCCTATATCTACGCATGGTTTTCCTCCCCCTGTGTCTTTGACTATCCATCTTTAAACTCCCTTTTATTATAAGTACATCTGTCAATGGATTAAATTTACATCTTCGTTCAGTACAAACTCAGCTGCCATTGATTACCTCTGTAAAGATTCTGTAGCCTTCCTATAAAGTTTTCTTCTTGCTCACATTAGTCAGAGGCACCACGTGTTGTCTCCTCCCAAGGAATGTAGCTGTTTGACTCTTGGGTCTGAGTTTTACAGAGCAAAAAAATCTCAAGTATTTTTTTCCTTGTTTTAGCAAGCATTCATTGAGTGGTCTGTCTTATATATAAAGTACCATACCAGAGGCTGAAAATATGGGGCAAGCACCCTTGCTGTCTTCAGAGGAACTTCATGTTTAAGGAGTTTGTTGACAGCTACATGGATTTCCATCATCTGGTTATGATAAGATACTGAGGGACTAGGATAAAGAGGAAAACTAAACCTTGGAAGGACAGGATGCTTGTGAAGGAATGAAGATGAGTGCTATACCCTGAACTGTGCATTTTTGAGAAGGTGAGTGCTGCTTGGAACATTTGGGAAGAGTAGCCACAAGGGAAAATGGCTTGGGGATAACAAGAAACCTGGTGCCCAAGAAATGGCCAGTTCAGTACTGAGCGATCTAGGTCATGGGAGATGGAATGAGCTAAATGCCATTGACAGAAAAGTATGGCTTTTACTCAAAGGGGACAAGAATTCCCATGGCCCAGAAACAGATTTAGGATACCCCAAATTCCATGTCTCAATGTGGTAGCAACCCCATGAGTTTTATAGTCACAAAGAAAACCATAAATCATGGGAATTTCAAAGATACATTAGGGGGCTGGAGAGATGGCTCAGAGGTTAAGAGTGCTAGCTGTTCTTTGAGGTCATTAGATCAATTCCCAGCCACCACATGGCTGCTCACCTCCATCTATAATGTGACCTGGTGACTTCTTCTGGCCTTCAGGCATACATACAGGCCAAACACTGTATACATAATAAAAACTTTAATAAATAAATAAACAAACAAGTAAAAGTTACATTGGTGGAAATATATAGGTGGGTGGTAGAAAAGCAGAGAAATCTCTACTGTAGGTGTTAAGTGCTATCTGATGGAAGATGTAGCTTTTGCATTGGTAGAATAAAAGGCATTATTTTGTATATTCCTAGGGAATTTTACCTGATCATCACAAAGATTGGAGACCAAATACAGAGGTGGGGAATGAATATCTATTTTGGGAGCTAAATATAGCCCAAGATAATTTGGCTCTAGCCCTTCTAATGTCCAGCTCTCAATAATCCCTGGAATAATTTTAATCAAGCAGCCTTGTATAGTATTTGACAAAAGTATATTAGGTAGAATCGTACATCCAGCAACATAGTCACTAAGTTGCAAACCTCACAATATACTTTTTAATGTTGTTGAGATTTACCTTTCCTAAGTCTACCTTCTATTACCTGTGTATCAAAAATGGCTTTTCTTCTTTCCTTCCCTTTCCCCCCTTTATTGAACAACACAGATGCAACCAGGTGCATTGAATTGGTTGTTTCTAATGTCATCCACTTTGGGTGTCATCCTGGCCGGCATTTGAACAACACAGCATTCTAAAGGGAGCAATTACAGTATTTGTTCCCTCTGGCAAGTGGCAGCTGATGCCTAGCATTATAATGCTCACTTGCCAGAGCCCTCGCCTTACATTTGCAGAGCAGTTGTCTTTCCTAAATCAAAAGTTCTCAGATAGCTGAGATTCTGTTATTGCACAAAAATAAAAGGGATAAGACTGTAAAAAAAAATCAAATCAAGGATTTTCACCCTTATAACCTTTCTATCTTGAGTCTGAGAAACAATCCCATCAAACAGCTTCTGTGGCATCCTTAGAGATGGGATTAAGCTGTTATGAACTCCAGATAATAATTTTTCCCACACCTGTTTTCTGTCTCATTTAGACACCTGCACATATTTTGGGGAAATAAAAATTTGTTGAATACAGAGCCTACTTAACTGTATTGGTCCCTGATAAATTTATAATTCCTAATAAATTACAATTTGGAGATCAAAATACAATTAATTTTCTTTTGAAAATGATATAGATAGTTCAGTTTGGAAATGCTTGCCAGGCAGGGAAGGGGGGGGGGGGGCCTAAACCAGAACCCATGTAAAAATGAGTGTCAGGCGTGGCAGTGCATGCAAGCAATACCAGCACTGACAAGGAGAGAGAAGAGAACCCCAGATGCTGGCTAGCCAGCCAGCTTATGCAAATATGCAAGTTTCATGCCAATGAGATATCCTGTTTGAAAGAATAAATGGGCAGAGCTCTTAGGAATGCAGTCAAAGATGTTCTCTGCACTCCACACACATAAACATGGCACATATATGCATACATATTCACACAAACATGCTGAATTCCTGCTCCTCTAAATGGGATGTAATGGTAATTTCTCAGCCAGGGGATAGCAATTTCTGAAGACTACCTTAGGACGAAGTTTCAACTGTCATCTCCTATGACAACGTAAGACTTCAAGTGGAGGGAGTGGAAAACCAACCCAACCATATAACCTTTGACCTATAGTTTGTCCTACCTATGGGATATGCTGGGGTAAGAGTAGCTTAGAGATTGGGTGAGTGGCCAACCAATAACCGGTCTAGCAGAAAACCAATGCCAGGATAGTAAGCCAAACCCTGACACTGCCTAGAGCACCTGGATGACCCAGAGACCAAAACAGAACCAAACTTGAATGGGAGAAAAATGTTAATGTAATGATACCTAATGATATTCTGCTATACTCATAGATTAGTGCCTAGCCCAATTGTCATCAGAAAGGCTTCATCCAGCAACTGGTGGAAACAGATGTAGACCCACAGCCAAACATAAGGCAGAGCTTTGGGAAATCATGCAGAAGAGGAAGAGAAAGGATTGTAGGAGCCAAAGAGTCAAGAACAATACAACAAAACTCACAGAATCAACTAAGCCGAGCTCACAGTAGGTCACAGAGTCTGAACCAACAACCAGGGAGCTTTCATGGTACTGAACTAGGAACTCTGCATGTGTGCTACAGTTGTGTTGCGTGGTCCTCTTGAGGGTCATCTAACAGTGGGAGCAGAGGCTGTCTCCAACTATTTTATTGGCTTTTGCAACTCTACTCCTCACAAAGAAAGAGGCAACTTGCCCAGCCTTAACACACAGAGATGTGCTTAGACTTACTGCACTTGATATGCCATGGTTTCTTGATATCCATGGAAGGCCTGCCCTTTCCTAAACAGAAACGGAGCAGAGGATTGGGGCATGGGAACAAAGGGGAGGTGGAGCAAGTTATTGGGAGGAGAGGGTGGAGAGGAAACTGTGGCCAGGATGAAAAATAAATAACTAAATAAATTTATAAGAAAAATTCAAGTACCTGTTTTGCTAAATTATTTTTTTTTCATTTTTTTATTTTTTTTTTTAATTTTCCAGTTTAAATTTAGATAAGAAACGAGGTTGCTTCACAAGTCAGTTCCAGGTCCCTCTCCCTTTCCCTCCCCTCCTCCCGTGCCCTCGCCCAAACCCCTCCCCCGTTATCCCCTCATTCCCCCAGGGAGGGTGAGGCCCTCCATGGGGGTGTCCATAGTCTGCCATTTCATATAGGGCAGGGCCTAGACCCTTCCCCAAGAGTTCAGGGTGAGAGTGCACCTCACATTGTTCTATGGGAGTCCAAAGTCCGTGTGTATACTTGGGATGGGTACTGATCTGCTGCCCAAGGCTCAATAGATTACCTAGGCCTCCTCACTGACACCCAGATTCAGGGGGTCTTGATCAGTCCCATGCTGGATTCCCAGGCTGATGCCTGGGATTCAAGAGTTAACCTTTGTCTGGTCAGCTGTTTCTGGGGGGTTAAACCAGCCCAGTCTTAATCCCTTTATTTCCTTAAAGTAATATTTACTTTGCATGAAATTAGAGTATTTCCCTATTTCCCATTTAAGAAGTCAGGGATGGTGATGCCTCCAGACATTACTTTGTTGAATAGGGTTGTTTAGGCTATCCTGGATCTTTTGTTTTTTCATATAAAGTCGAGTATTGTTCTTTCATGGTCTGTGAAAAATTGTGCTGGTATTTTAATGGGGATTGTGTTGAGTCTATAGATTGCTTTTGGCAAGATTGCCATTTTTTACTATGTTGATCCTACCTATCCAAGAGCATGGGAGATCTTTCCATCTTTTGGTGTCTTCTTTAATTTCTTTCTTTAAAGAAAGTTATTGTGATATAGGACTTTAACTTGTTTGGTTAGCATTACTTCAAGGTACTTTATGTTGTTCGTGGCAATTATAAAGGGAGATTTTTCTCTGACTTCTTTCTTTTTTTTACGTGTTTAGTTCATGTATTTGTGCTCCTGAAGACAACTTATGATGTAGAGTGGTGATTGTATCAGAGAACTAGCAGAGAATGCTTAATGATTTAAGTGGCCACTGGTATACCCCCTTCCTATTACTTATGGAAAACATTTCTGCAAATTATGGGGCCTAAAACAATATAGTGTATTTTTTTATTTTATTTTCCAGTTTAAATTTAGATAAGAAACGAGGTTGCTTCACAAGTCAGTTCCAGGTCCCTCTCCCATTCCCTCCCCTCCTCCCGTGCCCTCCCCCCAACCGCCCCCTGTTATCCCCTCATTCCCCCAGGGAGGGTGAGGCCCTCCATGGGGGTGTCCATAGTCTGTCATTTCATATAGGGCAGGGCCTAGACCCTTCCCCAAGAGTTCAGGGTGAGAGTGCACCTCACATTGTTCTATGGGAGTCCAAAGTCTGTGTGTATACTTGGGATGGGTACTGATCTGCTGCCCAAGGCTCAATAGAGTCCCTAGGCCTCCTCACTGACACCCAGATTCAGGGGGTCTTGATCAGTCCCATGCTGGATTCCCAGGCTGATGCCAGGGATTCAAGAGTTAACCTTTGTCTGGTCAGCTGTTTCTGGGGGTTAAACCAGCCCAGTCTTAATCCCTTTGATCATCAGTCCTCCCTCTCTGTTACTGGCTTTCTTGAGTTCAGCTCAGTACTTAACCAAGGGAGTCTGCCTCTTCTTCGATCAGCCACTAAATGAAGTTTCTGTTTCCCAGACTCTCTGGCCATAGGATTGTAGGCTGGCACTCCCCAGATCTATGTCTAAAATCCATATATGAGAGAGTACATGCCATGTTTCTCTTTTGTGACTGGGTTACCTCACTCAAGATGGTTTCTTCTAGTGTCATCCATTTGCCTGCGAATCTCATGATTCCATTATTTTTTTCTGCTGAATAGTACTCCATTGTGTAGATGTACCACATTTTCTCTATCCACTCTTCGGGTGAGAGACATCTAGGTTGCTTCCAAGTTCTGGCTATTACAAATAAAGCTGCTATGAACATAGTGGAACAGACATCTTTGTTGTATGAATGGGCATCTTTTGGATATATGCCTAAGAGTGGAGTTGCTGGGTCTTGTGGTAGGTTTATTCCCATTTTTCTGAGGAATCTCCATACTGATTTCCAAAGTGGCTGAACCAGTTGGCACTCCCACCAGCAATGGAGGAGTGTCCCTCTTTCACCACATCCTCTCCAGCATAAATTGTCATTGGTGTTTTTGATTTTAGCCATTCTGACAGGAGTGAGATGGTATCTCAGAGTTGTTTTGATTTGCATTTCCCGGATGGCTAAGGATGTTGAGCACTTTCTCAAGTGCATCTCAGCCATTTTAGACTCCTCTATTGAAAACTCTCTATTTAGTTCTGCAGCCCACTTTTTAATAGGGTCCTTTGGTGTTTTGGAGACTTGCTTCTTAAGTTCTTTGTAAATTTTGGAGATCAACCCTCTGTCAGATGTGGGATTAGTGAATATTTTTCCCATTCTGTGGGCTGCCTTTTTGTCTTGCTGACTGTGTCCTTTGCCTTACAGAAGCGTCTCAGTTTCAGTAGGTCCCATTTATTAATTGTTGATCTCACTGTCTGTGCTACTGGTGTTATGTTCAGGAAGCTGTCTCCTGTACCAATTCGTTCAAGGGCACCACCCACTTTCTCTTCTAAGAGGTTCAGTGTGGCTGGATTTATGTTGAGGTCTTTGATCCATTTGGACTTAAGTTCTGTGCATGGCGATAAACATGGATCGATCCGCATTCTTCTACATGCCAGTCTCCAGTTATGACAGCACCGTTTGTTGAAGATGCTTTCTTTATTCCCTTGTATATTTTTAGCTTCTTTGTCAAAGATCAGATGTTCGTACGTGTGTGGGTTAATACCCGGGTTTTCAATTCGATTCCATTGGTTTACCTGTGCCAATACCAAGCTGTTTTCAGGACTATAGCTCTGTAATAGAGCTTGAGGTCAGGGATGGTGATGCCTCCGGATGTTGCCTTGTTGAACAGGGTGGTTTTGCCTATCGTGGGTCTTTTGTTTTTCCATACAAAATTGATTATTGTTCTTTCAAGGTCTGTGAAGAATTGTGCTGGAATTTTAATGGGGATTGCATTGAATCTGTAGATTGCTTTTGGCAGGATTGCCATTTTTACTACATTGATCCTACCTATCCAAGAGCATGGGAGATCTTTCCATTTTCTGAGGGCTTCTTTAATTTCTTTCTTTAAAGATTCAAAGTTCTTACGATACAGGTCTTTCACTTGTTTGGTTAGCGTTACCCCAAGGTATTTTATGTTGTTTGTGGCAATTGTAAAGGGTGATGTTTCTCTGATTTCTCTTTCAGCCCTTTTATCATCTGTATATAGTAGGGCTACTGATTTTCTTGAGTTGATCTTGTAGCCTGCCACTTTGCTGAAGGTGTTAATCAGCTGTAAGAGTTCCCTGGTAGAGTTCTTTGGGTCATTGATGTAAACTATCATATCGTCTGCAAACAGTGAAAGTTTGACCTCTTCCTTCCCAATTTGTATCCCCTTGATCCCCCTTTGTTGTCGTATGGCAATAGCTAGAACTTCAAGTACCATGTTGAAAAGGTATGGAGAGAGTGGACAGCCTTGTTTTGTTCCTGATTTTAGAGGAATTGCATTGAGTTTCTGTCCATTTAGTTTGATGTTGGCTCTTGGTTTACTGTATATAGCTTTTATTATGTTTAAGTATGTCCCTGTCATCCCAGATCTCTCCAAGACCTTTATCATGAAGGGCTGTTGGATATTGTCAAAGGCTTTTTCAGCATTTAGTGAGATGGTCATGTGATTTTTGTTTTTCAGCTTGTTTATATGGTGGATTACGTTGATGGAATTTTGTATGTTGAACCATCCCTGCATTCCTGGGATGAAACCTACTTGATCATGTTGAATGAGTGTTTTGATGTGTTCTTGGATCCGATTTGCCAGTATTTTATTGAGTATATTTGCATAAATGTTAATGAGGGATATTGGTCTGAACTTCTCTTTCTTAGTCGTATGTTTGTGTGGCTTGGGGACCAAGGTTATTGAAGCCTCATAGAAAGAGTTTGGCGAAGACCCTTCTGCTTCTATTGTGTGGAACACTTTGAGAAGAATTGGTATAAGCTGTTCTTTGAATTTCTGGTAGAATTCTGCACTGAGGCCATCTGGACCTGGACTTTTTTTGGTTGGGAGACTTTTGATGACAGCTTCTATTTCCATAGGGGTTATAGGTCTATTTAAATTGCTTATCTGTTCTTGATTTAGTTTTGGCAAATGATAGCTGTCCAGGAAGTCATCCATTTCCTTTAAATTTTTGAATTTTGTAGAGTACAGGTTTTCAAAGTATGACCTAATGATTCTCTGGATTTCCTCAGAGTCTGTTGTTATGTCCCCCTTTTCATTTCTGATTTTGTTAATTTGCGTGTTCACTCTCTGCTGTTTGGTAAGTTTGGACAAAGGTTTGTCTATCTTGTTGATTTTCTCAAAGAACCAACTCTTCGTTGCATTGATTCTTTGTATTGTTTTCCTGGTTTCTACTTTATTGATTTCAGCCCTCAATTTGATTATTTCCTGGCGTCTACTCCTACTGGGGGAGTTTGCTTCTTTGTGTCCTAGAGCTTTCAGCTGTGATGTTAATTCTCTGGTATAACTGTTCTCCTGTTTCTTCATGTGAGCACTTAGTGCTATGAACTTCCCCCGTAGCACTGCTTTCAAAGTGTCCCATAGGTTTGGGTATGTTGTGTCTTCATTCTCATTGAATTCAAGGAAGTCTTTAATTTCTTTTTTTATTTCCTCTTTGACCCAGGGATGGTGCAGTTGAGCATTATTCAATTTCCATGAGTTTGTAGGTTTTCTGCAATTTGTGCTGTTGTTGAATTCTAATTTTAAAGCATGGTTGTCTGATAAGATGCATGGAGTTATTCCAATTTTTTTGTAGCTGCTGAGGTTTGATATGTTGCCAAGTATGTGGTCGATTTTTGAGAAGGTTCCATGTGGTTGTGAGAAGAAGGTATATTCTTTTTTATGTGGATGAAATGTTCTATAGATATCTGTTAATCCCAGTTGGGTCATTACTTCTATTAGACCCTTTGCTTCTTTGTTGAGTTTCTGTCTGGTATTCCTGTCTAGTGGTGAGAGTGGTGTGTTGAAATCTCCCACTATAACTGTGTGGGGCTTTAGATGAGATTTAAGTTCTAATAATGTTTCTTTACCGAATGTGGATGCCTTTGTATTTGGGGCATAGATGTTCAGGATAGGCACTTCATCTTGGTGGGTTTCACCTGTGATGAGTATGTAATGACCTCCTTCATCTCTTTTGATTGATTTTATTTTAAAGTCTAGTTTGTTAGATATTAGGATTGCTACCCCTGCTTGTTTCTTGGGTCCATTTGATTGAAAAATTTTTTCCCAACCTTTAACTCTCAGGTAATGTCTGTCTTTGAGGGTGAGGTGTGTTTCTTGTATGCACTAGAAGGAAGGGTTCTGTGTTCGAATCCATTCTGGTAGTGTGTGTCTTTTTATGGGTGAGCTAAGGCCATTAATATTGAGGGATATTAATGACCATTGATTGCTCATCATTCTTCGATTTGCGATGGTTGTTGTTGGTGGAATTATGTGTGGTGTTTCACCCCTTTGTTCTTTTGGCTGTTGGTAGAGAGGGATTCTCTAATGCTTATGTTTTTCTGGTTGTAGTTAGCTTCCTTGGGTTGGAGTTTTCCTTCCAAAATTTTCTGTAGGGCTGGGTTAGTGGACACATATTGCTTGAATCTAGTTTTGTCATGGAATATCTTGTTTTCTCCGTCTATAGTGATTGAGAGCTTCGCCGGGTATAGTAGTCTGGGCTGGCATCCATGGTCTCTTAGTGTAGGTAGAATATCTATCCAGGACCTTCTGGCTTTCAGAGTTTCCATGGAGAAATCAGGTGTAATTCTGATAGGTCTGCCTTTATATGTTACTTGACCTTTTTCCTTAGCTGCTCTTAATATTCTTTCTTTATTCTGTATGTTTGGGGTCTTGATTATTATGTGGCGAGGGGAATTTTTTTTGTGGTCCACTCTATTTGGGGTTCTGTAGGCTTCTTGTACCTTCATTGGCATGTCTTTCTTAAGGTTGGGAAAGTTTTCTTCTATGATTTTGTTGAATATGCCTTCTGCCCCTTTGAGGTGGATTTCTTCTCCTTCTTCTATACCTATTATTCTTAGGTTTGGTCTTTTCATGGTGTCCCATATTCCCTGGATGTTTTGTGTTAAGGATTTGTTGGATTTAAGGTTTTCTTTGGTTGATAAATCCATTTCTCCTAGTGTATCTTCAACACTTGAGATTCTCTCTTCCATCTCTTGTATTCTGTTGGTAATGCTTGTATTGGTAGTGCCTGACTGTTTGTCCAGCCTTTCTATTTTCTGCCTTTCTTCAGATTGTGTTGTTTTTAATGTCTCTATTTCAGTTTTCAACCCTTGCAGTGTTTGCATTGCTTCTTGCAATTTTCTGTTTATCTTTTCGTCCGTTTGTTGCCTTTTATGAATATTTTGGTTTGTTCTTTCTTCCATTTCTTGCATTTTTTGGTTTGCTTTTTGTTCCATTTCTCGCATTTTGTGCTTTGTTTCTTCTTCCATTTCCTGCCTTTTTTGGTTTGTTTCTTCTTCCATTTTTTTCATTTTTTGCTTTGTTTTTTCTACCATTTCCTGCATATTTTGCTTTGTTTCTTCTTCCATTTCCTGCCTTTTTTGGTATGTTTCTTCTTCCAATTCTTGCATTTTTTGCTTTGTCTTTTCTTCCATTTCTTGCATTTTTTGCTTCATTTCTTCTTCCATTTCCTGTCTTTTTTGGTATGTTTCTTCTTCCAATTCTTGCATTTTTTGCTTTGTTTTTTCTTCCATTTCTTGCATTTTTTGCTTCATTTCTTCTTCCATTTCCTACCTTTTTTGGTTTGTTTTTTCTTCCAATTCTTGCATTTTTTGGTTTGTTTTTTCTTCCATTTCTTGCATTTTTTGGTTTGTTTTTTCTTCCATTTCTTTGAGGGATTTTCCTATATCCTCTTTTAGGGCCTCTATCATTTTCATGACAGTGCTTTTAAGGTCGTTCTCTTCTGCTTCGTTCGCATTGGAATGTTGGGGTCTTGCTGGTGTGGAGTCTCTAGAATCTGGCGGTGTCATATTTGTTTTTCTGTTGCTGACTGTGTTTTTGTATTGTCTCTTTCCCATCTCTTCTTCTAGTGGGTGCAGAAAGAGCCCCTTACTGGTCTGGGGACCAGAGTTCCCTTTTGGTGGGTGCTAGCAAGTCCAATAATATGGTGGTTCTTCTATTCCTTGTCCAATTCCTGGTCCCGTGGGTGGAGAAGAAGAACAGGAATCTGGGGCGCTTAGCCTCCTACCTGGTCCCCTGGACCTTATGCTGGTTCCTGTTGTACCTGATCCTGAACAGCTACTCCCCTGGTCTCCCTGCCTCCTCTGGTTTCCTGGTCTCCTTGGTGGTAGAGAAGATCTGGAGTCTGGGGTGCTTGGCTCCCGTCGGGATTGGGAGCTCTGTGCAGTTCCTAGGCGATCTGCAGGCACTGGAACACAGGCCGGGAAGCCGGCCTGTTTACCTGATGCTGCCCTCTGATTTCTTTCTAAGCCCCGTTGATGTCTATATATAGTAGGGCCACTGATTTTCTTGAGTTGATCTTGTATCCTGCCACTTTGCTGAAAGTATTTATCAGCTGTAGGAGTTTCCTGGTTAGAGTTTTTTGGATTATTTATGTAAACTATCATATCATCTGCAAATAGTGAAAGTTTGACTTCTCCCATTCCAATTTGCATTCCTTTGATGTCCTATTGTTGTGTTATTGCTCTAGCTTAAATTTCAAGGACAATATAAAAGGGGTATGGAGAAACTGGAGAGCATTGTTCTGATTTTAGAGGAATTGTGTTGAGTTTCTCTCCATTTAGTTTGATGTTGGCTGTTGGTTTGTTGTATACAGCTTTTATTATGTATAAGTATGTTCCTGTTATCCTTGATTTCTCTAAAACATTTATCACGAAGGGGTGTAGGATTTTATCAAAGGCTTTTTCAGCATCTAGTGAGGTGATCGTGTAATTTTTGTTTCTCAGCTTTTTTTTTTTTTTTTTTTTTTTTTTTTTAGTTTTTACGAGACAGGGTTTCTCTGTATTGTTTTGGAGGCTATCGGTCCAGCCCGGCCTCGAACTCACAGAGATTCGCCTGCCTCTGCCTCCCGAGTGCTGGGATTAAAGGCGTGTGCCACCACCACCTGGCTTGTTTCTCAGCTTCTTTATATGGTGGATTACATTGATGGATTTTCATCCTTGGGATGAAACCTACTTGATCATGGTGGATGATTTTTCTGATGTGTTCTTGGATCTGATTTGCCAGTATTTTATTGAGTAATTTTGTATCAATGTTCATGAGGAATGTTGGTCTGAAGTTCTCTTTCTTAGTTGTGTCTTTTTGTGGCTTGGGTACATAAAGCCTCATAAAAAGAATTTGGCAAATACCCTTCTGTTTCTACTGTGTGGAATATTTTGAGGAGAATTGGTGTAAGCTGTTCTTTGAATTTCTGGTAGAATTCTGCACTGAGGCCATCTGGACCTGGGCTTTTTGTGGTTGGAAGACTTTTGATGATTGCTTCTATTTCATTCAGGGTTATTGATCTATTTAAGCTGCTTATCTGTTCTTGATTTAATTTTGGTAAGTGATATCTATCTAGAAAATTGTCCATTTCCTTTAAATTTTCAAATTTTGTGGAGTACAGATTTTCAAAGTATGACCTGATGATTCTCTGGATTTCCTCATTGTCTGTTTTGTTATGTCCCCATTTTCATTTCTAATTTTTTAATTTGCATGTTCACACTCTGTTGTTTAGTAAGTTTGGATAAAGGTTTGTCTATCTTGTTGATTTTCTCATAGAACCAACTCTTCATTATATTGATTCTTTGTATTGTTTTCCTAGTTTCTACTTTATTGATTTCAGCCCTCAATTTGATTATTTCCTGCTGTCTTCTACTCCTGGGAGAGTTTGCTTCTTTTTGTTCTAGAGCTTTCAGTTGTGCTGTTAATTCTCTAGTGTGACTGTTCTCCAGTTTCTTCATGTGGACACTCAGCGCAATGAACTTTCCTCTTAGTACTGCTTTCAAAGTGTTCCATAAGTTTGTGTATACTGTGTTTTCATTCTCATTGAATTCTAGGAAGTCTTTAATTTCTTTTTTTTTCTTCTTTGACCCAGGAATGGTGCAATTGCGCATTATTCAATTTCCATGAGTATGTAGGGTTTCTGCAATTTGTGTTGTTGTTGAATTCTAACTTTCACGCATAGTGGTCTGATAAGATACATAAAGTTATTCCAATTTTTTGTACCTGTTGAGGTTTGATATGTTGCTGAGTATGTGGTTGATTTTAGAGAAGGTTCCATGTGGTGGCACTAAGAAGAAAGTATATTCTATTGTGTTCTAAGAATGTTCTATAGATGCCTGTTAAACCCAATTAGGTCTTACCTTCTATTAGTGCCTTTGCTTCCTTATTAAGTTTCTGTCTGTTGGTCCTGTCTAGTGGTGAGAGTGCGGTGTTGACATCTCCCACTATAAGTGTGTGGGGCTTTATATGTGAATTGAGTTTTAGTAATGTTTCTTTTATGAACGTGGATGCCTTTGTATTTGGGGCATAGATGTTCAGGACTGAAACTTCATCTTGGTGATTTTCTCCTGTGATGAGTATGTAATGACCTCCTTCATCTCTTTTAATTGATTTTATTTTAAAGTCTAATTTGTTACATATTAAGATTGCTACCCCCATTTGTTTCTTGGGCCCATTTGATTGGAAAATCTATTGTCTATGTTTTTCTGGCTGTAGTTAACTTCCTTGGGTTGGAGTTTTCCTTCCAGAACTTTCTGTAGGACGGGATTAGTGGATACATATGGCTTAAATCTGGTTTTGGATGGAATATCTTATTTTCTCCATCTACAGTGATTGAAAGCTTTTCTGGATATAGTAGTCTGGGCTGGCATCTGTGGTCTTTCAGTTTTGGTAGAATATCTACCCAGGACCTTCTGGCTTTCAGAGTTTGCATGGAGAAGTCAGGTGTAATTCTGAAAGGTTTGACTTTGTATGTTACTTGCCCTTTTTCCTTAGTTGCTCTTAATATTATTTCTTTATTCTGTATGTCTGGGCTTCATGAAACCGCTTCCACATTGGAACATGGAATTTGAGTTAATCTGAATCTATATTCCAGGGTCGTGGTCTCTCCAAATGGCTGTAGAATAAACTATCTCTTATTCCCTTTAATATGAAAGCTGGGCTTTTAGTGTTACCATTTACCATGTTAAAAAGTCATTAAATGAATTTGGGGCTTTGGATTAAGATGGAGTTTCCTATGTTTCTGAAAAAGCCCAAAGAATACTTTTGTTCTTTATACTATGTGCTCACATAAGGCGGTGTGCTTGACATTGATGACAATAAAATCTAAATATTAATCAGATCTGAAAAATTCTGAAGATGTTCTAGGTCCTAAAGAGTCAAATATTTATCCAAGATCTAATTCTTCATGCAAAGATAAGCCAGCCAGCCATGTCATTGGGATGATGATTGCTTTCATCTTCAAGAAGCTAGAAAACTGGTATGCTTATCAAAATTATTGAAAATAAATGTCTTTATGCTTTCCTTATATACATATTTTATACATTTATACAAAGGGGATTTTGGACAGAGAGGTTCAAGAAGCCCTGAACTAGAATATAGAAGTCTATGGAAAGTTAAGCCTAATCAGTTCTGTCATACACCACCATTCTCTTTCTTTGCTTACCCATCCCTTCCATGGGTAAGGGATATTCCCAAAGTATTGGCCCCATGCTACCCTGTCACAGTTTCCTGAGTTATAAACTGTTCTGTTCTCCATTTGCCACTCAGGAAAGTAAAGGTTGGAGGAAATGGCAAACAGGCTGCTCCTGGCTCTGACTCCTCAGCTTCCCAGAAACAGCACACATTTCAATGAAAATCTGACATCTAACTGCAGAACCAAAGGGATACAGTCTACTGTTAAATGTGGCATGGGATGTTCCTGTCCTGAGGTATCTCCAGTCAGTAAAGCCATGTCCTTCACTGTTCCAGAGAATACTTTCAGGACAACTTAGAGGTAAGTAAAGGAGGCAACTTTATCACATAGAAATAAAAGATGGTATAGGCTTCAGATTTAAACATAACCTTGGGGGAAGGGGCAAAACATGACATTAGGTGACAAGGAACAACAAAATTCAGCCAAAAGGCAGAAGAATCATGAAAGAGAATATAAGGCTAACTTCTTTCTAATTACAACTCAGCCATAGTTCCTTCCTTCCTTCCCTTCTTCGTTTATCTTTCCTTTATTTCTGTGATAAATAAGTACATACATGTAACAGCAAAATCTAAAACCCTAAGAGAAGCTCCATGGCTTCAGAATGTGTGTCCTAACTGTATAGAAGTTCACCAAGATGCATAGAACTTGGAACTGGATAGCTCTATCTGTGTGATATTATTTGAGCTAATTAGGATAAAGTGATTTTATTAAAAAAGAAACAGATAATCTATACTCAAAGATTATCCTGCCACTTCTCTCTATATATTTGTAGGTAGGTAAGCACATATGTAGAGAAATAGTAGATAGAAAGATAGATTATAGACAGATGATAGATAGATAGATAGATGAAGACGCATATGTCCTCACACACATTATGTGACTTTATATGACTTTCAAAGTGATAAAGAGTATAAATTAAAAGATTTAAAGATGGTACAAAGTTAAAAATTAAATTTAAAAAGCCTTAATTGCTTTATTGCCGTTACATAATTTCCATTTGTAACTGAGAGGGAGTGATGATTCTACAAGTTACAATGTTCATGTTTAGGGAGGAGGTGGGAGTACAGATTCAGCCAAACTCATATGCTCCAAACTCTGACTTTAACTGAGTTATAGATAGTGTCTTTGCATTGTTTGCGTTGTTTAAAAGGTCTTTGTTTGGAAATGTCATCTCTGTAAGCAATTCTGATTTTGTCAACTAGTTGAAGTGGACTGCCTCTCAGATAATAGGAGAATGCAAAGGTGACCCCAGGCTGAAGACCTTTTTCCTTTTACAAGGACTTTTCATTTTCTCTGAAGATGCTTCAACATCTAAAGAACTGATGGAAAACTATTTCAAACACTATAAAAATCTTACTGTAGTCATTCCTCATCTTCACACTGAAGGGCACAGTGAGAAGGGAAGGAACAGAGCAGGTGCTGACAGCTCGGATAGCTCCTAATGAGAGAGTCACCTGTTCACACAGGCCAACCTCGTGCACAGGTAGTGGAGAAAGTGTCTTTTACTCAAGGCCCATTGTGCATTAACTGAGCTACACACCAAAAAGAAAGCAAAGTGGCAATATCTGTGCAATGTGACACCAAAGATACTATTTTATTTTGGGTTTTTGTTTGTTTGTTTGTTTTTTTCAAGACAGGGTCCTGGAACTCACTCTGTAGACCAGGCTGCCCTCAAACTCACAGAGATCTGCCTGCCTCTGCCTCCTGGTTGCTGGGATTAAAGGAGTGTGCTACAAAGGTGCTATTTTCTAAAGAAAGTTTATTCATTGTTTGCGAGCCTAGATGTTGAAAAGGGAAGGACCACAGAGTCCCTTCTTCATAACTTGGCTCTGCTGTTTCCTTTCCCTCTGCCACAAGTTGGAACATAGCAGTTGTGTTCTTCTCATCCAATGCTGAGAGACAATGTGCTGGTGTAAGAGCTACGAGACCTGCTCAAGCCCCTACCCAGGGTTCCAAAGGTGACATGCTTATCAGGAGGGAAGGAGGGGGTAAAAGATTTCTATAGTAATTTCACACACAATCTGAGGGTCATGCTTTTTATTTAATGTGCTCTTTATTGTTTTTTTTTCTACTCTAATAATCCTGTCCTATTTCTAACTTCTCCTTCTGGCTTCTTTTTCTATTCTAAAAACACTTCTCCTTCAGGAGTCTTGAAGTGATGAAGTTTCTCTCATTGGTCAAAAGCACATTCCTAGAGGAAGTGATAAAGATCCATTTACCATGACAACACAAGCGTCCAAGGCCATGGGAGTAAAACCATGACCAAACAGGAAGGGTACAGTGCCCAATGACAACTTAAAGACAAAGATCTATTGTTAGTAGACTGGCAAGTGAAGAATTAGCATGGTTTTCTTAGTAACTGTGGTAGACAATTGTGACTCTGACTTTGTGCAAGCTGTAAAGTTTTCTTTTAACAAAAGGCCTTTAGTATAGTTTGAAGTTGCTCTGAGGTGAAAGTTAATTGTATGCAGTTAGTCTGAACAAGAGTATAAGGTAAGCTGTTAAGAGTCCACAGTCCTTGTGGGACAAATAGATCCAGTTATGAATCATGTCCAAGTATATATTCTATATATCAAAATTATATAGCTAAATGGAAAGCCATCTTTTAGTACACCCACAGAATATGTGCCCAGTAAACAATTAACATGCTGTGGAAAGAATCCCCAAGGTGCAATGTGTATTAAGGACAGCTAACACATTTAGAAGGCAGCATACCTTAACACCTTGTTAAATAAGGTGATAATCTCCATCAGTGTGCATCCCTGGTGACAATATTCCTCATTGCCTTGCTCAATGAGATTTATATCTCTGTGAAATGTGCATTTCTGATGGGAAGACCCCTGAAGTATGTGCTGAACTCTCACTGCATAATTCTGAGGCCCATAGCAGGCTGAAGCCCTGCTGGGACAGAGGAGATATTCTAGACTCAAAAGAGAGACCCTTTTGCCACTCCATGCTGAGAACAGAATGAAGGCAACTGCTGGGAACAAAGACACAGGCTTCCTGGGGCTGACTTCTCTGCCCTTCTCTTCCTACCAGGAAAGGAGCATTTACAGCTAAGTCTCCTTCTATGGTTCTTAGAAATCTTAAGACTTCATACACACCACAGGGAGGAAATATGTCCTTTCCCTCCATGGTTTGGCCAAACGATAAATAAGTCCAGCTTCCCTTGCCAATTTTTGTATCCTAATGTTTCATTGTAGGAATGTAAACTGAGGGTTATATGATGACATAATTGATTATAGCTGCTGTTTTCTAAAAGAAATACACTGGATTCAACTCTAATGAATATATGTACCCTATCCTTAAATCATGTAAGAGACTAAAAAGAAACCAAAGGGTTCCATCACTGTGGATGAGCAAGTTTGCTTGTCGAGTTAACTTTATGAATTTGGTTTTTTTGTTGTTAGTTTGCTGTCTCTAAGCAGCTAATTAATGTCATGCAAAACACTCACAGGCACAAAAATAATGTTTTTGAAAATCCAATGAGTGTTTTGACTGCATGCATGTATGTGTACTATGTGCATGAAAGGTATCTCTGAAGGCCAACAGGAGGTGTAAGAATCTATGGAACTGATTGCAAGCCACCACGTGGGGTGCTTGGAACCACAGTGTTGCAAGAACAATCTCTCCAGCCCCTTTTAAAAAAATTTAATGATTTCCACAAAGATGTTGTAGAATATTAACTTAATATATGTTAAGAGAAGCTTTCCTTGAGAGGAGCCTTCCCGTCCGCCTGGTTCCAGATCCGCATGAGTCCGAAATAAACACACAGGAGGCTATATTAATAATGAAGCTGTTGGCCTTGCTTGTTTCTTACTGGCTAGCTCTGACTTAAGTAATTACCCCATACTTGTTAATCTAAGTATGTCTCTTACTGGAGAATCGTTCCAGGCTTCCTACCCCCCATGGCATTACATCTTGACTCTCTTGTGTTTCTCCTTCCCAGAGTTCTCCTGGACTCCTAGTCCCTCCTATCTTGGTTCCCTATAGGCTCAACAGTACTTTATTGACAAATGCACAGGACTTCCCCCAACAAATATATAGTTAGAAGTAAATTTCATGGAAGACAAATTATGGCATCCTGAATTTATGTAGGCAAGCACTATATTTCTGTGGCACCAAGAGTTCACTTTACTGTTGAATGCATATTTAATACGCACACACATGCATGCTCATGCACATGCATACACACATGGTGCATATGTAGGGTATACCACTCTCATATTAGGTTCCTGATTCTTAATATGGTGGTTGTCTAGGTATTTAATTTGCTTTATTAAATTTTGTGCCAAATATAAAGGTAACATTATATCAAAATTTTCTTTAATTTGCTTCTCAAAACAGGATCAGAAGTAAGTTTTTATTAGTAAACTCCAAAAGAATGACTCATCTCAGAATAATCTTCAGTAAATTTGATTGCATTTTCAGAATTAGCTCTGTACATTAAATTAAAATAGACGCTGCTTTTCTTCTAGTCAGGTGAAAACTACACTTAAACTAACAGAGACCTGGAGTTACAGGTGATTGTGAGCTGCCTAATGTAGGTCCTGGGAACCAAATTCTTGTCCCACAAAAGAGCAGCAAGTATTCTTAACCTCTATGCCATCTATGCAATTCCTATAAAGAAATTTCTATAAAAAATTCGAGGCCAAAGAAAATTGGAATTATCTTTTGAAAAAAAACTGACAAGAAACTCCAGAAAATCAGATGCAAATGCAATGTATTCTTCTAGACAGAAGTGTCCATGGACTGGAGTTCCCAGGATGAGTGTTTCTGCAACTGGTCATGGCAACAAATTGAGTCACCTCATCTACGTCCATAAATGCCATCAGTAATGTGTTGACACCTTTTGTCTGATCTGAATGCATCAGCTGCATTTAATAAGAGTTCCGTTGAAGGTCAAACTGACCTACAAACTTTAAACTCTTACAATGATGAATTATGTAGATTTTACCTCGACAGAAAGATAAAATAATACAGGATCAAAGTCATCACTGTGACAACCTTGAACTCAAAAATGTTTTCTTTCTTAGCTAGAGAAGAAACCAACCTCTAAGAATTCACGCTGCTGAGCAAAGTCCCTGGGCACTTGTTCCTGTGTGCACCATGCATCATGCATGCAATAGAACAAGGTTGTAAACTAAGTAGAAACCAATAAAAACAAGGAAGACTCATTGATCCCTATGAAATATTTTTAAATGTAGGAAAATTGTCCCAAATCAGTCACCAAGTAAGCTGGATCCTGAGGAATCCTCAAAATGAGTAAACAAGTCCTTGTCCAGTGGAAAGGTCTGGATAACAATAACATAGAGTTTACTAGAAAGATGTGAGTGTGGTTAGAGATGTAAATCAGTGCTAGAACATTAATCTAGAAGGTAACAGGCTCTGGGTTCGATCCCCAGGACCCCCAATAGAGGGGAAGCTCTATGTTCTATTTGATAGTTACATTTTAAATTGTGGAATGGTTAGTATAAGGCTAGCAGCTGAAATATGAATTTTAAAAGACTGAAAACAAATGCATGTATTAGTTTTCTGTTTTTTATTTTCTATGTACAAGTATTTGGCTGAATGTATGTATGTGCACCACATGTGTGTCTGCTGCCAAAAGAGAGCAATGGGTCTCGTGTGGTACACATACACACAGTCAGGCCAAAACTCATATATATTATAATATATCATATATAATACTTACATATATATAATAAAAAGGAAGAAAATAATACAAAAGGAAAACCAATACAAGTACCAACAAGTGGAACCACAAATGACTCTTATGGTATTTAATTTAAAAAGTATTGGAGCTGTAAAGATAGCTCATCAGCTGAGAGCACATACTGCTCTTGCAAAGGACTCTGATTCAGTTCCTAACATACACAATGGACAGCTCACAACTGCCTATAACTTCAGCTCCTCAGTATCTGGTGCCCTCTCCATGAGGGGAAGGACTTAGTCTCTCCTGTTCACTCTCCCATAACTGTTTCTGAAATATGTCCTCATCCAATACCTAAGGGATACATAATATGCATTTGCCAATTAAGGGAACAATGAGCAACAAGCATCTCTTTCCACTCGAATGCATTGTTGTGAAAAAGAATTAAGAAATTAAAAAAATAGTTTCATCAACTGTCATGAAAGAGATTATAAAATACCCTGAATCATAAGTCGATGTTTATTCATTAATTAATAATCTTAAAACATATATTTATGTATATGTTCACATACACAGCAAGCAAATAGTTAACATTTAAAGCCTCTATCCCAAATCTAGTAGACTGTATCATGAAAGTATTGTGGCCAGCCCAAGATATCATCCATGATATTTGTATTCTGCCCTTCAGAAGCTCAAAAACAAAATCTGAGGGGAAATGCAGCATGGACAAAATGAAACTACAGAACAGAATTAACATTCAGATAAGGTTTCCAAGAGGAATAGATATGTTCTGTATCTCAACTTGGGCACATGCCCACATGAAAATCAAATGTTGGCTGCTTTATCTTTCATTCTGGAACTCCAGCCTATTGCATGGATGCATGGTAATTGACACTGATATCAGCCCCAAGTGAACACACCAAGCTGTTAGTGACAAGGGACTTCATGACAACTACAGAGATGTGAAATCAGAAAGCTACAACGAAGAATAGCCATGAAGTGGAAGCAAAGCTGAAAGAAAATACACAGCCGCACCATTTTAATGTAGAATGCCATTTACTTTGGTTTTCCTAAATCACATCAACTGTCTCAAATTTAAACATATTTTGTAGTTCTTAAAAATTAAGAGAAGTAAGAGATTTAGAAGTATTAGAGCTAAAGATTAGTATCAGGTACATGCTTCTTATGACCTGCTCTGCTTTGAATGTTAGGTAACCTGTGACTATATCCCATTAGGATCTAGAGATCTAAAGATCAAGAGGACCCAAGGAACCTCCTACATGCACACAAACAAAATATCACAACTACTAATGAGTTCCGCCAGTTTGTAGGGTGCAATTTTTTTCTGAAAAAAAAGTGTTAGCATGTGTCATCATACTAACAAGTTTTTTGTTTACCAAAAATCCCTGTATTGACATCTTAACACTTGAGGTGTCATAAACAGGATGGTGAGGCCTTTGGGTCCATGATTAAATTATGAAAGGGGAATCTTCACATGTGAAATTAATCTCTTATAAATGTCCTTGTGTCTTCAGCCATATGAAGGCATAATGAGAAGATAGCAGTTTACTAAGGAAATGCACTCTCTAGGAAATGAAACTGCAAAATTTTTCATCCTAGGCTTCTCAGCTTCCAAACTTGTGAGAAATATAAGTTCATTGTTTGTGAGCCAGAGAAGGACATTTTGTCATAGTAACCTAAATAGGCTACATGATTTTATATGTGGTTTATGTCTCAGTAAAGAATGCTAAAGCATTATTCTGAACTTTATTTCATGTAGCCATCCCTTGAATACTATACTTTAAGCCTTCTGTGTTCATAATACCAGTAAGTATGCAAGAAAACCAAAGACAAAAATTGTAATTTCTGACCAAAAATATTCAACACAATAGAAGTAGATCCATAAACCATGAAATTCTCATTAGATGGTACAGTCTTTTTTCTATAATTTAAGAGATTAGCAGAAAAAAAGGTAATACTATATACCCAATCCAGGTTGGGTATGTCTAAATTTAATTTCTGTTGCTGTGACAAAATATCTTGACAAAAAGCAAATCACAGGAGAACAGGTTTGTTTTAACTCACAAATCCAGATTACAACCCATCACAAGGAAGTTAAGAAATCAGGAACTTCAAACAGCTAGTCATGTCATATCCACAGATAAGAGCAGAAAGAAATGCATACTGTCTTCAGGTTTGCTTGTTTTCAGTATTTTGTTTTGTTTTTTCATTCTTACACAATTTAAAACCTGGACATAGGAAATAGTGCTATGCACAGAAATGACCACAGGACAACCCACTGTAGATCATCCTTCACTAATCCTCTCATCTCTCATCCCAGGTGATCTTAGATTCTGTCAAGTTAAAGCTAGCCATGACATGTTGCTTAGAAGGCAGAGAGTCTTAGCTGAGTGGCAGAACATACTGAAGATGAGAAAGGTATAAAGAACTCATTGAATAAGGGTATGTAAAGTGGGAACAAGGATCAGTGAGAACTGAACCTGCCCAAGACATCAGTGGAACTAAGTAGATGGGAAGGAGTTTCTGATGGGAGCTGAGATGTCCAGTATTAAAAGAGATCTTTGAATGCCAGCATGCTAAGAAGTTTACACTCGTAAGATAAAACAGAAAATTAGTTTTGCTTATGCTTGGAGAAAAGACACATCTACATTTTTGAGTATCATTCTAATTATACAATGTAGACATTTAGCTACATGAATTTAAATTTAGGAAACAACACATTAGTGATGGTAATGGGGACAGAAGGTAAAGGATGGGCTTCTGGTTATTTAGATGATATACCATTGATTTTCTGTGCCAAGAGATTACACACAGCTATTAGAGTTGGAATTATCTCCAAGTTTCTAACTTTAAAAACTACATGGCAATGGTACCCATTCATCATGATAATGGATACTTAGGAGAGGATCAGATCAGCTAGAGTGGGGAAAAAATGAGTTTAGTCAGGAATGTGTTATTTTAAAGATGCCTGAGGGATGCCAAAGCAGATGGGCAGAAGTCAGATGGGTGAAAGCAAATAAAATTCAGAAGAGAAATCTTCAAAGATAAACAGAGATGTCATGAAAAACGATCACTGAACTCCACAAATCCTTAAAGTATCCATAGAAATGTTTAATGATCAGGGAAAGAAAAAATCCATAAAGAAGTATAATAAATGCTTTGAAATCGCATTTTGAACACATATATGCATGAAAAGGAAAGGTGATTTATTGTCTAAGATTCGGGTTGTTTGGCTCAAAAGAAGAATGAGTGCAGTACTGGTGAGATGGTTCAGTGAATAAAGATACATGCGTCAATCCAAACGAGTAGAATACACACACACACACACACACACACACACACACACACACACAGAGAGAGAGACAGAGAGACAGAGAGACAGAGAGACAGAGAGACAGAGAGAGAGAGACAGAGAGGAGTCAACATCCTTAAGAGAACACCAAGAATAAATTCTAAGATAAAAACCCTAGCATTTCCATTGAGACCTCAATCTCATCTTTATCAGACAGTTCTATATGGGCTGGAGGGATGGCTCGATGGTCAGGAGTCCCTGCTACTCTTATTAGGGACTTGAATTTGGATTGCACCATGTACATGGACACATAGAACAGCTAACATCCACCTGTAACTCCAGCGCCAGGAGATCTTACTTCCTCTACTGGCCTATCTGAGCACTGCAAGCATGTGTACATATACACACATATGAGTAAAAATAAATAAATAAATAAACATTTTTAAAGTTTGTTATAATTTGACCTTGTTGGACTGACATTGAATCTTTTTAAAAATTATGTATTTTGCCAGGCAGTGACGGTGTGTGTCTTTAATCCCAGTACTTGGAAGTCAAAAACAGGCAGATTTCTGTGAGTTTGAGGCCAGCCTGGTCTACAGAATGAGTTCTAGGACAGCCAGGACTGTTATACAGAGAATCCCTGTCTCAGAAAACCAAAACCAAAAAAAAAAAGTTTACTTCATGTAATAAAGAACAAAAGAAACAATTTAGGTATAGAAGAATACAAGTATAGAGGAGAGGAGCTCTCAGCTTTTAGATAGCCTAGCTCTGGTATTAGCATTGTACAAAGAAGCTATCTCTAATTACTGTCTTGTAGTCGCATAAAGAGTTTACTGGCAAAGACCATTAAACATGAAGTTAATTTATGACTTTTCAAAAGAATTAATATATTTGTCTATTGTTTTTGTCTTTACATCAACAACCTAAAATCAAATTATAAAAGAATAAAAAGTAAAAGTAGCATGGATTACCTAAATGACTTTAGTTAACTGCTGTTATTTTTGGCATTGCTTGTGTAGATTATGCATATGAGTTTATAGAAACTGCTCTCCATTTCATTAAATAATACTGATCTCTCTGAACATTTACTTGCATGTATAGTAATATATGCATCCTCTATGACTATTTACATAACCATATAGTACCACATTTTACTACAGTGCTCTAGTTCAAAAACGTTCAATAATTTATTTTGTTTACCTCAATATTAAATATTTAAATATTGTGTAATATCAATCTACTCTTGAGCCAAACTTTGTGTTTTGGTCTTTTAAAAATATTGTCAAATTGTGCCCAGCCGTGGTATTGCACGGCTTTAATCCCAGCACTCAGGAGGCAGAGGCAGAGGCAGACGGATCTCTGTGAGTTCAGAGACCAGCCTGGTCTATAAGAGCTAGTTCCAGAACAGCTTCCAAATCCACAGAGAAACCTTGTCTCGAAAAACCAAAAAAATTGTCAACTTGTAAAGAACTTAAAATATTTTTATTTATTCATATTAACTCAAATGTGTGTGTATGTGCACATGCCTGCAGTGCTCACATAGACCAGAAGAGGACAATGGATCTCCTAGAACTGAAGTTACAGGTGGACATTAGCTCCAGGACAGTCTCCAAAGCAATACAGGGAAAGCCTGTCTCGAAAAAAAAAAAAAAAAGAGTAGCAAATGATCTTGATCTTTGAACCATCACTCTTTCCCATGTAGAACTGTCAGATAAAAATGAGGTTAAGGTCTTAATAGAGATGCTAGGAGTTTTTTCTAAGCACTTATTCTTTAACTTTTTCTCTTGGTTTTTTTTTTTAGACAGGGTTTCTCTGTGCAATCTTGGCTGTCCAGGAACTCCCCTCTGTACACCAGGCTTGCCTCAAACTCACAGAGATGCCTGCCTCTGTCTCCTGAGTGCTGGGATTAAAGGAGTGGGCTACCACTGACCAGTTTCTGTTGAAGTTTTATATGTCAGAGCACAGTGGTACAGAGAAATTTTGTGCTATGCACCACATTATCATTTATTCCTGTTCTCCTAAGAGTGTTGACTCTCTCTGTGTCTGTCTCTGTGTCTGTTACATATATATATATATATATATATATATATATATATATATATGTAAGCCAGAGGACCAGTAGTGGGCGTGGGATTTGGTTCTCTCCTTCCACCATGGGATCTGTATAGAATTCATATTATGAGGCTGTACAGCAAACACTTCTATCTGCTGAGGCATCCCTCCAGTCCCATTTCGTATTTCAAATTCCAACATTACAATTTTTAAAACTATTACAAGCATTTTCTAAATCTGAAAGTATTAATATAAAATACACAAGTGAATAAAAATGCATACTTCCTCTAACACCAACTTTTATGACAATTTAGGAATACAATAAAATCAGACTAAAGAGGAATCTACATTACAATGCTTGTTTACAGTGAGTTCCATCCCTCTAATTTACTTTGCAATGAACAGCATCAATTCTCCTTCAGGATTATGTCAAACAGACCTGCTTTAAATGAATCAGAGCTCTAAACTAAATGGTTTACAAGTTTAAAATGCCTCAAGTGTGCCATTAGGGCATCTATCACACTTCAGGCTCTTACTGCCAGGGGCTATGTCATTTAGCATCTAGAGGTTTATCAACTGAAATAAACAAATTAAATAGTCCATGCATACCTTCATGAAGAAAAATGGTGCTTCACTAGATTTAATGATAGTGGGTTGGGAACTGCAGGGATGGTTCAGCAGCTATGAGCACTGGCTGCTCTTGCTGAGGACTGTGTTTTAATTCCCAGCACCCACACAGTAACTCATAAACTTTGGTAACTCCAATTTCAGGGGATCCAACACTCCCTTCTGGGCTCCACAGGCACTGTACAGTCGTAGTGCAGGCAAGTTATCCATATGCATAAATAAATCTTAATAATACTAATAACAGTGGCTTGGCCTTAAATATTCATAAAATCTATTAGGTAGAGTATATCATGTGAAATCCTTCCAAAGGGTTACCCTGGTATAATGACATTCAACTGCTTTTTATTACATCATCTTTTATTATTTAGTTGTTACAATCCAACACACATTTTTTCAAGCCACTTTTTAATGGAAATTAAGGGTTAAAAATAAAGTATTTGTAAAGGAATTACCAATTACAATAGCATTTTCAATATTGTTCTATCATAAGGTACCCCAGAGTCACATCCTTTTGAGCAATACTAATTATAAATTCTTTATCTAGGACTGGAGAGATGGCTCAGTGGGTAAAGGCACTTGCTGACAATCCTGATTACCTGAGTTTGATGCACAGATTCCATATGATAGAAGAGAATCAATTCCCCGAACTTGTCCTCTGAGATACATGTGTGCATAGTAGCATGTACATGTGTGTGCATGTGCACACATGCTCAACAACAATAATAAATAGCACACACACAAAATAGTAAATAAGTAAATATAATTTTTAAAGCCCAGAAAATAAACTCTCTTAGGAATTACAATGGGCCCTGATGAATTAGAAGCTCTAACGAAGTCTACAAAGAATCATAAGATTTTACTACCTTAAATGCCTCCCCGATAATGAGATTGATAACTACCTTATATGCCATCCTAGAGCCTTCATTCAGTGACTAATGGAAGCAGAGGCAGACACACACAGCTAAACACTGAACTGAACTCCTGTAACCCAGAGAAGGAGGAGTGACAAGCAAATGGGTCAAGACTAGCCTGGTGAAACCCACAGAAACAGCTGATTTGAACAAGGGAGAGCTCATGGACCCCAGACTGATAGCTGTGAAGCCAGCATGGAACTAATACAGAACCTCAGAATGTGGATGTCAGTGAGGAGGCCTCGGCAATCTATGGGGCCTCTGGTGGTAGATCAGTATTTATCCCTGGCATACAAATGGACTTTGTGAGCCCATTCCACATGAAGGGATGCACTCTCAGCCTGGACACATGGGGGAGGGCCTAGGCCCTATCTGGGATGATATGACAGACTTTGGTGATTACCCCATAGAGGGTCTCACCCTCTCTGGGGAGCCAAGGGGTATAGGGTTGGGGGTCATATCCTTAACTTCTCTTATCACTCCTTTCTCAGAAGGGGCAGGTCTGATAATATGATTGCTTCTCCTACTGTGCCATGGTTAGGAAGCTATGTTGCTGAGGAGTTATAGAAAAGGTGTTTATAGGCATCACTGGGTCCTCAGGACAGCTGGAGAACTGGGGACAGCTTGTCTGTGCCTCTCTCATGCCCATCTATGGTAATCACAACCATGACCTATGCCACATGCCCTTCCCTGTGGAATGTCTGAGCTATTCATTTCTGTTGCCCCTCTGATTTCTGTTTATGACCTCAGAAGAGATAAGAAATGTCATGACTTTTCTTCTAGACTTAGCTCATTTGTTTACTAATTTAAGGAATATATGAGGTAATTATATTAGTTCATTAAATGTTCACATGAACCCATGAAACTCATGCAACTTACTTGTTCTACATCATGGATGGGAAAAGTAAAAACCATCAAATTTCAATCAAGTGCTGGTCACTGATAGTGATAGCTAGAGGTACCCAAGCCATCATTGAACACAACAATCACAGCCATTGGTGAGGTTTAATTATGCATTTTCTGTAAAATTCATGTTGAAACTTAATCCCTGATACAAGAGTTTTGAGAAGTAGATCTTTTAACTGGTGATGAAATCACAAAGTTTGGAATTCATTATGACATTAATGTCCCAAAAAGGGCTTCAGAGAGCATGCATGTCCCATTCTGCCCCATTGTCTCTTCTGTCACATAAGGATACAGTAATAATGTACTATCTTTGAACGGATAATATCTTGCATTACACTTAATCAGCTTAACTTCCACGACTACAATACTGTATTTTTTTATAAAATTAACCAGCAAAGATATTTTGTTAGAATGGCCAGAACAGGATGTGACAAGAGTATTAATAACCATGATAAAAACTCACTAGCACACACACACACACACACACACACAGACACACAGACACACACACACACACACACACACACACACATACACACACAAGAAAAAACTTAGGAAGAAAGAGTTTGTTTTGGCTTACCATGTCAGAGGGATAGAGTCTATCATGGCAGGGCAATTATGATAGGTAATACTGATTGTCAACTTGACAAGATACAGGCTCCCCTCTGAGATGTGTTTCTAAACTCACTTGTGCAGGATATTTTAGATTATGGTGATGAAGGGATAGCAGCAGGCCAGGAAAGCATGATGACAGGAGTAGGAAGTTGGTTGATCACATTTTCATCCTTTCACCAGCATACAACAAGCAGAGAAAAGAACAGGAAATGGGTCCGGGTTACAAAAATCGTAAACTCTCCTTTGGTAAAGTACCTTCTCCAACAAGACCCTACCTTCTAAAGGTTCTACAATCTCCACAAACAGCATGTGCTGAAAACACGTGAGCTTATTGTGGGCTATCTTATCCAATCTCGCAATACTCTATCAGTAGGGATCCCTCTTAACTTACCTGTTTTTCTTTTTTCCATGTTTTATTTTGAGACAGGGTCTCCTATAGCACAGGGTAAACCTGATTTCCCTATATGGTAAAGGATGACCTGTCTCAGCCTCTGAAATGCAGAGTTTACAAGGATGGACCAACATGCCTAGTTCTGTGTGCTTCTGAGGATCAAATCCAAGACCTCATGTATCCTAGGCAAGCCCAGAATCAACTGAACTACACCCTCAACTTCTTATTTGAATTTCTGTGTCTTTAATCACACAATAAAATGTGCTCTAGAGAATGAATCAAGATCCAGATTTTTCTGATGATACTCTGTCTAGGGCTCTGTGCTTTCCAAGAACTAGTCGTTTAGCCCAGCAAGCTTTCTTGGCTTTATTGGCAATCACCATCTAGGTCTACAAGATTGGCACAGTGATCACAGATGGCAATGGCAGTCATTACAAATTCCACCAGGAGTTTCCCATTCAGCAAGGACTATAATGGAAGATTTGGGGATATGAAAATCTCTTTGTGTTGTGAGGAAAGGTCAGACCAGAGATCAGGAACAATACTGTAGAAATAATGGATGCCAGTTGTAAGGCTAAAGAGTAATGAAGACTACTGTATTAGAATTACTAAGAGGAAGAGAAACAGCTGAATGGATATATGTTAAAATGAGATTTATGGGTTGTTTTGTGGGATATTATCTGGGTAGTCCAATAATGTCTGTATCTACAATGGAGAGATTCAATACATTGTATCTGCTCAGTGTATAAAGCTGGGTGCCTTATCAGTCCCAATCTAGAGGCCTACCGGATTCCCAGAGAGTCACTGGTCTTCAGTCTATACTGGAACATGGAAGAGTCTGGTTTCTGTTATTAGCCAATGACAGTAGTAGCAGAGGCAGTAACAGTAGCAGCAAAGAGTAAAAGAACCTACCAGCAATATGCAAAGGCAGTCAGGCAAAAACATAAGCCTTTCCCTGGGACTTCTATATATCTGGGCTGCCTCTGTAAGTTTCTGTTTCAGACTAATAATAAAATCACTTGAAGGTATACATAAAGGCTAACTTATAGACTACCCTCCACATGTATTTCTAGAGGCTTGTCTTATGGGGAGTCTATGTTTTATCAAGTTGACAATGAGTATTAGCTATCACAACTAGCAATGAATTTGAAGCTCTCGTTCATGAGGAAGAGAATGGTGTGTTCTTGTGTATTATATGAGACAAAATTTAATGAGATTAAGCCCAAACTATCAAGAAAATTTGACATCTTAAGGACAGAGCCTCTTTTAAGGATAGTAAAGTCAGCAGTCTTGACTACAAAGCAATTTCATGGTGGATGATTTATGCATATGGCAGTGAATACTAATTGTCAACTTGACTGGATCTGAAACACCTGAGGACACACAGCTGGGAATTTCTATGAAGTTGTTTCCAGACGGATTTCAATAAAATGGGAAGACACACTCCAAGACTGGTCAGAACCAACCTATGGACTTTGGTCATAGACTGAATAAAAACAATAAAGTAATCTGAGCTCCCACAGAGCTTCTTGACTGTGGATACAATGAAAGCAGTCATGTCATGTTCCTGCTGACATGATGGACTATAGATTTAAACTGTGAATTCAAATAAACCCTTCTTTTCTTGAGTTTCTTTTGTTGGGTATTTTGTCAAAGCAATAAGAGAATAAATAATATATGATACCTATTCACCCTGATTGAAAATGATAGAAAGCAGCCAACATACAGTTGTCTTCCATGCATACACCTTTGAGATTTTATAGATTTTGTGGAATGGAGTCTATTTGTACTAATAGAGAAATCTACCATAAATTAGTCTGTGTTCTACATCCCAGATGATAGGCAAGTACTTTCTATTACTTTGGTTCAAGCAAATATGTTTTACCTAGAAAACCACAAACAGACTTCAGTGTGGATTATTTAAAAGCAATAAACATTAGTAATGATTTGCTAAATTAATTTGTTTCCCACCAAAATCAGAGCAGTACATCACTTGGGTGATAATTTGAGATTATAAATAGCAGTTGGACAAATGTCCTTCCCACATGCTGTGTCTCATAAATGGACTAGACATGATAAATGGGTGTGAATCTCATTCACAGATTAGATCATTTTTTTTATTTTTGAGACAGTTTCTTGTGCATTTCAGGCTAGTCTCAAACTTGCTAAATTCAAATCATGATCTTGACCTCCTAATCACCCTGTGTCTGCCTCCTGAATATTGGTATTACAAGTATAAACTGACAAGCTTGTTTGTATGTAGTGCTGGAGGGGGAACACAGGGCCTTGTGCATGCTAGGCAAGTACTCAATCAACTGAGCCATGTCTCCAACCCTCTAGATTAGAATTTGATATGGAATTAAGAAAAGAAAAGTACCAAGGGTATGGCTCAACACAAATAAAGTCCTGGCTTGCATCCCACATGCTAAAGTAAGGCTAATTTCATCACCCCTCATCCAATACCCATATCCTAAACATAAGTAGCCTTAGATGTCCCTCAAGTGAAAATATCAAAGGTAAAAAAAATGCAATTTATACATGGAATTTGCCAGGATCAGAACTTAGCACCACTAAACTGCAGACAATCACTGTTGAATGTGAATCTCATGACTGATGGAAGCTGCCACTCAGTACTGCTGTCCATCATGTCATAGGACCCAACCAGTGTGAGCCCAGGAAACAGCCATGGTGTTAAGTTCTGTGTGCTTTCCTGTTGTGAAATAATCTTTTTGTAGACTGTGAAGATTTGTCGCTTGAATTGGTTTAATAAAAAGCTAAATGTCCAATATCTAGGCAGGATTTCAGAACAGAGAGGACATTGAGAAGAAGTGTGGAGATGTGGGAGCCAGCATCCAGATGGAGAGGAAGCAGCGTGAGCAGTAGAGAGAGATGAGGTAACAAGCCATGTGACAGAATGTAGACGAAAATTAACGTGTTAATTAAAGTTATAAGAGCTAGTGGGATAAGTCTAAGCTATAGGCTGAGCTTTCATTATTAATAAAAAGTCTCAGTGTTGTTATTTCTGGGTTGGTGATCCCAATAAAATAGCACTGCTGCATGTTCCTGATTCCATTGCATGTGAATTTCTTTCACACCATCAAAAAATCAATAAAGTAAACAACACAACATCCGAACCAAGGTGCCACCTGTAGGACATTTAGTGATACAATAGACACCCACCACAACTGAATATGCTTGTAGATTGTTAACCCTTTATTGCTCACTGTGAAGAGTATCTTAAATCAACCTACTGGATGTTCTCTTTTGAGGATTTTACTCATTATTTACTTAATGAAACTTATTTGTATATATGAAATCACTGCTACCTATATGGCCAGATAACTATTTTAGAATAGTTAGCATGAGCCAGTGAGACAACTCAGCATGTAAAGACAGTTGTTATCAAGCCTGGCCACCTGAGTTGGAATCCCTGGATCCACAAAATGAAGAGAGAGCAGTCTCCCACAAGGTGTCTCCTGATCTTCATACTTGATGCCATGGCTGACACACATACATATACATAATAAATCCTCAGTTAATAAATGAAACAAACACAAATTTTTAACAGAAGTAAATAATTAGGAAATACATGGAGTCTGTGCTCTTAAGCATTCAAGAAAAGGATCGTTAAGCAGGAAAGACAAATGAAAAGTAAAAAACACTTGTCATGGGCATTTGATTATTCATTATGACACAGAAAATTAAACAAATTAACAGGATACACAAATGGTAGAGATAATGTTCTCTTTTCAGAAGGGTTTTCACATGCGATAGATATCATGCAAAATAATCAAAGTCATTTTTTGAATGATACATAGTGTTAAGGGGAAACATGGGTTTTGATCATGAGCTAATACTTGGTCACATAGTTTTTCTGTGGTAGTGTATAGTTGTTGTCAACTGGATTTTATGTGCTCCTACTCGATGTTACCTAACATACCATTGGTTAACTGCTGCCTTTCAGTGCTTTGTAGCCATCCTGGTAGGAGCTGAGACAATGACAGATTGGATGGACAGGATCATACCTTGATGAGGATCACACAACCTCTGGTCCTCTACTTAAATCTAAACCTCATGTCAGATCCCAGAAGATGAACTTGACAGAGAGCATTACTCATTGGATTTCTTTTTCCCTTTTCTCAGAGTAAATGAATCTCCTTTTTTCTGCATTTCACTATGAATGAAAGTGTCTCTGTAATTGGCTTACTTAGTACAGTTCACAGAATATGGCCTGTTGGAGCTGTCTATATACAGGCTTTGACTCTAACAACTCTGATAATAAATAAGGAACATCCTGATAAAATGAAGTCTTCATTTACAATGAAAAATATTTATAAATATAATAAATTATTAATCTCAACATGAATCAAACCAGATACTCAAAGAATGTTTTGAATTCTGGCATATTTGAAAGGGATTTAGACTTTTTCAAACACAGGAATCTATACAAGATATTTTTTCAAGGACAAATACGCATTCCAGATGGTAATACATCAACACAAGCATCATATATTTCTACCCTACACCAGACCTCACTCTGTTTCTACTTCCTAGTCACTACACTCTAGTTTTGTAAACTCAAGACATCAACAAGGTTGTGAACACTTGGGAATGATGGTGATTACTCCATCTTTAGGAATGTACACTTTAGCATTTGTAGTTCTTGTATGGTTCTACCATCTTCAATGTATCATTAATTCAATTACTTTAAAATCAAGATTCTTCGAGCCAAAGATAAACCATTTTATTTCTTACTCTCTCTTTTCATTCCTTTTCCATTTTCATATATACCTTTCCAGTGAATGCTTATATAAAGTCTCAGACCATGTCCTCAGATAATCATTCACAAAGTTGACCTGATTATCCAGAGCAAAGACAGGCTACATTACATTCTAGGGATTTACATACATTAATTGAGGATCCTTGCTATTAGTAGCAATTATTCATGCTCATTCTAATCATTTGCAAGTCTTTTAAGAATACCTAGAAATAAAAGGTTTAAAGTCTTATCTTTCAATTTAAATATTATTCTTTAATGGAACCTGCCACAGAGAACCATAATTTAAAGCTGATTATTGCATCATTTCCCTTTTCCTATTTCCTGTGCCCTGGCTTTCGGCAGTTATTTTTGTCCTACGAGTCACATTTCACTCCGTATTAGCATGTAGATTGTTGTGGGATATTTGCACACTTTGTGAAAGGTGCATTGCTGTGATTGGTGTAACCACCAATAGCTAGGTAGGATGTATAGGCTGGACTTTGGTCAGAGAGAAAAAGGAGAAGGAATCAAAGCACATGAGGAGATATGAGGTGAGCAGGGTGGGCAGTAGATGACAGAATATACATTAATAGAAATTGGTTAATTTAAGTTATAAGAGCTAATTACAAACAAACCTAAGATAAGGCTAAGCATACACACATGCATGCATACATACATATATCATTATTTGGGAACTGGTTGGTGACACAGAGAAAGACTTGTTACATAGGTGACATAAAGGAAATATACATAAGTGAATCTTAAAAATAAATAATGAATTACTATATTTTATCAATTACCTTTTATTACTTTAAAACTGTCTTACATCTAAATCCCCTTAGAAATCTAAGACCTGTACTAGTTGCATTTCTGTTGCTGTGATAAAATGCCCTGAGGAAAAGCAACACTGGAGATAAAAAGGTTTAATTGGTATGTAATTCCAGATTAGCATTCATCATTGCTGGAAACATCACTGAGGCAGGAGCTTAACAAAAATGTTCATTTAAACATTCAGAGCCAAAGATGCTCTCTCAGCCTGGACACATGGGGGAGGGCCTAGACCCTGCCACAGATGAAGTGACAGACTCTGGAGATTCCCCCCATGGAGGATCTCACCCTCCCTAGAGAATGGTGTGGGGATTAGATGGGGGTTGGGAGGCTGGTGGAGGGGCAAGGGAGGAGGGATGGGAGACAGAGCTGGGATTGACATGTGAAGCAAGTATGTTTCTAATTTAAATAAAAAATATAATGGGAAAAAAACATTCAGAACCAAGAGCTGAGAGAAATGAACCCCATCCATGCTACTTGCTCTCATCTAGCTCTCCCTTGTTGTATGCAGTTCAGGACTTCACTGCTAGGAAATTATGCTGCTCACATGGGCCAGATCTTCCTACATTAATAAAAAAATCAAGGAAATCCCCCATAAATATGCTCACAGGTCAACCTGATCTAGAAAAGTCCTTGATTGCAGCTCTATTTTCAGGTGAGTCCAGGATGTGGCAAGTCGACAGTCAAAAACAAAGTGTTAGAGGCAGGAGAGACAGCTAGATGGTTAAGAGTCTTTCTGTTCTCACAGATAACCAGCATTTGGTTTTTAGCATCCACATCAGCTCAATCACAACTGCCTGTGATTCTGTGTCAGAGGATTTGGTGCTATCTTTTGGTCTCCATGGCACCTACATACACATGCATCCATACGCATACACACATACTCAAAAATAAAATACGTCTTTCTAAAAAAAATCACAGACATATAGGAAGCATTCACCATGTCTGTTTGTGAACCTAAACCAGAGGTTATAAAAAATGAGATATTTTTAATGCTATTTTTAAAATAACTATAGAGTTGAGGGGGCTTAAATATGAGTAAAAAGGATTAGATATCATAAGACAGATGCCTCATTTTCTTGATTTGTCCATAATTTAAGAATGTGAAGGGTTTCATTTTGTACCTCTGATTTGATTAGCAATATAACATTATAGAAACCTGGCATTCACATGCTACCTCTAAGCAATGAGTTCTCAAGTCACCTCTCCCCGGCGGCACAGTGCAGGACCTAATGGCTTGCTAACACACCAAAGGAGGTCAAGGAAGAAAAATTCTAGGAAGAGAGTGATCAATCAACCACACCAGTGATAGAAAACCATTGTGATGGTTAACCTTACAAGTCAAATTGACTAGGTTAAGTTTGTCTGGCTAGCTAATCAGACATAATCTGGATGGGGCTGCAAATGTGTTTATGGAAGAGGTCACCATGTCTATCAACAGACTGAGTTAAGAGTTGCCCTTGTCAAAGCAGGTAGACATTATCTGATCCATGGAGGACCCAGACAGAACAAAGAGATAGAATGTCAAGGTGATCTGTGGCTACACAGTGAATTCAAAGCCAGTCTGGAATGCATCAATCCCTATCCAAAGAAAGCGGGAGGTGCGGGAAAGCAAACTTTTATTTCAAGCCTTCTTTACCACAATTCAGTTCCCATAATACACCACCAATTACCCATCTATCTATATGCTCCTGTCTATGTTTCTCTAGAAAACTTGAAGTAACACTCCTGTTGCTAAGCTGAGCCCTCTAGGAACAAGTCTCTATTATACAAACATGCTATAGGGTGGGTGAGATGACTCAGCAGGCAAAGATGCTTGCCATCAAGCCAGAGGACCTAAGTTCCATTTCCACCTGTCCTCAGACTTCTACACATGTGTACACACACACACACACACACACACACACACACACACACACACACACACACACACTTAGTAAATGTGGGAAAATACTATAATTATGCTTTAAATGATCTTTTTAACAAAGAGTTTATCAACAATTCACCATGTATTAAACAAGTGGCAAAATAGGACAAACAACATGATCAGAAGCAAAAAAACCCAAAAAATCAAGCAGTACAAATATTACTTTGTCCATTTTTTGTAAAAATCTGATGCTATAAAATTACTCAAAACTTCAAAAGCTGATGATTCTGACCAAGTTAAGCAATTCTCCCTGATAAATATTATTTGCTCCATATTATCTTTTTCCTTCTGACAGGCAAAAAAGGACATCTTGTGAAAACTAAGCTGTTTAAGAGGCAGGGGCTGTTTTTGAGCCTGAGATGCAGCCACAACTCCATTAGGATCCTGCTTCTACTTCCTCCGTTTTCTCGGCACAGCCACCAGCTGCTGCTGTGATGGCCCCAAGAGCATTGCACAGGCTCAATTGGGAGCTCAGATTCAATTTTCAAAATATCAACTCCAATTTCATTTTCAAGGAGAACAGGCAAGGCCTGGCACTAAGATAAGTTTCAGCCAGGCTGTAATAAATGCATTTTTGTCTAGACTGAAACAAATCTATCTACTTTGGTGGGATGGGATGGCCATACCTCCACTAGTGGGTAGAGCATTGAGGAATTAAATTAATATTATTTTTCTCTTGTTGTTAAAGATATGCATCTATATCTTTAGAAGTCAATGCTTCCTTTGGTCACCTTTGTGAATTGTGTTTGTGTACAGGAACATTTGTATGTAAGCATGTATGCACACATGTGTGCAAAGACATGTGGAGTCTTCAGGCCAAACTCAAGTAGCCTTCCTCAGGAGACAGCTGTCTTCTTTTCTGAAGTAGGATATGTCACTTGCATAGAACTTGCTGATTCTGCTAAGTCCTGGGGATCTGATTGTCTTCTTTTCCCCAGAGTTACAAGGGAGTACCTGGGTGTACCAGCCACAGTGCCATCCATGACACCAGCTACAGCACCAACCACAATTTCAGCCACAGGGTCAACCACAGTGCCAACCACAGTTCCAGCCACAGCACTAGCCACAGCTAGAAATTTTATGTCAATGATGGGCATTAAACTTGGGACTTTGTTTGGAAGCCAAAAGCTTTACCTACCGACCCATCTCTCCAGACCACTTTTATGAGTTTTATGGGCCTCGTATGAGACTAGTAATGTCTTGACCATCTGAGCAGTATCATTATAGGAGTCATACCATCTTTGTGAATAGGCATAAATAAGTACTTGATCAAATTTGGCAATTAGAACAACTTAGTGTGAATTTGAATGAAAAAATAAAAGCCTTTAAGATCAGTAAATAATAGAGGACCTAGAATGCAGTAAAAGGAGAATGTGTAACCAGCCACCACCTTTCAACAAATCTCAGATGCTATCACGAAATGTGTCCCAATTTCAAAGTGGACACAATTTTAAAAGGAAACTTGGGCTAGGACTTAGGAAGTTCAGAAAAATTAGGAACTTCATTTGACTGACCAAAACTTTTTAAAAAGATTTTTAATTTTAAGTGTATGTGTGTATGTGAATGAGAGAGAGAGTGTGTGTGTGTGTATGTGTGTGTGTGTGTGTAGGTAGGTAGGTAGGTAGGTCGGTCGGTAGGTCGGTCGGTAGGTAGGTAGGTTGGTAGGTAGGTAGGTTTGAGCATATGAGTATGGTGCTCATAGAGGACAGAAGACAGTATCAGATCCCCCTGGAAATGGAGTTACACGAGGATGTGAGCTACCCAAGTTGAGTGCCCGGACCCAAATTCCTCTGCAAGACCATCCATGCTCTTAACTGCTGAGTTATAGAGACTTTGAGGGACACTTGGTCTGCTTTTAGAAATCTAACCAGTGACAGTCTACTAGGGTGTGTTTGAGGGTCTTCTGTGTGTGGTAAGCCCACCAAGCAGAAATCAAGTGCAGCAGCTTCTGTAACTGTTGAGTGCATCTGAGGGCCGACTTTAAAGGAGTAAAGCACTGCCTAATGACATCAGACAAAACCACAGACAGTAATCAGCTCTTGTGTTCCTGAAGCACCACCCTGAACTGATGCAGCGATGCTCCTCACACCTCCAATCATGCTCATCAAACTCTACCCAGAAATTGGCATTTATTTCCCTAAATATGTTAACTTAAAATATTTGGTTTCAAAGAATCATCAAATCTAATATTTTCTCCTCTATGAGCAGCCTGTCTGTGTGGCATGCTGGCTAAATGCAAGCAGCTTGACAGAGCCATGAATTTTCTCACAGGACCCCAATCTATCATCCTTTGTCACCGAAGTGTGAAGTGAACTTTAAGATGAAAGTGTAGATTGATTCACTCCTGTTCACATCCATCTGTATAGACTTCTTTGACGAAAAAGCTGCCTGAGAAGTCCGGGGTAACCCTTCATGTTCAAAAATATACCCACCCCCCATTCTATAGTTATCATGAAATCTTGTTTTGTTTATTTTTTAAGCAGTCTACCTATTCTGGCATTGAAGGGAGTCCACAGATTGTGGGCTGGCCCAACACAGGCAGAATTTTTAAGAGTGACAGTACTTAACAGTCAATGAGATAATGTCATGTGATTTTTTTTCTGAGTTTTCAGAGAAGTTTGTTGAAATGTGCTTTTTTCTAGGAAAGCAAATATTTCTGCTAATTCTTCCCAGTGACTCCTCTGAGTTGGGCCAAGAAGGAATAAGGCATAGGAACAAACAGATCTAGGGAATTCAGAACAACAAAAGACTGCCCAGAGAAGATGAAGGCTTAACACTGGAGTTATGTATGGCAGTGCCAGGGCTGCATGTAAGGCACCTTTGATTTTTGTGTGTGCAATGCCTGCATGTGGGCATGTGTGTAGTGGAGGTGCATGTGCCTGCACGCTGTGTATAAAGGGCAAATGCTGAATCTGGATATGTCTCCTCAGTCACTTTCAACCTTACTTATCTGAGACAGTCTCTCCCTGAATCTGAATCTTGTCATGTCAGGAAAGATGGCTGGCCAGCAAGGCCCTCAGATCTTCTTGTTCCTTCCCCACACCCCCCAGTGCTGGGGTTATAGGCACACACCACCACAGTGACCATTTTACATGGGTGTTAGGCATCTGAACTCAGGTTCTTACATACAGCAATCACATGACACACTGAGCTCCCGGTGCCAAAGACTTTGAACTTTATTTCCAACATCTACACAATAGCCATTCAGTCTCCATGCTGGCATGGTCTTCAACAATAGAGACTATACACAAATCATTTTCTATGAAATAATAGCTTCTACCACTTTTTGTATGGGGGTGTGTGGGATGTGAATGGATGCACACATTAAGTGCAAGTATGTAAGTATGAATCTGTGCCTGTGTGTTTATATGCATGTAGAAGCCAGAGGACAACCCCAGGTATTATTCTTCAGACACTATCCACAATTTTTTGAGACAGGGTCTCTCACACTAGCCTGGAACTAAGCAGGACTTGTTGACTAATGAATACCCAGAATCCTCCTATGTTTACCTCCCCAACATTGGGACTACAAACACATGCTGCCATGCCCAGGATTTTTTACAAGGTTAGGATCAAATTGACATCCTCATGTTTGCCTGCTAAGCACCTTATCCAGTGAGCTCATGCCCTAGAACATCCCAGAAATCTGGGAAGTCAATGGTGAAAATAGAAATTAGCATTGTTAATGAGTGGACTAATGTCTGTTAACACTTGTATTTTAAGAAAAAAAAAATAAAATTAATGCAAGGACCCTATTCTGAAGGATAATTTAATTCTGAAGACTTTAACAGGGTCATTTCAGCTATCTCTATTACCTGTCTGTGGACATTTTTAAAGTGGACAAATAAATAAGGTAGTCATATGAAAAAATCTAGATTCATTCCCATTTCATTTTGGTAAATGACTTTTGAAAGTTTTAAGAGGGGGCAGTCAACTGGGCTAGAACTAATGTGCTTTTGAAATGTTAAAAGCATTACTGAAAGCCTTTAATATTCAGCCAACTTTTATTTTATAACATTTTGTGCATAATTTGCATACATTCCTATCTCTGACAAAAACCCTTCTTTTCACTGAATGTAATTAATGTTCACTTTGGCTCTTTGGCCCCTTGTACACTCAGAACTTATCAATTCTTCTCTGTCTTCCATTTGCATTGTTTTTATATTCCCACCCCTCCCCTCCCCCAATTGCTGGCGATGTGAAGCCACACCAGACAGTGAGCAGCAAAATTAGGAGCCCCTGCCTCCTTAAGGGAGTCACACAACCAAGCCACTAGAACCTTCAGTCTCACTGTGTTGTTTTGGATCTGAAGCATCCCTAGGAAGTTCATGTGTTGCAGGCTTGTACCCCAGTGCAGCAATGTTCAAAATTAAGCATTGGAAAGCTGAGTGGATCATAGGGACCATGAATTAATGGCTGAAGGGGCTCTTGAGAAGTCACGGAGACTTAAAGATGGAGTCAACAGGCCATTGTGGGGCATGAATTTAGATTAAAATGTATATTTTATTCTCCTTAACTCCTTTCCCTCTCTGTTCCTTCCTCTTTTCATCCCTCCCCTCTCTTCTTCTTCTGTCCCCTGCTCTCCTTCCCTTCCTTTCCCTTCTCTCTTCTCTCCTTCCCCACTTCCCATTTCCCAGACACCATGTTGTGAACATTGTTGGCCTTCTAGTTGCTCCTTGGCCGGCCTGCTTTACCAAAAGCCCAGAAGCATTCCCCAATTGTGTCTCTTATATTAATCTGGTAATCTGGGAACTGCAGAGTTTCTCTGGGTTCTGTAAGCCATTCTTGAAAATTATTAAACCAGAGGCCCGTAGGAACTTTGACATATTGCCTAGAAGAGGAGACAACCTGGACTTGTGATTGACACTTGAAGCAGTGGGATTTAGAATGCCACTGGAGCTGCCAGAGTCAGAACTTGGGCCCAGGAAGCTTTAAAGATACAGTCTTTACCACCTCTCCTCAGCAGGCTAACTAAAGAGACAACTGAAAGAGGAAGAAAAGAGATTTCTTCAATGTGGTCACACTGGGAAGAGGAACAAGAGGTTACCTCTCACCCCTAAGTCTATAATCAGGGTCCTTGCATGAGGATTAGATGGATGTATGCTTAGCTAGGCAGTCCAGGTAAAGGTGTGCTTTACCCATCACCTTGTATTCATTATCAACACTCCACCCATCACTGAGTCATCATTACTGAGGCTCCACCCATCACCCCATTACCAAGGTATCATTATTAAGGCTTCTATCTCTCCTGTAAGATGGTCTGACAAGCTACCAGAACTGTGTAAAATCATTCCCTGAGGATAGTTCTTTCCCTACCTGCAACCAGGATTCAGCCTTTTTCTTCTTCTATGTGAAATTCTTGTGGAAAATTGTTCCTTAGGGATCATTGCCTCAGTGATTTGGGAGTCAAAAGGACCAATATAAGTGTCAATTCTGAATATCTTCATTCCTACCAAGATGGCTGCAGGAGAATAACTGCAGGATACTCAACTCTTGACCTAAGCAAGTCTGAAAGCCTGCATTCACCCCACTACCACCATGAACGAAAACAGCATACAATATTTGTCCATACTGTATTTGCAATCCCTGAGCTTTTTTTTCCTTTAACATTACTAAGGAATTTTCAAGCACAAGATTTGCTTGAGGCATTAAAGCCAGAGGTTGCAAATAGGTATTTCAGCCAGTTCCCAAGCAGAAAAACATTTCTGGTGAGCATGCCTGCCTCATACCAAGTGTGAGCACTATTTATAACCTTGCCTGCAGAGCTAACACAGCAGTTTGAACCTTCTCAGGGAAGCCCTGGGAGAGTCACACTTCATAGCAGTGAAAACAGGCTGCTTCTGACACAGCGGCATGAGTTCTTCAGCACCTGCCTGGATCAAATTACACCAGACAGACCTAAGCCTGCCTTGCACATTGATACTCAAGAGCTACCTCTAGATGGAGAGTCACCCACATAAACAATTACACATTACATGTAGTAGAGACAGCAGTTAAGACTGAGACAGGTCATGACAAGGAAAGGATAGAATTCATCAGAGTATCATGGAGTATCTATATATGTATGTACGTCTATGTGCATTTATGTGCTCTCTCACACACATATACATGTATATACATGTGTGTGTGTCCATGTATGTATGTGAGAGTCTGTGTATATGTATATGTGAGTATATGGATGTGTTTGTATGTATGTGTATGCCTGTGTGTGTATATTTGTGTGTGCATGTGTATATAATCTACAGCTTCCTTGTTCCAATCCCAGTCTCTATCTCCACCTTTTCACTGTGTATTGCAATATGTTTATATGTTACAGGTAATATTATATACGATATATATATATATATATATATATATTATAGAGAAACCTGCTGTTTTATATTTGAGATCTATCTAACCCTATTTACTACATCTCCAACTCTGGATTATGAGGCAATACCAGTGGTTGATTTAAAAATTTCAGTTTTTCTTATAATGAGAACAAATCATGAAAAGGGGAAAAGAGGCAAAGGTTTGTCTCTAAGAGCCTGTGCCATGCTGGAGGAAAGGAACATCGGGAAAGGAGGGTAAGTGCTGGATAGTCTTTGACAATTCACAAAGAACAAACGTGGTAACAGCACAGGTGAGAGAAGCAGGAGGGCCTAGGGGCATTAAGCTCTGGAAGATGGAGCTGAAAGGAAAGTTGAAAAGCAGGCTTAAGGAAGAAGGCAGAGTCACGACTTTATACAGTGAGACTTAAGGCATTGGAACAGAGAAACGGCAAGAGGCAGGGATGCAGGATGCACTTAGAGATGAGATTAGAAGTGATGGAGAAGCCAGGCAGCTACTAAGATCTGCTGCCTGCTGCTTGCCAGGGCTCAAGCTAATTAGCTTGAACAGGGCTTTGCTTCAGGCGATTGGCTTGCTGATGTGGGAGACCCTAGGAAGCATCTGACAGTGCAAAGTAGGTTAGAATGGTTGTATAACAAGAATCTCACATCCCATCTCTGCTCTTAAGAACTATGCCACAGGAGAGCCTCATTGCCTCATTTATGGATATAGACAGGCTACTGTAATGTCATAACCTGGATGTATGTGTGGTGAATGACACATTCCATATAAACCATACATAGGGTGAGTCCTCATAGAAATTATTAACACAATGAAGAAATATTTGAAGTGCCTGGTTGAAAAATCACTCACGAGGTTATGGCTCTTAATGGCAACAATTTATCTAAAGTGATGGATAATTCTGAGAAAGAAGAGAGAAAGGGGCCAAGACAGAAAAGACAAAATGTTGCATAATCAATACAAAAATTAATATCCATTGCCCTTAATGCCACAACAATCTCTCTCATGCAGATGTCATTACGCAGGTACTGTTGCCTGGCAAGAGGAAACATCTGCTTAGCACGTTCCTGTTCTCAAGTGTTGTACTGCAATTCAGTGGCTCGGCAACACGGCAAGGTAAGGGACGCCACACCAGTTCATCACATCTGGAATCCCTGCAGAATCCAGTAAGACAAACATGCTCTTTCACCAAAAATAATCACAACTCCCAGTCGAGGCTTCAAGACCTGCTGTGGATCAGGAGACTCCCACATTGCACCTAGCTCCCAGCTCTTGGATCTCAGGTGATTGTGGGCTGCAGACAGAAGCTTATTGTGTAAGCAGTGTGGCTTTGGCTCGCTTTTTTTCTCTTCACGGCTCTCTATCCCTGCCTAGGCCTAACTTGTTCCTAAAAATCCCTTTCTGAGCCTGACTATGAGTGGCAGCCCCCATGCGCAGTTCTGGTAATACTCCTGGCCCAGAGCATCACAGTGGACTGATTCTGCTATCTCTGATGGCTCCTGTGATTCAGGGAAGGGCAATACCTCAAGGGAGGAAACCAAAGACTACCGGGTAAACATCTTGGGTGCCCCCAACCATTCACTGGAACAGGGTATTTGGGATAACTTCAACCTGTATTTTCAGGCCCTGGTTGCTCATGCTTGGCTCAAAATAAAGTCTCCTATTCCCTTGATGGTGAAAGCCTGGTTTTTGCAATCGCATTTTACACATCATCTTGAAAGAACAAGATCATTTGGCTCTGGACTGATAACATTACAAATCTCCATAGTCACTGATGTTTTAGATCAATCTGTTTTATAGACTGTTAACACAAGTGTGCTGTTTCCAGAAAGACCCTGCTTTGGCTAGAACCAGGCATTTCTAAACCTGTAGTTCTAAACCTTCCTAATTCTGCTACCCTTTAACATAGTTCTCCATAAATTATTTTGCTGCCACTTAACTGTAATTTTGCTAATTTATGAATCATAATGTAAATCTCTGATATGCATGATATCTGACACATGAGCCCCTCTAGAGGGTTGTGACCCACGGGTTGAGAACCACTGCTCTGAACAGCTACAGTCTTGTTTTGTTGTTCTACTTCCACATAACACTCTTCTGTTGAAATAAACAGGACAGGAGAAGGGGAAATGATCACTGTCAACACGAAACACAGCTCTCACCTCAAAAGGAATAAAGAGTTTTTATTTTGGAACCAAGAATTAGGGACCACAGACTGGAAACACAGACTTAGGTTGCTCCAAACACCATATTCCAATGTGATAATAGTTTCATGAAGTTTTTATATTAAACAGGATAAATTAATTCCTACACTAATGTACTTCTAAAGATACACTGTTGTGGGCCCCTGTCACCTGGGCACATTCTTAGCATTTGGTTTGGTGGGAGCTAGAGGTCTGTTTGCATGGTCTGAAAAGGATCCTACAAGATAGACACAAGCATGTTAGGTCAGATGCAGAGGTGGGCAAGGAGTGGCTGTTTGGGGAGCTAAAATAGAATAAGATGGTTTGGCTCTGGCACTGGAGACTGCCAGTTCCCTACTATCACTGAAGTTTTAATCCATGGCTTTCTGCGATGTTTGATGCAGTCACAGCCTTTTCTGGTAACTGTAGTTAATACCCGAAAGTTCCACTTCAGCGCTTTGTGTGGTTCACTATGGAAACCCCCTTCACCTTCACAACACACCAGCATACTGAAATGTAAGCACCTCTGGCTGGGTCTTCAGTGGCACATCTGTGAATTGGTAGTGCTGCCAGACACCTGCTGGTCGTCACCCTCAGTGCTGGTCTTAGACAACACCTCTCTGTGGGACTTAATATTGACTGTCAACTTGGCAGGATCTATAAGTGCCTAGAAGTCATATCTCTAGGCAAGCCAGTTGAAGAGTTTCTAGACTCATTTAATGAAGGTGGTAAGATCCCCTAAATGCTGGCCTCTCAGTCATCAGTCTGGGGTCCATGAGCTCCCCCTTGTTCAGGTCAGCTGTTTGTGTGGGTTTCACCCACCCAGTCTTGATCCCTTTGCCTGAGACGGATCCAGACCCCCTGAATGTGGGTGTCAGTGAAGAGGCCTCAGCAATCTTTATCCCTGGCATCCGAATGGATTTTGGGAGCCCATTACACATGGAGGGATGCTTTCTCAGCCTGGACTCATGGGGGAGGGCCTAGGCCCTAACCCAGATGATATGACAGACTTTGGAGAGCCCTCATGAAGGGCCTCACCATCCCTGGAGAGTGTAGTGGGGATTGGGTGGGAGGTTGTGGAGGGTTGGTGGGAAGCGGGAGAGGAGGGGAGGGAGAGGGAGCTGGGATTGACATGTGAAGCAAGCTTGTTTTTATTTTAAATTTAAAAATGCAAAAAAAAGAGAAAAAGAAAAATATACATTCCTCTCTTGAAACCTTGGAGGACAAACATCATGGATACAATTCTGAGAAGCCCACAAATACTTGGGCATAGGGTTTTGAAGGTAAAATAGAGGTACTAGAGTTGTTTAGACAATCGACACAAGTATAATTTGGGTGTTTGACTGGTACATGCATCTAGGTAAAGAGTGGCAGATAATGAAAAGGAAAGAAAATCATGTTCTATAAGTTAAGGTTGGTACTAGCTCTGGACTGAAAGATAAGGCCTATATACCCACATTTCTCTGCCCTTTGGCACTGGAAATAAAAATCATTTGCCATCTTGGTGGAAAATAAAAGATCCCCTAAATGTGGGCAGCACCTTCCCAAGGGCTGAGGTCCTAGAGTGAGAAAACAAGCTGAGTGCCCATGCTCATCTCTTTCTTCCTTCCTACAGACAGTGTGACCAGCTGCTTCATCACCTCCAACTCTAATCCAAAACAAACCCTCTCGCCCTTAAATTGCTTCTCATCTGGTATTTTTGTCATGGCAATGATTTAATTAACTAACAGACCCTCCTCACTGATGTTTATTCCAACTGGCACCCAGTAGACATCGTCCTATCAAGTTTTAAAATTTGCTTCTAAAGATCAGGTAGGATACATGTCTTCCAGTTGGGCTCATCCACAAGTCAGCATGACAAACATGGTTATTTATTTAATTATTTTGCTTACTTACTTATGTGTTATTTATTTCTGATACAGGATCTCACCATGCAAACCAAACTGGTCTTGAAATTCATAATTCTCCTTCTTCCGTCCCTCAGTGCTAGGGTTGCAGGCATGTGTCACATCATCTAGCTTGCTTTGGGTTTTTATTTGACACTACAGGAGGAAATGGAAGATGCTTCATTTAACACGATAGGAAGATATGGAAGATACTTTCTGTCTACACTCAGCATAATTGACCCAGGAGACCAATTCTCCTGGATCCCGCCCGAGCTGTCAAAATAGAACAAAATGCCTTTCTGTATAGCATAAGTGCCGGCTTTTGATGATGTGTGGAACACACGGGAATGTCAGCACTGATATTTCTTCTCGGAGTTCAGACAAGTCAACAGGCTTCTATTCCCAGAATATCTTAGCCCAAAGACAGAGCATCGTTTTGGAAGACAGAACCTCAGACACTTGCCTACCGCTGCTCATTCCTAGCTGTAACATAACTTCTTTGAAAGCTCAAGGAGGTCAGTCAACCTAAAGCATATGCCCCTTAGCAAACTGACTTTATAGGCACTGATATCGAGTCATGAAAAATCAGAACACTGTCACTCCATTCATGTACTCAACATAGTAGATATGCTTCAATTTTTAAATGATAGTTCACCAATCTGCCCCATTATTATAAATATATGTCACACCTGCTCACATTTGATTACAGACCATGCCATTTTAGTTTGTTATGTTCCTTGCTTGTACTTACTGCTTTTTTGCCTAGCCTTTTCATGTTGTCTTGTGGATGCTTAGCATATTCACACATGTGTCCCTGTGCATAAAGGCACAGGCATGTATGTAGCTGTGCATGTGTGCAAGTGTGTGGGTGTAGACACCAAAGATCAGTCATTCCTCAGGACTCTGTCCACCATTTTTTTAAAGATGGCTCTCTCGCTAGTACCTGATGCTTCCTGACCAGTTAGACTGCTTGTGCAGCGAACCCCAGGAATTTGTCTGCCTCTGTCTCCCTATTGTTGGGATTACAAAGTCATATATCTAAACCCTGCTTTTTTGTGGGTGCTCGGGATCAAATTAGGGCCTCTTTCTTGCAGGGCAAGCATTTTACCAGTTGAGCTGTCTCCTCAGCTCTTTACCTATACTTTCTTAAATGCTACAAAGAAAGATGACGGTTTGTTACCACAGGGCATTGCTATTTCTAATTCTTAGCTCAATACCTTATAGAATAACTATACAAGTAAAAAATAAGACAGGGCCTCAACTATGTTACCATGGTGGACCAGGCCTGGAACTATGCAAACCAGACTGGCCTTGAAATCACAGAGACCTGCCTGACTCTGCCTACTAAGTGCTAGAACTAAAGGTGTCTATTTTACTCTAAGTGGACCACAAGATCTACCCATATTGGTCCAACATTTCTTGCCCATCAACAATCTTAGGTGCACAAACACCAAATTAGCCTAAAATTTCAAGGAAATAATGTAAATAAGTTTATTTACAGCTTTTACAGGTTCCTTAACTTTTATCAAATATTGAAAGCCCAGGAATATGATGAAGAAGTCACTAGGAACCTTCCAACATCCTTCAGAGTTTTCTGAGCATGTTTTAGTGTTTGTTCTATCATCTGATCTGAGAGGCCCTGACTTACAGTAGTGGTTTTATAATCTGTATTCCCATTTTCACATATACCTTGAACCACAAGGTGGTCAAAATTCAAGCATCATTCAATATCTCCAAGAAATCTTCACTCTAGAGTTTCATGATTTCATGCCAGAATGACTGCTCATCATTTGGGACTTCACTCACACAATATGGTACTCACTCATCTCTCTGAGAATTTGATGATTGTTTTAAAACTGACTCTAGGTCTTAGATGTTCTATTGACTACCTATGACTTCCAGGATGACATTAAGGCAATAAAGTCTATAAGATTTTTGAAATCTTGATATTTTTACTATATGTTGTTGTGGGGAGCCGCCCTCACATTCTCCCTTACAAGATGGCACCGACACCCGTTGTCAGTTGGAGTAAACAACCTTGGTGCGCATGTGCCTGCTACTTTTCCATCCCTTACTCTCTGCCTCTCCATATGGGCTGACGAGCAGGAGCCAGTCAGGAGATGACACATCCGAGGCGGGGACTGCTGAGCTATATAAGGGTTGGGCTTTTCGCTCCCCGGGTCTCTGCTTTGTAAGCTTATGCTCTCCCTCTCAAGACACATTAAAGCTGTTCTGCAGAAGGATCCTAAGTGTGCCGCGTCGTTCTTGCTGGCAAGACGGTAGCGCGGGACATCTGGTGCCGAAACCCGGGAACTCAGACCTCATCATCGTCAGCACCATCGGAGACCCCTTGGATTCAAGGAGGATTCAGAACTGCAGGTAACTATGCTCGGAGAGGTATGTTATTCTGGGATTTTGGATTGGAGCCTGTGTTACAAATGTTACATCGTTACAATTGTTAGGATAAGCGGCAGTGCCTGACTGTGTGCTTTACTCTCTTGTAGATAAAAGAGCTGCATGCGGTCGTTACTTTTGTTTCATTTGAGCCGCAGGTGTTTATTTTTATCATGGCTCCTCTCAATCTGTCTAGCATATCAGAAACCGAGGGTAGTGAGAGGTTAGGTGCACGCAAAAAGAAACCGGTTGTAACTAAGAAAGATAACCCCCCGGTAAATTTAAGGATAAGGGGGAGCCCTTACAGTCCCCAAGAGGGACATTAGAAGATAAACAAAAAAGGGGAGAAGGCTTATACCCTTTTCAGGAACTGGAACTCAGGGACAAGGCATCATGGAGCGAGCACATCGCACACTTAAGTCTTACCTAATAAAACAAAAAGGGGGAATTATGAAGGAGTTGCCCCCAACACCAAGAGTGGCTATTGCCATGGCATTGTTTACTATGAATTTTTTAAATCTGGATGATAAGGGTCAAAATGCAGCAACAAGGCATTGCTCGGATCCGCAAAGACCCAAAGAATTTGTAAAATGGAAAGATGTGCTAACTAATGAATGGAAAGGCCCGGATCCTATTCTAATAAGATCCAGGTGAGCTGTTTGTGTTTTTCCACAGAATGAAGAAAATCCCTTTTGGGTCCCAGAACGACTCACCAGAACCGTTATGGAGCAAAAGGATGGCGAGACACATTTCCGTGACAAAGAGGAACAACTTGACATTGATGGCACTAATTACAATGAATTGGACCTATGAATTTGAGCAGACGCTTCGCGAATTGAGGGTCGCCATTGTTCAGATTAATTCTACCCGCCTTGACCTGTCCTTCATGGAGGGATTGTCTTCGTGGATTTCTTCAGCTGTTTCATATTTCAAAGAATGGGTGGGGGTGGGATTGTTTGGAGCAGTCCTATGCTGCAGAATGGTGTTTATTCTCTGGCTGGTCTGCAAGCTCAGAACCCAAAACAAAAGAGATAAGGTGGTCATAGCACAAGCACTGGCTGCGCTCGAGCAAGGGGCGTCAACCGATATTTGGTTGACCATGCTTAAGCAATAGGCTGCCGACTGAACAGCTCCTGCACACCCGGAACTTAGGTTCATTGCACAGGGTAGAGTGTTTAGTCTGGCCTCCCAAGAGGGGTGTTGAGCAAAGGCATCACACAGAGAGTCATTTTCCTCTGAGAGACATGTTGTTCTGCATAAGGGTTACCTGCTGTATTTTTTCCCTTTTCCCAGAAAAAGGCAGAGGACAGGTCGGAAGCATCCCTGATTTTGATGAATCTAGGGATAGGTTTCGTACACGTCTCACTAATTTTGTTCTTTGGGAAGTTCAACCACTGTCTCTACCCTCTAATGTCCTGGGAGAGCCTGTTTGCTATTAAAACAAAAAGGGGGAGATGTGGGGAGCCGCCCTCACATTTTCCGTTACAAGATGGCGCCGACACCCATTGTCAGTTGGAGTAAACAACCTTGGTGCGCATGTGCCTGCTACTTTTCCATCCCTTACTCTCTGCCTCTCCCGTGGCGTCATATGGGCTGACGAGCAGGAGCCAGTCAGGAGATGACACATCCGAGGCGGGGACTGCTGAGCTATATAAGGGTTGGGCTTTTCGCTCCCCGGGTCTCTGCTCTGTAAGCTTATGCTCTCCCTCTCAAGACGCATTAAAGCTGTTCTGCAGAAGGATCCTAAGTGTGCCACGTCGTTCTTGCTGGCGAGACGGTAGCGCGGGACATGTTGTCATCAAACCCAGATGAAAACAATTGCACCATTATCCATGTAACATGCACTGTGCTCACATGTAGATAATGGTGACATTTTCTTTCAGCTGTGAAGCCACCCACAGCATCACTTGATGCTAAGGGCACTGATAAGGGATACACATGACTTTTGTTTCCCTGTTTGAAATGAGTCCACAGGGTTCTTATCCAGGATCTTTGGTGAATTCACAAACACAATCAACCAGGCTTCCAAACTGCCTGCTGTGATCAGACTTTGTGAGTCTGTGATTATGAAACACACTGCTCTGATTATGTCTATCCTATATGTGAGCCATTAACTACTGGGCACTATCTAATCTATATTAATCTGTGCTAAAAGTGTAATAACAGATGTAATATGAAACAAAAAGGCAAAAGAAAACAGACAAAAAAGAAAAATTTTTATGGTATTTACATATAGAAAGGATTGTCTTTGGCATATATTGAATTACATAAATGTATTAAGATTAATTACAAATATTTTTAATATTTTTTCTTTTTTGTGATGCAGCTACTAGAAAATTGATGGAAATATAGATGTTGATGTCACATTTGAATGACAGTACTAAGCGCAGTTCTGTATCTTAAACAGCAAAGTTTGGAAGAACAATACTCTAAGTTATGCATATGGACTATGCCCCATCTGCAGCACAGAAAGAAAATTAAAAGCATGCCAGGATAAAGAAGAAATTGGGAGCACCTAGAACACAGGTAAAGATATAAGAATCTACCCAAACCAAGGAAATGTGAAGGAGAAAAATAAATCACATTTTAAACTCACAACACCACACTAATTTAAATAAAATGAAAACAACTACATAAATTCAAGGGAGTAGGAATTTTTTTCTAATTTTAACAGAAAATCCAAATATTAAAAATGATAGATCACTTGCCTTCATTAAAAATACATTAGAAGGTTGTATGATTCAGATGATTCAGAGGCTAAAAGCACTGGTTGCTCACATACAGGATCTGGTCTCAATTCCCAACCCCAGCATGATAGCTTACAACTTTCTATTAACTCTAGTTCCAGGGTACCCAAAGTTCCCTGCCCTCTATAGACACCAGGCATACATACAGTATACATATATGTGTACAGACAAAACACTCATACACATAAAATAAATAAACTTTTAAAAAGAAAAATTAAGGACTGAAGTGTAGCTTAATTTCCATTTTTTTTTCACCTACACAAGTCTTTCAGGATCTCCTTGTCACTAGAGATTGGTATGCACTCTGAAACTGTGCTTCTGAGAACAGCTGTCTGGAAGGAAATGAAACAGTTATTATAAAATCACCAACATTTGCTTCCAGGAGTAAAAGGGTGAAAAATGGATTTTCCAGGGTTGCATGCAGACTGTGCTCTGGGAAGGATCTCTCAGCAGATGGATCCTGGTCATTGGAAAGCAAGCCAATTGTCTAATCACTGCTCATGGGGGAACCCTAAGCACTCATAACTCCAGCAAAAGGCAAATGTGCCAACTTGAACACAAGTGTTCTAGTTAACTGTGGAGAATTATATAAATGACACACTAGGGGCTTGAATGTCTTTCTGAAGAAAACTATATTTGCATATATTCATCTGATGTCTGTTACTAAAACAAAATATCTGATACTGCGTAATTTACAAAGGTAAGTTTTATCTTGCTCATAGTTTTGGCAATTCAACATCATATCACTGTATTAGTTGCTTTTCTCATAACCCTGGGATCTGCCTGTCTCTGCCTTCCAAATGCTATAATTATAATTGCATGCCACTAGATGACTGCAGGACTTCCAGGCATCACCTTTATAATATAAGAAGAAGAGAAAGTATAAGCAGGAAATAGGAAAACATCCAGATAAGTCAATTTATTTTATATATGCTTCCTTACAAGTTTCTTTCCCAAAATTCTAGCATCCCATTGATTATCTTTGGCCACAAAGTGTGGGATGGAGAAAGTAAAACTATAGTGTTTTTTTCTAGATACATTGTTTATAAAAATTTGTCTTCTGCTTAAAAAAATGAGAGATGGGAGATAGCTCAGTGAGTAGAGTATTCATACTACAACATGAAGGTCTGAGTTCAGATCCTAAACCTTAGTCTTCAAACTCTCAAGTTCACCCGTAACTTCAGTACTAGGAGGTGGAGACAGTAGGAGCCCAGGTAGCCTTCTGGCCAGCTAGTCTAAGTGAAGACTGAGATCCTGGTACAGTGAGAAGCCCTGTCTCAAAAAAAGAAAAAGAAAAAGAAAAAAAAAGGTGGAGGCAGACGTACTAGTGGACATCTTTAACTCCAGTACTCAACGCACAGGGATAGGTGATTCTCTGTAAGTTTGAAGCCAGCCAGGACTACATAGTGTGCTTCTTTCTGAACAACAGCTACAATAGTAATACATTAATTAAACTAAAATAAAGGACTGCAAACATGCGCAGATAACACATACACAAATGGAGAAGGAATATTGGGGTAAGTAACGGCTTCTGTCTAGGCTGTTGTCAATTACTTCCAGAATGATGGATGTTTAAACAAGGACACTACATCTTCTCAGAACTCATGCAGTGAAGAACAAATGGACATTTCCCATGGCACTAACCATTTTTCAGACTTCTCTTGGCCTATAAAGATAAAATGACAAGGTAGGGATCCCTTTATCCCAGGCCATGCCAACACAAGGGCTCTTTAGTGCTTTTTAGAGTGAAGAAATACATGGTTTGAAAACCCTGTATGCTGCACACTGGCTACCCCAGGGCCAAAGGGAGTGCCATGAGTGGCATGCCCTTAACACTAGTCATGAATTGAGTCTAATCTGTGACTTACTAGGATTTTTGAACCCTCCCCCCACCTTATATTCCTGGAGTTCATTGTTTCTATATTACCATACATCCACGTGGTACTTTCGAGACTAAAAGAGCAAGATCATGTGTTCAAGGCCAGCTTGATATACATAGTAAGATCCTGTCCTACTTTAGCCTTTTATTTTACACCCACTAAGATGTGCTTAATTGCAATCAGTGTACGTGAAACCTGTTTTTCAAGTTAACCTCTAAGATTTGACAAAGAGGCATATAGACTTGTCATCATCTATAATAAAACATATAGGGTTTTAATGAGGGTAATCACAATGTGAAAAGATGAGGGTACAGTGTGTGTCTCATCACTACAAGGATAGGAATGCTGTTGGTGCTACTAATACTTACTTTATATTAACATCCAGTACTCTTTACACTATAAATATCTAAATCTATGTCCTAACAGCCTGTGCATGAGTATCTTAGGATTTTGAAATAAGTTGTTTTATATTCTTCAATTGAACAGTATGTTTAAGGGGAAGGGTTGCTTCCCTTAAGATAAAGCTGATTCTGTCAGGTATGTTGAATCAGGCCATTAATTCTAGCTGGCCCCTAGGGAGGTATAACAGGAGTTTAAAGTCAGCTTAGTCTGCAAAGGGTATTCCAAGCCAGCTGAGGCTTCATAGTGAAGCCCTGCCTGGGTTCCATCATAATGAACCACCAGACTCTAGTTTCTCCTAGCATGAGCTAGGCTATGGGACAGTTTTTACAGCACAAATATAAAGACATTCTTGCTTATTTTGTGGAATTTTTAGAGGGGAGGATTATGTAATCAGTGATCACATGATGTCCAGGCAAATTCCAAATTTAAAATGGAAAGAATAATAGCTCTCATTGCATTTTATATTCCTGCTAACATAGACATAGACAAGCTGATTAGAAAATCCAAGGTCAAAAGTGTATAGCTGAAGGGTTAGAGAGCTGACTAAGTAGTTAGATCACATACTGTTCTTACAGAGAACCCAGGTTTGATTCCCAACACCCACACTGGGCACTTGTACTTCCAGCTCCATGAGATCTGATGCCTTCTTCTTGCCTTCATGGGCCTTGCCCTTACATGAACATACCCACACATAGGCACAAAAATACACATAGGGTAAAACAAAATACAAATTTGAAGTGTGTAGTTGGTATCTTAGTTACTGTTCCATTGCTCTGAAGAGATACCATGATCAAGGCAACTCCTACAAAAGAAAGAATTTATGGTAATCTTGCTTACACTTTTAGAGGGTTCAAAACCATTATGGTGAGAAGCAGACAGGCATAGCACTGGGGTAGTAGCTGAGAGCTTTACATCCTGATCAGGAGGTGGCAGAGAGAGAGAGAGAAAGAGAGCAAGAGAAAGAGAGAGAGAGAGACAGAGAGAGATTGGGCCTGGCATCAAAGTCTAACTCTAATACACACCTTCTCCAACAGCGCTACACCTACACCAAGACACACCTCCTTCCCAAACAGTTCCATTAACCATGGACCAAGCATTCAAATATATGCACTTACAAGGATCATGTTCATTTAACCATAGCAATTGAGAATGTATTCCAGTTACTTTTTTTAAGCCAAGAACTATAGAAATGCATGGACTAGTATCTGCTGTAGTACCCCGGAACCAGGCTGCCCTCTTATTATTCAACTTTGTCTCTTGCAAGTGGTTTAACATCTCTGGTGCTCAGTTTCCTTACTAAGCATTTATAACAGAATTAATCCCATATATATAAATCTGGCACGTGGTGATTAATGTTTATATACTTATTTTCTATTTATAACCAGTTTGCATTGAAGTAGCATCTTATTTACTTTCACTTATTCATTTTTATGTGTATGCATGTGTGTAGGCATGTCTATATGTGTGTATTTGTACACAAATACAATTGCCCAAGGAGGCCAGAAGATAGCATCATATTTCCTGGAGCTGAAGTTACAGGTGGCTATGAACCACCTTATGTGGGTGCTAGGAGTGGAACATGGGTTCTCTGTAAGAGAAACAACTGTTCTTGACTGATGATCCAGTTCCATAGCCACCCATCACCATGATTCTTTTTTAATTTTTCCAGTGTAATTATGCTAGGAAGTCATTAATGTGTGGAAATTACAGATGTGTTGTGAAAATTTCTTCCACAGGTTCAGGCTTTAAACAGTTGACCACCAGCTTGAGATGTGATTTTGAGAGGCTGTGGGACACTTGAGTAGCTCCTCACTGGCAGCAGCAAATCTCTGGGAAGCAAGCTTGAGGTACAGGCCACTAACTACTTCCTGACCTGCATCTACTTCCTGGTCTGAGGGAGGTGTGAATAGAATGCCTCGTGTTTCTGCACCACAGCCTTGAGCCATTTCTCCCACACAGCCTTCCCTATCACACTGGACTGAACCCTAAAACAGTGAGCCAATCAAATCTCTTCCTCCTTCAACAAGACCAGGTAAAGCAGGCCCTGCATCCAGGCCTGCATTCAAGTGCCTGGGGATTGCCTGGGGACTGCCACAGAGCTTTGGATCCCAGCGGAAGCCACGCACCCCAGATCCCAGGTCTTCCCTTCCACCAAAGGGACCAGGGGACCAGGTGGGAGACTACGCACCCCAGATTCCTGGTCTTCTCCACCCACAGGACCAGAACTAGGACAAAGAATAGGAGAACTAGAACTATCAGAGTATTGGACTTGCTTGTACCCACCAAAAGGGAACTCTGGTCCCCTAACCACCAGACCAGTAAAGGGCTCTTTCTGTACCCACTAGAAGAAGAGATAGGAAAGAGACAATACAAAAACACACTCGGCAACAGAAAAACACCACCAGATTCTAGAGACTCCACACCAGGAAGACTCCAACATTCTAATGCAAATGAAGCAGGAGAGAATTACCTTAAAAATTTTCCTAAAAATGATAGAGACCCTAAAAGAGGATATAGGAAAATCCCTCAAAGAAATGGACAAAAAAAAAAACAAAAAAAGCAAGAAATGGAAGAAAAAACAAACCAAAAAATGTAGAAAATGGAAGAAAAAACAAACCAAAAATGCAAGAAATGGAAGAAAAAGCAAACCAAAAAATGCAAGAAATGGAAGAAAAAACAAACCAAAAAATGCAAGAAATGGAAGAATGAACAAACCAAAAAAATTCATAAAATGCAACAAATGAATGAAAAGATAAAATGAAAATTGCAAGAAACAATTCAAACAGTGCAAGAGTTGAAAACTGAAATAGAGACAATAAAAAAAATACAATCTGAAGAAAGGCTAGAAGTAGAAAAGCTGGGCAAATGGTCAGATACTACAGATACAAGATTTACCAACAAAATACAAAAGATGGAAGAGAGATTCTCAGGTGTTGAATCCATTTATCCTAGTGTATCTTCATCAACCAAAGAAAATCTTAAGTCCAACAAATGCCTAACACAAAACATCCAGGAAATATGGGACACCATGGAAAGGCCAAACCTAAGAATAATAGGTATAGAAGGTGAAGAAAACCACCTCAAAGGGGCAGAAAATATATTCAACAAAATCATAGAAGAAAATGTTCCCAACCTAGACAAAAACATGCCAATGAAGGTACAAGAAGATTACAGAACACCAAATAGAGTGGATCACAAAAAAAAGTCCCCTCGCCACATAATAATCAAGACCCAAAATATACAGAATAAAGAAAGAATATTAAGAGAAGCTAAGGAAAAAGGCCAAGTAACATATAAAGGCAAACCTATCAAAATTACACCTGTCTTCTCCATGGAAACTCTGAAAGCCAGAAGGTCCTGGATATTCTACCAACACTAAGAGACTATGGATGCCAACCCAGACTACTATACCCGGCAAAGCTCTCAATCACTATAGATGGAGAAAACAAGATATTCCATGACAAAACTAGATTAAAGCAATACATATCCACTAACCAAGCCCTACAGAGAGTTCTAGAAGGAACACTCCAACCCAAGGACGTTAACTACAACCAGAAAAACATAGGCATTAGATAATCCCACTTTACCAACAGACAAAAGATAAAAGGGGTGGAATTTCACACATAATTCCAACAACAACAAGCATTCCAAATCAAAGAAGAATGAACGAGCAATCAATAGTCATTAATATCCCTCAATATAAATGGCCTTAACTCACCCATAATACGACGCAGGCTAACAGAATGAATCCGAAGACAGAACCCATCCTTCTGCTGCATACAAGAAACACACCTCAACCTCAAAGGCAGACATTGCCTGAGAGTTAAAGGTTAGGAAAAGATTTTCCAATCAAATGGACCCAAGAAACAAGCAGGGGTAGCAATACTAATATCTAACAAATTAGACTTTAAAATAAAATCAATCAAAAGAGATGAAGGAGATCTTACATACTCATCAGAGGAGAAAGCCACCAAGATGAAGTTTTAATTCTGAACATCTATGCCCCAAATACAAAGGCATCCACATCCGTAAAAGAAACATTACTAAAACTTAAATTACATATAAAGCCCCACACACTTATAGTGGGACATTTTAATACCCCACTCTCACCACTAGACAGGAATACCAGACAGAAACTCAACAAAGAACCAAAGGGTCTAATAGAAGTAATGGCCCAATTGGGATTAACAGACATCTATAGAACATTCCATCCACATAAAAAAAGAATGTACCTTCTTCTCATCACCACATGGAACCTTCTCAAAAATTGACCACATACTTGGCAATATATCAAACCTCAGCAGCTACAAAAAAAAAATGGAACAACTCCATGCATCTTATCAGACCATGATGCGTTAAAATTAGAATTCAACAACAACACAAATTGCAGAAACCCTACATACTCATGGAAGTTGAATAATGCACAATTGCACCATTCCTGGGTCAAAGAAGAAATTAAAAAAATTAAAGACTTCCTAGAATTCAATGAAAATGAAGACACAACATACCCAAACCTATGGGACACTTTGAAAGCAGTGCTACGGGGGGAAGTTCATAGCACTAAGTGCCCACATGAAGAAACTGGAGAATAGTTATACTAGAGAATAAATAGCACAGCTGAAATCTCTAGAACACAAAGAAGCAAACTCCCCCAGCAGGAGTAGATGCTAGGAAATAATAAAACAGAGGGCTGAAATCAATAAAGTAGAAACTAGGAAAACAAAACAAAGAATCAATGCAATGGAGAGTTGGTTCTTTGAGAAAATCAACAAGATAGACAAACCTTTGTCCAAACTTACCAAACAGCAGAGTGTGAACACACAAATTAACAAAATCAGAAATGAAAAGGGGGACATAACAACGGACACTGAGGAAATTCAGAGAATAATCAGGTCATATTTGAAAACCTGTACTCCACAAAATTCGAAAATTTAAAGCAAATGGACAACTTCCTGGATAGCTATAACTTGCCAAAATTAAATCAAGAACAAATAACCAATTTAAATAGACCTATAACACCTATGGAAATAGAAGCAGTCATCAAAAGTCTCCCAACCAAAAAAAGCCCAGGTCCAGATGGCCTCAGTGCAGAATTCTACCAGAATTTCAAAGAACAGCTTATACCAATTTTTCTCAAAGTATTCCACGTAATAGGAGCAGAAGGGTCTTTGCCAAACTCTTTCTATGAGGCTTCAATAACCTTGATACCCAAGCCACACAAAGACACAACTAAGAAAGAGAACTTCATACCAATATCCCTCATGAACATTGATGAAAAAATAATAAAATATTGGCAAATCAGATCCAAGAACACATCAAAACAACCATTCACCACGATCAAGTAGGTTTCATTCCAGGGATGCAGGGATGGTTCAACATACAAAAATCCATCAATGTAATCCACCATATAAACAAGCTAGATGAAGAAAAAGCCTTTGACAAACTCCAACACCCCTTCATGATAAAGGTCTTGGAGGGATCTGGGATAACAGGAACTTACCTAAACATAATAAAAGCTATATACAGCAAACCAACAGCCAACATCAAACTAAATGGACAGAAACTCAATGCAATTCTGCTAAAATCAGGAACAAAACAAGGCTGTCCACTCTCTCCATACCTTTTCAACACTTACTTGACGTTCTAGCCACAGCCATAAGAAAACAAAAGGAGCTCAAGGGGATACAAATTGGAAAGGAAGAGGTCAAACTTTCACGATTTGCAGATGATATGATAGTTTACATAAATGACCCAAAGATCTCTACCAGGGAACTCTTACAGCTGATTAGCACCTTCAGCAAAGCGGCAGGCTACAAGATTAACTCAAGAAAATCAGTAGCCCTACTATATACAGATATAAAAGGGCTGAGAAAGAAATAAGAGAAACATCACCCTTTACAATTGCCACAAACAACATAAAATACCTTGGGGTAACGCTAACCAAACAAGTGAAAGACCTATATCATAAGAACTTTGAGTCTTTAAAGAAAGAGATTAAAGAAGCCCTCAGAAAATGGAAAGATCTCCCATGCTCTTGGATAGGTAGGATCAATGTAGTAAAAATGGCAATCCTGCCAAAAGCAATCTATAGATTCAATGCTATCCCCATTAAAATACCAGCACAATTCTTCACAGACCTTGAAAGAACAATAATCAATTTTCTATGGGAAAACAAAAGACCCAGGATAGGCAAAACAACCTTATTCAACAAAGCAACATCTGGAGGCATCACCATCCCTGACCTCAAACTCTATTATAGAGCTGTAGTCCTGAAAACAGTTTGGTATTGGCACAAAAATAGATGGGTAGACCTGTGGCATTGAATTGAACACCCTGATATTAACCCACACATGTATGAACATCTGATCTTCAACAAAGAAGCTAAAATTATACAATGGAAAAAACAAAGCATCTTTTACAAATGGTGCTGGATTAACTGGATGCTGGCATATAGAAGAATGCAGATAGATCCATGTCTATTGTCATGCACGAACTTAAGTCCAAATGGATCAAAGATCTCTACATAAATCCAGCCACACTGAACCTCTTAGAAGAGTAAGTGGGTGGTACCCTTGAACGAATTGGTGCAGGAGACTGCTTCCTGAACATAACACCAGTAGAACAGACAGTGAGATCAACAATTAATAAATGGGACCTCCTGAAAAGCAAAGGACACAGTCAGCAAGACAAAAAGGCAGCCCACAGAATGGGAAAAAATATTCACTAACCGCACATCTGACAGAGGGCTGATCTCCAAAATTTACAAAGAACTAAAGAAGCAAGTCTCCAAAATACCAAAGGATCAAATCAAAAAGTGGGCTACAGAACTAAATAGAGAATTCTCAATAGAGGAGTCTAAAATGGCTGAGAGGCACTTGAGAAAGTGCTCAACATCCTTAGCCATCCAGGAAATGCAAATCAAAACAACTCTGGGATACCATCTTACTCCTGTCAAAAACACTAATGACAATTTATGCTGGAGAGGCTGTGGTGTAAGGTGAACACTCCTCCACTACTGGTGGGAGTGCCAACTTGTACAGCCACTTTGGAAATCAGTATGGAGATTCCTCAGGAAAATGGGAATAAACCTACCACAAGACCCAGCAACTCCACTCTTAGGAATATATCTAAAAGATGCCCATTCATATAACAAGGATGTCTGTTCCACTATATTCATAGCAGCATTATTTGTAATAGCCATAACTTGGAAGTAACCTAGATGCCCCTCAATGGAAGAGTGGATAGAGAAATTGTGGTACATTTACAAAATGGAGTACTATTCAGCAGAAAAAAAACAATGGAATCCTGAAATTTACAGGCAAATGGATGGCACTAGAAGAAACCATCCTGAGCGAGGTAACCCAGTCACAAAAAGAGAAACATGGCATATACTCTCATATATGGATTTTAGACATAGATCTGGGGAGTGCCACCCTATGGCCAGAGAGTCTGGGAAACACAATCTTCATTCAGTGGCTGAAGGAAGCAGAGGCAGACTCCCACGGCTAAGCACTGAGCTGAACTCAAGAAATCCAGTGACAGAGAGGGAGGACTGATGACCAAAGGGGTTAAGACTGGGCTGGTTTAACCCACAAAAACAGCTGACCTGACAAGGGTTAGCTCTTGAATCCCAGACTGATGCCTGGGAATCTAGCATGGGACTGATCAAGACCCCCTGAATGTGGGTATCAATGAGGAGGCCTAGGTAATCTATTAAGCCTTGGGCAGTAGATCAGTATTTATCCTGGGTATAAAATGGACTTTGGGCTCCCATCTAACAATGAGAGATGCACTCTCATCTTGAACTCTTAGGGAAGGGTGTAGGCCCTGCCCTGAATGAAATGTCAGACTATGGTCACCTCATGGAGGGCCTCACTGTCCCTGGGGAAATGAGGGGATATTAGGGTTAGTTGGTGGGAGGGCACGGGAGGAGGAGAGGGAAAGGGAGAGGGGCCTGGAATTGAAGCAACTTTGTTTCTAATTTAAATTTAAATTTAAAAATAAAAAAATCTCTTCCTCCCTTAATCATTTACCTTTATAGACAAAAGCAGTAATTAAAACAAAGGTTTGTTGTATTATTGACTGATTTCAAATTCTAAAGGGAAGACTTGCAAAAGACACCTTAAATGATTAGAGTTATTATACACATGTTCAATTAAGGAAAAAGATGACACTGTTGCGGGCTTGAGCTGCTTATTATCACACAAAACAGACATCATTCGGAATAGAGCAGAGACTTCATGCTTACCCATCCTGCTTGCTATGTAGCTCATCTCTGCAACCCCACTGGTTTCTAAGCATCTTCCCTTGTTTCTTCCTGCAGGTGGTGCTGTTTCAACCTCATCCTTCCTTCCACTCCTGGTCTCATGCTGAAAATACTAAAGAAAGGAAACCCATTTGTATGGCTTATCAGATCCTGCCTAACATGGATTACCCTGCTGCCAATTTTTCAAGTCCAAGATCTTTATGCTTAATTTAGCATGCTTTCTGTGTCCATTTTCTATTGCTTCTACAGACCACCTGAGCCTGAATGGTTTACAAAATAAATTAATTAATTTCTTGCAGTGTTGGAATATTTTTAAATCCAAGTCTGAGGAACAGCATGTGGTATGGGGCAGTGTCCAGTGAGGGTGCTCTGTACAGAACTGAGGCAGTGAGGGGCAGGACAGAGTGAGAAAAGTAGCCAGATAGTTCCCCTTAATAACAAAGTCATTCCAAGGTTGAAGAGACTGTTCACTGGTTAACAGCACATAATGTGCTTACACAGGACCCAGACATGTTTGACAGCACCCCCACAGTAGCTCACAACTACTGTAAGTCCAGATCCAGGGGATCTGATGGCCTCTTCTGGTCTCTAGAGACAACTTCATGCATGTGGTACACGTAGATTCAAACAAGGAAACAATACACATATTAAAAAATAAACCTTAAAAGTAGCCATTCTTTCAATCCCCTGTGAATGCATTAATTTATCTGCCCATGGACTAATGAATGGTTATTCATGCTTCAGATACCCGAACTCAAAAGATTGAACTTCTCAAGTGCCATTCACATATGACATTGAAAACTGAGTTTCTAACACAAAAAATTTGAAGACACACTTAAACTGCAGGCTATCTATTCCTACACCACAGAGCATGGACCAAAGTGCCCTGTCATGTTGTGAGGCAGGTGGCATCAGGCCTGCAATGCTTTTATATGAAAAGACACTTCCAGACCCTGGGCTGGAACCAAACACTGCTCTTTCATTTAGTATAACTTGGAGTTTTGTTTATTTGGGATGTGAACTATTTTCCAACCTGTTCTAATTAAATAAAACACTGAACAAAAATATCAAAGTCCCTAAGGATTAAGAATTGGTGTCCAGGAAGACCTGCCTAGGTGTGAGTTGAAATGCCATGCTAGGGAACAAGAAGGTACTGGGTGTGGTTTTCTGAGAAGGAAGATAACAATGGACACCTCTCTTGTCAGAACTCATTTCTCTAAGGATCCTGAACTGTATTTGTTCTGATTCTATGTCTTCCCTTCAAAGGTTTTTATAATATATACTAAGGCATCTTTTAACAGACAGAGAAATGTCCTCAAAAAGTTTTCTTTTCTCAAAAGGAGAGACATCTTTTCTGTCTGGGCTGGAAACCATTAGTTATCTTCATCTTAAGATTGTTCACCTTGGGCCATGAAAGATAGAGGTGTGGGCTGGCTGTTAGCTCTTCAAAAGATGCTATGTTTTCAGTATTCTGTGTTCATCAATGACATTTAACTGTGTGTTTAAATCATGACCAAAGTGGAGAAACTGCTGGTTTTAAAAACATTTAAAACCACATTTACTTCTATTTGAAGAATTAATTGTACAAAACAAGTTTTGACTCCAATCCTTAGAAACAGTGATCTTGTTCATCAACTTGAATTCTAGCAATCTCAATTTGAGATTCTTAACAACTGGCAAACATGCCAGTGAATGTCTGTGAGGATATATCCAGTGATGATTAGACCATGGGTGACTGTAGTCTACTCAAGAGTTATCATGTGACCCATTGAGCATTTGAGTACAGTATTGTAGGTAGGTTTCCTGTGTAAGGAGAGGCCTTGTTGGAGGGGGTACTTTGTTGAAGGCATACTATTCAAAGGTTTCACTTGCTTCTAGCCTCTTTTTTTTTTGCTTGCTGCTTCCTGGCTGCAGTGGGTAAGCAGACTTTACCACAAGCTTTTGCTGATATAATATATTGCACTAAAAAGTCAGATTTTTTAATTTAGAAAAATCAGCTGCTCACACCACCATCCTCTCTCTCTCTCTCTCTCTCTCTCTCTCTCTCTCTCTTTTCTTTCTCTCTCTCTCTCTCTCTCTCTGGGGTGTGTGTGTGTGTGTGTGTGTGTGTGTGTGTGTGTGTGTATAGGTGCCTGCAGAGGCTAAAAGAGGGTGTCAGATCTCTTGGAACTGGAGTTACAGGCAATTGTGAATTACTACTCAGTGTAGGTTCTAGGAACTGAACTCAGGTTCTCTATAAAAACAGTAATCTGTCTTTACCACTGAGCCATTTCTTTGGTTCCCATCCTGTCCATCTTGACCCTGAAATTCACACCCCATGCATTTGGAAGTTATCAATATTTTAAGGGAAACAGACACTGTCTCCCTTCAGGTTTTCACCAATGGATGACAGTTACAATTCTGTATTGGCAGACTACAGGACTGAGTGAGGATTCATAAAGTTTCAACATGGAAAGACATAAAACAAAGGCATCTGTGGCAGGGATATGCTATGTCTTCTTCATGCTTTGAAAAGTTCCTTCCACATTCTGAAGTGCTACCCAAAATTTAGGGGAGGCCACTGCATAGGACAGAGCTACTGCACAAGATGGACAGGGTAGATCAAAATGGAGTTTCTCATGGTGATCTTCACACCATCAAGGCTGAGCTATCTATGATGCTGGGGGCTGTGGGGGAGAGGAAGGGAGAGAATAAGCAGCCAAATCTTAGTTGGACAAGCTCTGGGGAACCATAAGGAAGTTTCTTTGCTTTAATGTTAGCAAAGAAAGTAACTGAAAGCAGCCACATGCTTTTCATTTCCTGTGCCTGCTTTCCATAACCCTCTCTGCCTATAAAGCCAACCTCTACCTTGAGCTCATTACCACACTCATCCTACTTACAGAATGAGCAGCTTCCCACTTCCAGAACTGCAGCAGAAACCAATTGAGACCTTCCAACTAAGCATTATAATGCCAGTTTGGCAACACTCCCTGAAGAAGGGGGAAGGTAAAAAGATAACCAACCAGTTTTTCCTGCACTTCCTAAAACACACATCAACATTTCTTGCTTGACTGAATTTAGCAAACCTTTCTGTCAAGTCAATGTCTAGGCTGTCTTTTAAAAATTAAACTGAGGAAATTAGCATCTCATGGAGCTTTTAGTGTAACACATTTCACACTCAGTAACCTGTGGATTCAAACTTCTGTGATCTGCATCCTGTCTGGCTTCGGTGTTCACTAAAAAGATTGTTTCATAATCATTATTGTGCCAACATGCTTGAAAGCCATGTTTTGTAAATTCCCTTCTGTTTCCCCTACAATTTAATAAGAAGATGGTAGGATAATCTTGATGAAAATATTGTCCTGTTTTGCTATCCTGAACTTCAGATTCTGAGAAAACAAATAATGCTCAAAATTTTCAGAAATAATTATGGAAATTAAATACCTGGGGAGAAGGGAGACAGGGAGAGTAATAGAGAGTAATATTTTTTCTCTGATTTGTTTTCTGGCATGAGGGTTAACTCATTTTTCTTACAGCAAAATGTTGGCTCCAACTAAAGGGAGTGTTTACCCAAATACTGATTATCATCCATGAATTCTGGCTTCTTCACAGTTGCTTTTGTGATTTGCACAAAACAGGAAACCGAACTGATTATGACTTGATATTGCAGCAAGCTGATCTTGTGCAAACTAGAGCAAATGATTTGCACAATTGTGCATGGCTATCCCTGGAAACAGAACCCCATAGAAAACACGCAGGAAATGCATTCTTGATTAAAATTTGAGTTTCCATTTGCAAATACAAAGACAGTTTTAGTGTGAGCTATCTACAGAAGTACAGATTGTCATGGTCAGAATGGATCATCTTTTACTGGGGAGGAAAGTGAGTGTCAGAGCTGAAGAGAGGAGCAAGGCAAGGCCACACTCAGCAAGCATCACTGTGCTGTCTTAGCTTATGCTTTGCTTGTATGTGCATGTGCATGTGGACATATGTGCCCATGGCATGGTGATGTTTATGTGCATGTCTGCACCATTGCGTGCACACATGTGTGCATATATGTATGTATGTGTCTATGTGTATCTATGTCTCAGTGTGCGTGTGTGAATGCATGTATGTGTTTATGTATGTGTGCATGTGTGTATGTATATATACTTATGTGCAGTACATGTATGTTTGTGTGTAATACGTTTGTGTTTTTATGTATGTATATATTCATGGGTATATATATATGGTGTGTGTGCATGCATGAGTGTGTGCATGGGTGTAGGGGTGTACATGCATGCACTTGTTTATGCATGTGGGAGTGTATATGTAACTATGTGCATGTATACATGTGTGTATGTATGTGTGCATGCGTACATGAGACTGCAAGGGAATCTCAGTGGATCAGACTGAGATCCCATTGACAAGTGGTCTCAGTGGAAGAAATCAGGTGAGTCACACAGAAGACAGTATAGGAGATAGAGAAGTTTATTACAGAGTAAAGATCAGCATGCTCTATTGCAAGAATGGCTAATAACCACTGGGAGCATCTGCATTTCAGGAAAGTTTTATGCTTTTCCCTATGCTTTTTTGTTTTTCTGTTTGTTTGTTTTGGGTTTTTTTTTTGGTAGTGTGTCTCATTTATTCAGGGTTGGTCACAGCTAACTATCTACCCAAGGACAGCCTTGATCTTCCTGCTCTATCCTGTGCTCCTGCTGGATCTATTACCAGACATTGCAGAGTATCAAATATATGAGCAGAGAGTCAACTATAGCTATATGATCCCCTTACTAAAATCATATACATAGACCAGAAGAAAATCTAAAGGTGACTCAATAAAAAAACTTCCATCATCTGTATACACTGTCAAAATTGAGGTTTTCTTACCATTATTATGATGGTCAGCTGAATCTAGTAATGCTACCCACTGCCTCCCATCTAAGAGAATGTTGTGGGCATTTAGAATTCTTAAGGATTATCCTTGTAGCACGGACCTGGTTCTCTTAGGTCTGCAGTCTACTAGATATAAATAATATTTCTTGTGAAAGACATGTAAGCATATACTGAGAATTATTCTTTATTAAGGATTATGGCACTATTCCATGAGGATCTAGAAAACATATCTATTATTGATCATTCATTCTGACCTAATAGAAGAGTAATGTCAGTGGAGAGGAACCAGGAAGAGTAAAGGGAAGGAAAACTAATCAGGATAATACAGAGAAAAATACATTTTCAATAGAAGAAGAAAATAATTGTTTGTTTCTGTTTTGAGATACTGTCTCACTCTGTAGCACTGGCTGTCCTGGAACTTTCTATGTAGATCAAGCTGGCTCCCTGCCTCTGCATTTAGAGTGCTGGGATTGGGAGAATGCACCACCAAGCCTGGTAGGAGTTGTTTTCTTAAGTGATTGATTTTCACAGGACAAGTCCTCTCTTACAGAAAAATGCATTCTACTTTCTGTGGTCTTTGGAGTTCATAAGTCTGGGAGAAACTACTATTCCTAAAATAATTTCATTCATACCAGAGAACTTTAATAAAAATACATAAAGTCATTCGATTTTAACAAAATCCTGGAAGAGATATTATTAACAATTGAGTATTTTCTTTTAATTCTTTGATAAGAATGGAATAAAGTGATCATTGTGATTTTTTTCGTAACAATGACTTATTTCAGCTTTCTTTGTAGCAATACAAAGATTTATTTGAAAGCAATACAAAGATAATCTAGTTTCCAGATACTCTATTATCCTGCAGGACTATGGTGCAATTAAATCTACCTAAGCTTTGAATTTATCATACACTCAACAAAGATATGGCAAGACTTCCACAACAATCACTGTGGGCTAATGCAATCAGGGAAATGAAGAATGGGGCATGGTCTGGAAACCCAGGATGTTTTCTATGTTATAAGAGGGGTGAGGAGAAATAAGTTTGGTGGAAAAATAAACTTGATAAGAAGAAAACACAAGAGCTTTATAAACCATCCTAGATACAGGCTACAGGCATGTCCTTTTCTTCCAACACATACATCACATAAATGTTTTTGTTAATACTGAATTCATTCAAATATATTAGATAGCTATATTAACTGGAGGCTAAATGTTAATATGGAACATGAGGAAAGATTTTGAAATCATCACATATAGAATTCTCATGAGATTAGCAGCAGGGGATACTTATACTGATCTAGTAAGATGAGAATCCTGGGTGTGTCTCTGTAGCACAGTGTATCTCTTCAGCCACACAGCAGAGAGGTGTGTCAGTTACTGTGACAAGATTAGCAGTCAGGCAACAGAGAGAGACAAATGTCAGGGCTCAATGCACTCTGTCCTTTTTTCCTATTATTCAGTGCCCAGCCCCTGGGATGGTGCCACTCACTTTCAAGGTTGGTCTTCCCTCCTGTGTTAGTTACTTTTCTGTTACTAGAAAAGTAACACTGTAACAAGAAGTGACCTATGACACAAAGAATGTGTTTGGGCTTACGGTTCCATAAAGATAAGAGTCCATCTTGGTGGGGAAATATGACAGGAGGTAGGCATGGTGCCCAGAACAGGAAACTGAGAACCTACATCTTGAAATGCACCTGGATGCAGAGAGAGAACTGGAAGGGATGCAAAGCTGTAATATCTCACAAAGCCAGCCCAGTGCTGTACTTCCTTTTCATGGCTCTAGTTCTTTAGATTGCCATTAACCTCCCCAAATGGTACCAGTAACCAGAGACTAAGTGTTCAAATACAGGACCCTATGCTTATGGGAGGCATTCTCATTGAGATCATCCCAGGAGAATTTAAAGTTCATATCCCCAGAAAATGCATGAAAGCCAGCCTTGATGGTGGGTCTATAACCCTGGAGCTGGAAGGGTAGACACTGGATGATCTTTGAAAGTCAGGAATCAGCCAGGCTTCCTGAATCACTGAACTCCAGGGTCAGTGACAGACCCTAGCTCACAAAAAGGGTTAACTGTGACTGAGGAAGATAATCAACATGTCTGGTATCTTACACATATGTGTGCCTACATGCACATATATGTGAACATGTACAAGACATATACCACACATACAAAAGAACAACTATATGTTGTTATTTTTTATTTCCACGCTGCAGGCTTTTGATCTAATGGATTTAAACATTAAGATCAATACAGGTAGTCCATTTTGTGCATATGTGCTATAAGCCTAATGGATCACAAATTTTACAACATGACGCATACAAAAGAAAAATGAAGGCAGATGGCAGATATCCTATGAGTACACAAACATTTATTACAACATTATTCATAATACCCTGTAACACTGAAAATGATCCAAATGTCCATCAAGACTGGAATGGATAAACAAAACAGGTTGTAGCTGCACCACAGTGTATTCATAAGTAGCCTGAGCACCATATTGATTTGAGCTACAGTGAAGACCTTGAAAACATAACGTCATGCACCAGAATACAGCCACAAAAATTGCATACTTTATGTTCTGTTTATTAGAAGTTTTGTATGAATAGGTAAATCTACAGAGATAGAAAAGTGATTAGTGCATCCCTGAAACCAGAGGCCAGCAGGATGGACATTGATGCTAATGATCTGAGTTACTTTTTAGAGCAATGTGAATGTTTTAACTTTTGCCTTGGCTAGTGATTGTGTAACTGGCCTGGCAAGAATGGAGGTTTTCTAAAGAGACACACCCCTCACTCTGACTATCAGACTTAGAATAAATGACCACAGGAAACTAGAATTTCCCCAGGAATTTCATCCTGGAGGAAGAGAAAGCCTAAAGGTTGAGCCAGCCTGGGGGAGAAGGGAAACAGAATCAGCATTTGTTCGACCATCTTACAGAAGAGACAATAACAGATCAATTCTGGACAGGAACACTTCCTGACCAGAACTACTGGGACTTGTGTAACTATGACTTAGACTTAAACCTTAAGGCTACTTTATGACCCCAAAGATGGACTTGCAGTGTTCACTGAGTCTCTTTGACCCTCTTGCCAATGTAGCTACATTGAATAAATCTTGTTTTTTTTTCATTATCTGTGTGCTTGTTTTAATTGGTATATTGAAAACAGGTGGCCACACCAGCCTTACTGGGGCATAGTCTGTGACCAGAACTATGGCAACAAGTGGACAAGTCTGCTGATATACCTCAAACCATTCAAGTATATGTTTTAAACACATAAATGTGTTGGTATGAGTCATGTCACAAAAAAGCTATGAAATTACCACCGAAGATCAAGCCAACTCAGTCCCTCTTTATTTAATATTTGAGTCCAAACACATTTTGTTCTACCTCCAGACTATACCCGTTTTCCCCACTTGAAACATCTTCATTATGTTTCATGGAAGTCAAGGTCAGTCACATACAAACCCCTCCAATTCCTTGTTCCCTCCACATTCTCTTCAAACTCTTGCCTTTGCTGAAGCAAAGCTTTGTCTGCATCATTTCCCTTGCAAGTTCTCAGGGGGTTGATATCTTATGTGTGCTTCATGCTTCAAGACCTATGGGTTTCCTAAATTATCATTTTTATTAAATCCTTGACTAAAATTTTGAAGAGAACATATTTTTTGGCAAACAAATGTTTTATTTAAATTGCTTTTCATTTTACATACTAATGAAAGTTCCCCTCCCTCCCCTTCTCCTGACCCCTATCTCCCCCATCCCACCCCTCACCTACTCCTCCAAGAAAGTAAGGCCTCCCTTGTGGAGTCAACAAAGTCTGGTATACCAAGCCCACTCCCCACCCCACCTCTCACCCCTCCACCACTCCACCCCCCCATATCAAAGTTGAGCAAGGTATCCCATCATAGGAAATGGGTTCCAAAAAGCCCAGGATAAATCCTGGTCCCACTGCAGGCCCCCTGCAACAGATCAAGCCATATAACTGTCACCCACATACAGAGGGCTTAGGAGAACATATGTTATTAAAGTATACATACATTTCAATCTGTAGGTCTGTGGCTGACATTTTATGTCCAGAGAATGGATGCCACCAGCATAAACATCCATGTGGACATCCTGGCAGGAATGGAGATATTCTGAACAGACACTTATGTCCCTCCCTTTGGCCATTAGACTATTGAAACAATAGTCACTGAGAAATGGAACTTTCCCCAGGAATTTCAGGCTGGGAGAAAGAAAAAGGAGACTTGTTAGCTCTGGGGAGGCTAACATAAGAGAGCCTCAGGGAAAATTTTCTCTGGGAATTTTCACACAGTTCTAACAACTTATCAGATCACCTTGGAAAAGGGACTGGAGCTGAGACAAGACACAAGCACACCTTGACCAGCATTGCTTAGTTATGTGTACCTCTTGCCTTCCATTGAAACCTAAGGCAGTTGAAGGATGGGATTCATCTCCCTGCTTTCTTCATTCTTCTTCCCAGTGAAGACATGTTGAATAAACTTCCTTCCTTTGTCTTTCAGTATCTTTTATCTTTAATTGGCCTAGCTTCTGAAGACTTCCAGGACCAACAGGTTTTGACTCTATGAATTTCTATAATAGCAGCCAGAAATCAGCTTCCATCTTCATCCCAGTCTATGCCTTTCTCCCAACAATACAGACACCACTTGGACCTGTAAAAAAAAAACCTAGTATGGCTGTTCTTCTCAACACAGCCTGCTCCTTGCCACCCAAAACCTCTTTGTGACCCTACATGGGACATCACACAGTTTACTTCTGAGATGGTAAAATTGGCAAACAGGCTCCCACCCACCCTGGATGCTGATACAGGACCATTTGGGCAGAGAATTTCCATGTCCTATGTATCCACTGTGTACTCTAGAAGGGCCTTCCCACTCCAAATGGCTTCCCCTCTTGGATCCATAGACTCTTACTCAAAAGAGAGACCCATATAAGGAGGTAGATCAATATTGAGTCTCGAAAACATGAAGCCTAAATAGGGACTCATTTATGTGAGCCTGAAGATGCTACTTACTTTCTACTACATCATGAACAAACATTTCTGGAGGGTTCTGATTTGGGCTCAAGAGGAGTCAGAGACAGGTGTCCTTTTTATGAGAGAGTAACCATAAGAGTTATTAATGGCACAAACAGGTAGACAGAAGAATGATTGGGTTCCTTTCATACAGATTTAGATGGAAGAGGGGTGAGAAAGAGATTGAGAAGACTTGTTGGGGTAACAAGTTAAAGATGTCAGGTGATAGACAAACATCCTCTGTGATTGGTCCTTACTGTGGTTTAGACGGTGGGAGATCAGGGTAGAGTCTAGAATAGTGGTTCTCAACCTTTTTTTTTGAAAAACATTTTATTATATATTTAAATTAGAAACAAGCTTGCCTCCCATGTCAGTCCCAACTCCCTCTCCCTCCCCTCCATGCCTGATCCCCCCACTAGCTCCCCCAGGCCCCCACCCAATCACCACTCCATTCCCCAGGGAGGATAAGGCCCTCCATGGGGGATCTCTAGAGTCTGTCACTTCGTTCCAGGGAGGGCCTAGGCCCTCCCCCAAGTGTCCAGATTGAGAGAGCATCCCTCATTGTACGATGGGCACCCAAAGTCCATTTGTGTGCCAGGGATAAATACTGACCTACTATCCAAAGCCCCATAGATTGCCTAGGTCTCCTCACTGACACCCACATTCAGGGAGTCTGAATGAGTCCCATACTGGACTCTCAGCCATCAGTCTGGGGTCCAAGATTTCCCCCCTTGTTCAGGTCAGCTGTTTCTCTGGGTTTCACCAGCCTAGTCTTGACCCCTTTGCTCATCACACCTCCCTTTTTGTCACTGGGTTCCAGGAGTTCAGTTCAGTGTTTAGCTGTGGGTGTCTTCCTCTGCTTCAGTCTGTCACTGGATGGAGGTTCTAGGATGGTATTTAAGATAGTCATCAAAATCATTATCAGGGCGGGGCATTTAAGGTAGTCTCTCCACTATTGCTTAGTTTGCTGGTTAGTGTCATTCTTGTAGATCTCTGGAAATATCACTAGTGCCAGATCTCCCCTGAAACCTAGAATGACTCCCTCTATTATGGTAGCTCTCATCCTGCTCTTCCCCCAACTCAACCTTCCTGTTCCCCCATGTCCTCCTCTCCCCTCTTCTTCTCCCCCTCTATTTTACCTGGCTCATTCTCTCCCCCCCCCTCCAGTGCTTCCAATCTGCACAGGAGATCTTCTCTTACGCCACCTTCTCTGGGATACCATGCATATCTCTCTTAGGGTCCTTCCTGTTTCCCAGACTCTCTGGCAATGGGATTGTAGGCTGGTACTCCCCTGATTCATGTTTAAAATCCATATATGAGTGAGTACATACCATGTTTGGCTTTTTGTGACTGGATTACCTCACTCAGGATGGTTTCTTCTAGTGCCATCCATTTGCCTACAAGTTTCAAGATTCCATTGTTTTTTTTTTTCCCCTGAGTAGTACTCCATTGTGTAAATGTACCACATTTTCTCTATCCACTCTTCAGTTGAGGGGCATTTAGGTTGCTTCCATGTTCTGGCTATTACAAATAGTGCTGCTATAAACATAGTGGAACAGACATCCTTGTTGTATGAATGTGCATCTTTTGGGTATATTCCTAAGAGTGTAATTGCTTGGTCTTGTGGTAGGCTGATTTCCATTTTCCTGAGGAATCTCCATACTGATTTCCAAAGTGGCTGTATGAGTTGGCACTCCCACCAGCCAGTGAAGGAGTGTTCCCCTTTCTCCGCATCCTCTCCAGCATAAACTGTTGTTGGTATTTTTTATTTTAGCCATTCTGACAGGAGTGAGATGGTATCTCAGAGTTGTTTTGATTTGCATTTCCCTGATTGCTAGGGATGTTAAGCACTTTCTCAAGTGCCTCTCAGCCATTTTAGACTCCTCTATTGAGAATTCTCTATTTAGTTCAATCCCCCACATTTTAATTGGATCCTTTGGTGTTTTGGAGACTTGCTTCTTTAATTCTTTATAAATTTTGGAGATCAGCCCTCTGTCAGATGGGGGGTTAATGAATATCTTTTCCCATTCTGTGAGCTGCCTTTTTGTCATGTTGACTGTGTCCTTTACCTTGCAGAAGCTTCTCAGTTTCACCAGTTCTGGTGGAGCAGGCCAGTTTGACATGCCGAAGAGGCAGAGACAGGTAGATCTCAGTTCGAGGTTCTCAACATTTCTAATACTGCAATCTTTTAATACAGTTCCTCATGTTGTGGTGACTCTAATCATAAGATTAATTCCATTGTTACTTCACAACTGTAGTTTTGCTACTGTTATGAATTGTAATGTAAATATTTGTGTTTTCCTGTGGTCTTAGGAACCCCCTGTGAAAGGATTGTTCCATCCCCAAAAGTGTCTGAAATCCACAGGTTAAGAACTGCTAGTCTAAATAAACAAGTTACTTTGGTTCTAGAAACCAAAGCACTTCATTTTCTGGAATTTTCACGTTCAACTAAAATGAGGAAGTTTACAAAAGGCAAAGCTATGGCAAATGGTACTCATGATATAAAATTAGTACATTGACTTTTTTTTTGAAGGAGAAATTTCCTTTATCCTGGAAATTCAGTCAAGCATAGGAGACTACTGTAAAGATTCATCTGCAAACACCATCTCAGCTTGTCTCTGATTTTTCAAATGCTGCTTGCTGTTATGAATGGATAACAAAAGATACAAATCTCATCCTCAGATATTAAAACAAGTGTCCAAGTCACTCATAATCAGAGAAGTATACAGTGGGATCACAATGAGATAACATTTTCCTCTTATCTGACTCTTTAAAGAAACATGATAGTATATGCTTTTTGCAGGGCCTGTGAGGGAGTGTGTACTGCTTTTCAATCTAGTAGTCAGGGTTTCTGGATCTATCCTGAAGGCTGACCAATCACAAACTAAATAAAAACACAAGAATGATGTTTGTAAATGCAAATACAATATACATGGCTGCCATGATGAATCTGCCTTTGTCAACTGAATGGGCTTAGAATCTCCATGCAAAGATACTTCTGGGTGTATCTGTAAGGACATTTCCAGATATTTTTAACTAAAGAGGGAAAAATCTACTCGGAATGCAAGTGCCACCACTCCATGGCTTAGACTCTAAAAATTACAATGGAAAAAGTGAGCCAAGCACCTGCCATCATCTCCCTCTGCCTTCTGACTGCAGATGCAATGTGACCAGCTATATCAACCTCCTGCCCATATACCTTCCTGGGCATGATGAACTATATGCTCCAAATATTCAAGTCAGAATTAAGCCCTGCCTTCCTTTAGATAGGTATTTGTCATAGCAACAAGAAAAGTAACTAATACAATGAGAGAAGTGGCTAATACATGGTTCTTACTTAGAAAAATCCATTGAATACATTATGGTGAGTACACAAACAGTAGTTCTGTAGACCTGAATAAAAGAACCAGGGGCCAGTGAGATGGCTATATGGATAAAGGTGTTTGTTGTCAACCAGAGTTTTATATTCAGGACTCATATGGTGGAAGAAGGGAAATGATTCCCACAAACTGTCCTCCGATCTCCAGACAAGGTGACAGAAATGAAGAAGTGGCCTTGGCTATACTAGAAAACAATGTGCTGATTAAATATCATAAGGCAAAAAAGATTTCTATGGGAATTTGCTACCTAGTGAGTAACTTTGCTTCTCACAAGGGAGTGCCTTAGAAATTCTGAAAGCACTGTATGTTCACAGAAGGACTGAACAAAGAAACAAACAAGGAAGATAATGACAGCCAAATATACCTGTTCTGGGAAACCAAGGAGCACACTTCCTACATATCACACAAAGGAAGGCCAGAATGATGCTTGTGTGGGTTTGGAATGAATGAGTAGGAGGGGAAGAAGAATATTTCTTTCATTGTATGTAAGTAAATATATCCTTCATAATTACAAAGGGAAAAGAGGAAGTTAGCAATAAAGAAATCTAACAGGGGCCTGGTGAGAAGGCTCAGTGGTTAAGAGCACTTGTTCTTTCAGAGGGCCTGGATTCAGTTGCTAATAGACACATGGTGGCTTACAACTATCTGTAACTCCCATACCAGAGCATTTGTGACCCTCTTCTGGCTTACACAGGAGCTGAACATGAATGATACACAGACATAACATGCAGACAAAACACCCTCATTTACAACATAAAATAAAACTTAAAAAGTTATTTTTTAAGAAAGAAATTCAACAGGCACCACCTTACCCAATGGATGGGGGAAGTCCTTCTGTGTATATGTTTGATTGGTATAAATAAAACACTGTTGGCCAATAGGGAAGCAAGATAGATGGGACTAGGAGTCTAGGAGGATTCTGGGAAATATAGTCAAGCATGAGTCGTCGCCATGTGATTACTGGAAGAGGACACATGAGGCTGCATCCTTGAAAAGATAAGTCCTCATAAAAATATATGTTAGTAATTATGGGTTAATAATTAAGTCAGAGCTAACTATTAGAAGCCATAACAAACTGCCAACAGTTTCATAATTAATATAGTGTCTCATGTGTTATTTGGGGGCTGAGACTGCTGCAGGGCCCAGGTGGCTGTAGGGAAGAATACATGTGACAACATGATATCAGCATGTGGGATATGAATTTCCACATTGAATATCAAAAGAGTAAAAGAGATTTTAGAAACAAAAGAACAGAGAGAAGCATGGCTTATCAGTAGCAGCATTTTTCTCAGGTGAGCTCTGTTTGCTAGAGACAAGCAGAGACTTTCTATCCAATGCTGGCAGTAAACTTACACCTGCTGTCTTGCAAAATCAGCAGTTAAAACAGGCACATTTTTGATTAGCAATTTTATTTAGCAGATAACAGACACATGTGCAGAAAAACATAAATTTTTATAGTAAAGTCAGAATCAAAGGAGGTAAAACCTCTAAATTGTTTATAGTGTGTTTTAAAATATACATGGGCTTGGCAGAGAAAAAAGAAACAAGATACTGAAAAAAACAAAAATAAAAAACAGAGTAGCTGGGCATTTGTAGCACATTCCTTTAATCCCAGCACTACAGAGGCAGAGACAGGGAGATTTCCACAGAGAAACCTTGTCTCAGAGAAAAAAATAAATAAAAGTAAACAAATAGAGTAATAAAAAAGTCATGTAAAGATGGAAAATACACAGAGAGTCTGGATACTCTATGCTATAATTTTTTTCAGTTGTTCAATTGCTAAGAAAGAAACAACTGGTAAAATATACTTGGTTATAAATGCTGCTAAATTAATCTAACTTATATATTTTAAAAATGCTTTGACTTCTAAATTTAAACATAAGGACAGGTTACTTGGGAAAAAATATTTTATTTGTGTCTCCACAGAAAATGAAAGGCTGTGAGTTCTTTCCAGGCTTGTGTGGTTTGATGAACCAAGACTCCCAGAAGCAGTGGCCCAAGTAATCCAACATCTAAAACAGCTGAGATGATGCAGCCTTATGGACTACAAAAACAAGGACTTGGCCAGGATTCTGAGTTTTGTCATGATCCCCATGGTATGGACAGCAGCCCTTATCAGCAGGAAGAAGTTTTGAATGAACAATGCCCAATTACCCAAATATTGTTTATAAATTTTTGTTTTCACTTAAATGTGGTTGCTTATAATTGGTTATCAAAACCAATCTCTTTTTAAAGGTAAAAGGGGATTCTGGTATGGAATTGAATAGTTTGTATTGGTATGGTTTTTCAATTATTGATACAAATTTAAGGTCAGTTTTGTGATATGTATATTTCTCCTCTTGTTTAAGTATTGTATTTGTATAACTCATTTAAAAAATGTAATGTATAATTAAATACAGATTATACATAGTTACCTATAATAGAACTTATAGTTAGGTTTTTCTAGATATACAGAGATATATTTGAGATAGATTGTCCTCAAACCTTTCAAAGTCCTTCAGAAAATGGCATTTAAAATGGTTAAGGGTTTTTCTTGACAATGAGAAATGTCTGCTCCTGACATACCAACTACACCTGAGAGGAAGGTAGGCATCAAAGAACCTCATTATGGAGTTTGCTTTCAACATGGCAAGATTAGCCATTTGGGCAAGAAACAGCTCTTTCCTGGACTGCTTGACTGTTGCTGTATAAAATGGACATACAAGACCCACAGGAAAGTGACTGCTGAACTTGGACAGGAGTCGTACAGAGTTCCTGCTTCATGGAAGAGTCTGACAGACATTCTGCAGGACACAGAAAAATGATTGACAAACTGCCAATACAGATGGACAGTTTAAAATTTCCTGCTTTACTGAGAAGACTTCAAGACACACTGTGGCCTATGGGCTGAAGTTGGATGCCCCAACCTTACAGAGGAACTTCGGGTGACTGTCCAAGAAGCAAGATGTCTCTGTTGATTCTAGTGTTTATATATTATCCTTCTGTGGTCTTTGATGGAGTTGAAGACAGATAGTTATAATCATAGTTTTCCTTAGTTATGATAAAAGATAAGCTATATATAAGACTTTAGACTCACAAAGATAGGATAGATGATATTTTCTTTGAATCTTGCTAAATGTTAATAGACTAAATATTGTAACTATAGTTCTTACTTGATAATTTTTCTGTTATATATGATTTGGCTATGTTAAAGTTAAAACCTTTCTTTTTATTTAGACAGAAAACAGGAGATGATAGGAAAATCCTTCTGTATATACGTCAATAAAGCACTGTTGGGCAATAGGGAAGCAAGATAGGTGGGACTAGGAGTCTAGGAGGATTCTAGGAAATGTAGTGAAGGGAGTTGTCGCCATGTGATCCCCTGGGAGGAACGGATGCTCAGGAGTGCGTTCTCGGAAAGATAAGTTCTTTTTTTTTAAGATAAGTTCTTATAAAATATATATTAGTAATTATGGATTAATAATCAAGTCAGAGCTAGCTAATTAAAACCAAAGCAAATGGCCAACAGTTTCATAATTAAGGTAGTGTCTTGTGTGTTATTTGGGGGCTGAAAGTGGCAACAGAACCCAGGCAGCAGGCAAGAAGACTAAACATTGCAAGAAATCTTTAAAAGTTGTTTTCTAAGAAAGAAATTCAACAGGTATCACCTTGCCCAATGGCTCAGAGTGACATGATGGGTTCTAAAACAGACTAACATCAAAGTTCCAGATATAATGCACTAAAATAATAGAGCAGTTCTGTTGCTGGAAAATGCTCAGTCATAATCTAAAATTTAGTAGACGTTTGAGGACATTCTACCAAGCAAGGGATGTACTTGGTGGTGTCAGAGCTGGGGAAAAATTTTAGTAGGTAGTTATAATATGGGCAGCATGAGCAAAAGGATGCCAGCTTTATTCCAAGAAACCCTGATGGAATATTCCAGCACCACAGGGGGGGGGGAAGACAGGAGAATCCCTGGGAGTCATTGACTAGCCAGCCAAAGAAAATGTCTCAGGCCAATGAGAGACCCTGCCTCAAAAAAGCAAGGTGGACTATTCCTAAATAATGACATCTGGACCCCTGATTGTACTCTGGAACACACACGCACACACACACACACACACACACACACACACACACACACACACCACACACAAACCACAGAAAGTGTTACCAATGACTAGGAAGGCCTGAGGCATTATAAGTATCTGAGGAGATAACAATGATGATCATCTCAGGATCAAGGTAAGACTGTGTTCTTGATGCAGGAACAAAAGAACAAATTTAAACAAGGCCCATAATTACAGTTATTCAACAATATCAATGCTGGCTTTCTGGATTTGATAAGCATGTTGTGGTAACATTCAGTTGCCACATTATAAGTAAGCTGAAGAATGTAAAAGAACATTATGGAAATCAAAATGTAGCTTCAAGTAGGAATATAGCTAGGGTTTTTTTGCATCTGGGGACTGGTGTATGTGAATTTTGAAAGGTAGTCTTCTCTTTTACACTGTGATGGTTATATGTGCTTAAGGAATTTAGAGACTGCTGGGTGGTGGTAGCATATTTAATCCCAGCATTCAGAAATCAGAGGCAGGCAGATCACTGAGTTTGAGACCAGCCTGGTCTACAGAGTGAGTTACAAGATATCCAGTGCTAAACAGAGAAATCCTATCTTGGAAAATTAATTAACTAAAAATAAAGAGGAATTTTAGAGACTAAGCTTGAAGCTCTGGAAGTCTTCTAAGGTTTCTAAAGTTTTCTGGAATGGGTGGGAGGAGGAAGAGTACAAAAGGCATGTGTCCTAGCTAAAGAGAGTAGAAACGTGAGAAATGTCAGTAGTATTAGTAATGTGGAGATTTCAAAGTAAGCCCTTTGTCAGAAGGATTTTACTATACTATCAAAACCTGAAAGTGTACCACTAACTCTCAGTATTACAGCTACAGAGCTTGGCACAAAGTCTAGTTATCTACTAACAGCTGATACAGAAAACCATTATCAGCTCTTGTCACACATCCATGTGCCTCTATTCATCTTGTTCAATGTTGGTTGCATTGGGGAGAAATCTGAAGAGATGGAATCCAGAGGACAGTCAGGCTTTAGGGATAAGAACACAGGGATTTTGTCAAGTATCAACTCATCTGGGTAGCCTCTGACCCCATTTGGCCCAGGTAGCTTCCAGACTTGCCCTTGGCCTCCTGCCTTGGAGGATCACACAGCATTGAGCACACATGTCAGTTGTCTATCCACACCTACTCTGGGTTCACTCAGGTATCACAGAAGCAGCAAAGAATATCATCCATTTTTGAGACAAAGAAAGAAAAGCTCTAGATAGAGTTCAGTTAGAGAAGAATCCAGACTGGATGAGAGTTAAATTCCATCTCAGCCAAGTGAGTTACAGACACCTCGGCTGTGACAGCTTTAATTGTCAACTCAACACAATCTGGAATCACCAGGGAAAGGAGTCTCAATGCAGTATTGTCTAGATCAAACTGGCCTGTGAGCCAGATCTATAGGAGATTATCTTGATTGTGTTCACTGAGTTCTGCCCACGGTAGGTGGCACCAATACCTAGGCAATCCTGAACTAGAAAAGAGTGAATACAGGCATACATTTATTATCTCTGTTCTTTCCTGTGAATATGACCAGTTACTTCAAGTTCCTGCTATCTTTACTTCCTCACAGTGATGGACTCTAACATGGGGTTATGAGTCAAATAAGCCAGTCTTTCCTAAACTGCTTTTGTCAGGGTATATTTTCTCAGCAACAGAAAGGAAACTAAGACAGCAGCTCATGCTTAACCTGTTCCTAGAGTAATGGGGGTGCTGTAAAGGTTCAATCTTCAATATTCAAATTCTCATATGTAAGCCTATCTCAAAAAATAAAAATTCATCTCAAAATGTTTGCATATCCCTCCTCTCCAGTTCTCTTCATTTTCAGCCCCTTCAATTTCCACCACCCTTTATCTCTCTACATAATTATTTTATCTATGAATATTTGATGACAGTTTGCAAGAAATCCATTTTCAAAGCCTCTTTTTAGAATGTGCCTCTGAGTTTAATAATCTTAATGGGCCAGCCTATTTTTATGCTGAACAGCTCAAAGTCTTGTTATCCACTCAAGTGTGCTTATTTGTTTAGAATCACAGGCTCAGCAAAAAGAGTCACTTAAAGGGCTCCTCTCACTTTTTTCTCAGCTATAATAATTGTGATATTCATTGAAGAATAACTTCAAAAGTAAAATGAAGTTTTAAATAATATTGGAACTCTTAACTTTTTGACCTAACATAATTTTTAAATTTTGTAACTTTAGAGAGAATAACCACAAATGCCATATCTTTATACAAATACCACAATTGTTAGGTATGACATTGCAACAGCTTGCATTTGAAAAGGAGGTATTTTTTTTCTTCCACAAATTAAGATAGTTTGCATGGGGTAATTTCTTCTTTTAAAAAAGTATAACAATTTGATCTGGTAAGATGTTTCAGCAGGCAAAGACATTTACTACCATGCTTGATGACCTGAATTGCCCATTGCAGAAAAGCAGAAGTGACTCCTACAAATTTTCCTCTGACCTCTATACTCATACCAGAGCACATGTGTACTCATACACACATACCATATACACATATAAATTTTAAAAATGTCACTAAAAATACAACAGTTTGAGACAATGCTGGCCTAGTATGTATGAAGTCCCAGGTTTGATACTGCTAAAAAAAATTAAGCAACAATTTTAATATCTGGTTAGTAAGACATACATACATATGTGAACACACACAGGAACACACATAGGAACACACATATTCAATTGAATTTACAAGAGTGACTATTTTACAAGTCTTTCATGCAACTCATTGCAACCAATTCTGAGATAGAGATGAATGGGGGTGTGGATCTGGGTGAGAGCCTGAGTTATAGGAAGATATTGAAAAGGCTGATTAGGACTAGACATTAAATAGAAGATATTTACACTGACAACCAGGATCTCTAGTAACTATGGAGCAATTCACTCTGTCTCAATCTCTCTGCCTCTGTCTATCTCTCTCTTTCTCTCACCTATCTTAATCTATCTTTCTAATCATCATCCTATACCAGGTGATGAATGTTAGATGTGATATGGTACCCATAACCTTTGAAGAGTGTTGCACATTTTTCCCAAGACAAAGCCTGATTGATCCCTATTCCCTTTTACTTATGTAAAACAAGTTTGTTGCCAAGACTCAAAGGGACCACAGTCTCACTTTTCTCTTGAAATTCCTTACTTCATGTCTGCTAGCTTCAAGTGTAGTTCTTAGAAAGACTGTATTTTACAGACCCAGATGCCACCCCAAGTCGTTCTACTTATTGCTGATCTTGGGACTTTACCACAGATACAGTACAGCATTACTGAAATAAGAAATTAAAGAAAGTAGGAAACAAAAACAGCATCATTAGAATTCACCTTGGAGAAATAAAAAAAAAAGAAAAGGAAGAACATGGCAACACTCTAATGGATGCTCCCCGGGTATACAGAGTCACATTGCTTTCTATTAAGCTCTGGTCTCATTACTTCCCTCTGCATTCAGTAACATTTAAGTCATCACAAGACTCTAAGCACTACTTAGTTAGACTGAATATAAAATATTTAATATCCATCTATAGGCAATACTTGACATATTTAATTGTAGATATATCAGACTATAAATATTCAGACTCCATGAACATAAAAATAGTACCAGATCTGTATTTTAAGCAGAATATCTTTCCTTCCTTCCTTACTACTCTCTAGCTGTGGGGGGATTAATAGTGCATACCAGTGGACAAAAGTTTCTGTTATATTAAATAGTAAAGGTAGCAGAGTCAGAAGAACAGTTGTACATGTATAGAAACTAGATATCCATGGAAATGATATAGTTAGGTCAAACTAAACTTCCAAAGAGGAGAAACTCTGGGAAGTGAGAAAGCTCCAGCAGGAAAGCAGAATCCACAAAACATAGACTTTGTAAGAACTGACTTGCAAACTTGTGGCATGAAGACAGCAAGGAGACCCCGAGGGTTCAAGCTGTGGCAGTGTGTACTGGACTTCCTGCTGTCCCTAGGTGAAGCCTCTGTCGTGCTGTGAATACCCACTAAATGATTGAATAGGGTCACAAAGATTATCCAGCTTCATTCCCATACATAAAGTCAGGGGATGAAGTACTTTTCACAATGCCCCAGGTTATTTGTTTGAGAGAAAAATGGAAAACCCACCTCCCTTTGTGTGTGTGTGGTGCATTTGTCTGTGTGTTCATATGTGTATGTTCATGTAAAGGTCCAGGTTAACCTTGGAAGTTGAACCCTGGGTGTCATCTGTCTTGCTTTTGGATATATTAGCTCTTGATTACTTAGAAATCACCAAGTAGGCTAGATTGGCTAGCCCAGGGATTTCCTTGTCTTCCTGTCCCAGTGCTGGCATTACAAACATACCCCACCATGCTCAGCTTTTTACTTGGGCAAAATCAGATCCCAACTTGTTTGGTAAACATGTTATGAACTGAGCCATCTCCTCTGCCCAAATTTATACCTTCTTTAAAAGCCATTATTATTCACTCTTGTTAACTAAGCACTTCCCCAACTGGCCATACAGATCACCCATTCCTTCACGACAGTAAAATACAAGACTTAAAGTTTAGGTTAATTTTGAGTTATTGATCATAATCCAGTTCTGTATTTATTGCCATTACTTCACATTGCAGATTCTATGGTTCCACTTATGGAAGCCACAATTTTTTTTAAATAAGAAGATGGTATTTATGATTCAGCCACATTTTATTCTCTCCTTTTTGAGGTTTTCATAAAGTTGTGTAAGGTTCATTTGTCTGTGTCATGGAATTTCATAGAAATATACTAGGAACAAAATCCTTGAATTAAGGATTCAATAGTTTCTCTGAAGAAAACTCACTTGGTGTTCTTTTTCCTCTTATGATCACATGTTTGTGGACAATCCATTGTCTTCTAAAAATGTTCCTGGAACCAAGGTGACTTTCAAAATATCCATGCAATTAAAGCCAGGATTTCCAGAAAGAATCTTTCAGATTTGTCTAAGGAAAAGTAGCAGAGGCAATAAGGGCTTCCACTGCCCTCGACTTGACAAACACATCGATTAAAAGCAACACTTTCAACAGAAAGGTACCCAGCAAGATCCTTTCTTACTGAATACCCTGCTGCCATCTATGACCCATGACACTGACATCAAAGCTCTCTGTTCTATCTTGGTTCTAAAGACCAAAGCTGACAGAGTCAGCCTCTGACAATGTCCATGGATCCCATAGGTAGCTGTGGACCCAAGTAAGGAGCCAAAACTTTAACAAAAGCAGCTTCAGAGTGTTTGTTTCATGCATATCTGCAGCTTATGCAATCTCCCTTACTTTATTTACCATTTTCAGGACCACATGTCTGAGGTCACTTGCTTTGACTCCATGTGTTCTGTTTCCTGTTATAGCCATGTTAAGCTAATTTAGGTGCCTTTCCCCATGGGGTGGGTATTAGCTACCTCATACGAAGTTTTATGGGTGTCCCTATTTCTGTGTGAATGAGACCACTACATTTCATATAGTAGATTTAAGAAATAAACACCAGCTCTCTAATGATTGGTGTTCCAGGATATTTGATCATACTATGAACTCCAAGATTGCATTATTTACTATAAAGGCAATAGCGTACACCTTTAATTTAAGAGCTTTCTGCTTAAATGTTGTAAACAGGATTAAATAAATCAACCATAGGTTAAGAGGCAGAGTAGGCAACCAGTTTCCAGGAAAAAAAACATAGAGAGTGAGAGAGAGTCAGGAGGATAGAGAGAGAGATACACAGAAAGTAGTAGTGGGGGATATTCAGTTTGAACAGTTTGGTTTGACATGGTGTAGAAGAAAGCTCTCTTTCTGGGACGTTGATGGAGGAGGAAGGTCAGCCTGGTTCTTTTTCTGTCTGAGCTAGCAAGTTTTCACCCTAGCATCTGGCTCCTGAGTCTTTACAGGTAAAATCAAATGATGGAGATTTAGTCTGAAACAATGGGTGAGTTATTCTGTATCTGAAACACTTATTTTATCAAATCAGCTGGGTCCTGAAGGGATATTAGAGATGCTCCTATGGCAAGTAGCCTCCAATATCCCAGAGTCTCCAAAAGCAGCTCTTTCTTTTCATGTATCTTTCCAATCTTTCTAGATCATTATAGAAAATCCCTGCTATCTCTGAGAGAGACAATTAAACTTTTGTTGTGAAATTTTAAAAAATGAGGGAAAAGAAAACATAAAATCTTGGTTTCCAACAGCCAAGACAACTCTAGAATCAGAGACATACCTGATATCAAGAGGAAGAAAACCCTATTGTCCACTGCTGTTTAGTTCAAAGCTCAGGTAGAAGAGATTTCTTCATTATATGAGTTCTAGTAGTCTTCCTTTACTAGAAGACTTTAAGGTCCACCTGATTTGTTCCCTTATGTGTGTCTTCCATAATGGGGATAAATTTCACTGTGTATTGGCTACTTGCCTTGTTGTCATGACAAAATCTCTATACAATAAGTTAAAATGATAGATTTATATCCTGTATTTATGACCAGAAGAAGAATCATGCATTTTATTATGGATAAATTTATCCTAACAGAATATTATGAAATATAATCTGTGAAAATTAATGTTAATTGTCCACTTGACAGAATCTAAATCACCTGGGAGATGAGCCTCTCAATGTGCTTCTAGGGGATTATTTTATTGCATTAATTGAGGTGAAAAGATCTACCTACTGTGGGTGGCACCATTCCCTAGGCAGATAATCCTGAGCCATATAAGTATAGAGGATGTGCACTAAGCCCTTGTTAAGCATGCATTTATTACTCTCGTCTTCTGGCTCTGAACAAAATGTGACCAGCTGCTTGAAATTCCTGCTGCTACGACACCCATGTCACAATGGACTATAACCCAGAGTTCTGTATTATAATCAACTCTTTCTCCTTAAAGTGCTTTTTTTGAAGAGTATGTTACTACAGCAGAAAAGTATACTAAGACAGTGTCCTGTGTTCCTTGACTATTAGAAGACAGAAGACTATACATAATGCCTAAATTCTACTACTGGCATGGAGTTTATCCTTTCATGATCTACTTACTATTATTTCATTTCTTCAGCTGCTCTGCCATGCCCGTAGCATTATTTTTTCATGGAGGGTTTTCTTAAGGAAGTGCTTTTATACTCATTTCAGCACTTCTTTTGAGAGGGTAGCTGTCCTCTCCCAGAGGCTCTTTCTGTCCACAGCCTGCATTAGCTAGTAGGATGAGGACCCCCATCCCCAGGTTCATGGGAATTTGGAAAGTTGATAGGTGAGAGGTGACTGACAATGAGCTACTGAAAAGCTTTCATTCATAAAGGTCACGACAGGGGAGGGAGTCCCTGGAAAGCCTTCCTAATTTCATCTCTCACCTAGGAGTTAAAAGTATCAATATTTTTAAATGCCTACAATAAACACAAGAATGCCTTTTCTCTTTAGATAATCATGCTTTCAAGAAGCTAAGGGTAGAGTGAGATGACATGCTCACAGTCTTCAGAGAGAAAGAATTGAGGGACTGTACCCAGGAAAAAGCGTTCTCGCCTTTGTTTTTTTTAGACAGACTGTCATATAGCCCAGACTGAACTAGCAATGGGACCAGTGACAACCTTTAACTGCCTGTCTGACTATTACATGGGATTATATATGTGTGTCACCACTCTGCTTTTATTCAGTGTTGGGGATGGAACCCGGGGTTTCATATATGCTAGGCACCAACCAAGCTACACCCCTGCTCTTGTTTGGTTTCTGTTGCTGTGATGAAATTCCCTAACCAAAGGCAACTTAGAGAAGGAAAGCATTTATTTGGCTTACATTGCCAGGTCACATTTTATTATTGAGAAAAGTCAAGGCACAAACCAAAGTAACTACTTGAAACAGAAACCATGGAAGAACATTGCTTGGTAACTCACTCTTGCTTAGATAGATGCTTTAGAAAGCCTAGGATGACCTGCACAGGGAATAGTGGCACCTTAGTGGGCTGGACCCTTCTACATCAATTAACAATCAAAACAACCCCCCACAGACATGACTACAGGCTAATCTGATCTGGACAAACCTCAATTCAAATTCCCTTCTCAGTTGACTCTACACCAGTGGTTTTCAATCTGTGGGTTTCTTGACCCCTTTGGGATCACCTAAGACTATCAGAAAACACAAATGCTTACAGTATGATTCATAACAGTAGCAACATTACATTATGAAGTAGTGATAAAATAATTTTAGGGCTTGAGTCACTACAACATGAGGAATTATATTAAAGGATCCTAGCATTAGGAAGATCGAAAGCCACTGTTCTAGGCCATGTCAAGTTGACAGCTAAAACTAAGGGCAATCTTCAACCCTGTCTTAGCTTTTCAGTTCTCTTTTAATTCAAATGCATTGATGGATGTTCCAATGATTTCAATTTAGATTTATCAGTTTTAAAGGTTTTGACACAGTTTAAAACCATTCTACCTACAAAAAGTGATTGCCTTAAGGACCCTAAATGACTCCCAGTACCTTATGCCCTAACCATGTATGTATATGGTCTATATATACTAAAATTAGTATTCTTTTTTGATGCCCTGTTTTTAAAATAAATAAATAAATAAATAACATAAATATTAAACAGAATGAATTAGCCCCTTACTTGGAGCAGGGGAACAGTCACACACACACATACACACACACACACACACACACACACATTTAAAAGAATAAACTTCAGATTTAGTCCTTAGCACATTGAAAAGTAATAAAAGAAGAAAAAGAATGGATGAAAACAGAGTAACTTAGTTTATGTACAACTGGAAAGGTTTAAGTTAACTATGACAGCACATAAATGCATAGTGTATGTTTATATATTTATGCAAATGTGGCTCTTTATGCACATACATATGAGCTGCTTTTCTGCAAAATACACAAAATAGTTCTGCATTATCAGATGTAGAACTCTTTCTGATTTGCTAGGAAGATCTTACTTACATCTTTCCTGGTTAGATGATACCCAGAGTAGGGTACTCTTGAGAGATTAGATTCATTTTAAGTATACAAACTCCTGAAAAATACATTCAACCTGCGACCATCTCAGCAGGAGCAAACACACCTTGAAGAGAGACATGTGCCTTTTCCTTCCCAATTAGCTTATTTGAAACAATGCTCCTAAGTAAACTGGAATGTCCCCAGGAGTCTCATGCTGAGCCAAGGAGGAAACCAGAAGATAAGTATCCATCTTATCTATTCCGCTCCTCAGCCCTCACCCTTATTTTCTCTTAGGAAACCTTTCTTTGTTTCACTGTTTTCATGCCTGCTCAGTGCTTTGCCATGTATGAGACAATGAACTCAGAGGCCCGATTGGCATTGGTGGTAACTGGCTGTCCCAGTCACTAGCACTCCTTCATACCAACGCCACCTTTAAACTAAGAGTCAGAGAAAGCTTCAAAGAACTCATCAGTTAGACATCATTTGTTCTTCTCAGTGTGACCAAATTGAGCTAATCTCCTTTATCTGCTTTTCACCATCACCTCTTGTGACTATTCACTGACTATTGAGGATGCCTGACCTGAGGACATGTGGCTGAACCTAGCTTCTTAGGGATTCCAGTGTCTGATAGTAACAAAAGCTCCATTTGTTTTACTATTCTCTTAAATATTTTAAAATTACTTTTAGCAAATTTCATATGTGAATACTGCACGTACATTATTCTGTCCCTCTCTCAAATTCCTCCCATACCACCCTCAACTCCTCAAATTCATGGCTTCATTAATAAAAATAAAACCTCCTGGGGTCATTTAGTATTGCTCATATGTGTTCAGCATTCACCTCTCAGGACAGGCTAATCTACCAGTGTCTTGTCCCTGTAGAGACTGATTTTCACTCTCCCAGAAACCACTAGTTGCCCATAGTTCTTCTATGAAAGAGGCCTTGTGAGAACTACCCCATCTGCATTAGCATGTTGATTTGTGTTGTTTAAGCAGATACATTTTGTGAATTCCTGGCTGCAGCTTCTCTGACATATGAAGAAGACACTATTTCTTAGCAAACATTCTGTCTTGGTCCTGTGGCTCAAATACTCTGCTTCCTCTTGTGTGATGTTTCCCTGAGCCTGAGGTGCAGGGGTTTTTTTTGCAAGTGTATCAATTTTGGATGGGTACTCCAAAGTCAGTTGTCTACCTTTTGATCACTTGTGGCTTGGCTAATCATTATCATTTATTTATGTTTTTAATTTTTTATTGCATTTTATCTGTCCTATTCTTAAACACTTTTTTCTGCTATACTTTTTTGTAAACTTTGTTCTGAAACTTCAGTCGCACATATACTGACTGGGGTTTTGTTTTTTATTTTACTGGATGATAAAGTTCTGTATTTTAATAAAATTTTCAATATTATTTATTCTTCAGCTGTTAGATTAGCAATAAAAGACCATTGAGGGAAAGTCCTTTAGGTCAGGAGGACAGAATCACTGGCCTGGGTAGAGACTTTTTTCCTGTTGGGCTTTGTCAATGACCTGGCTAAGGCACCAGCCTTAAGGAAGGAGGGACCATCTCTAAGCTCACCTTAAGTCATGCTAAGAAGAGAGGTAACATAATGATTATGAGATACCATACTTATTCCCAGAGTCCCTGCCACCTAGAATAGTCTATAAATCATCATGTGGTTGTCATGAGATTTATTGGTTCTGTAGATCTTTCTCAGAGAGGGATGACATTTCTCTTGTCTCTGAGATGCTGGCCCAACAGCTAAGTATGTCTCTTCAGACACTATAACTTCATTGCTGTTTCTCTAAAGCCTCCTTCTGCCTGCCATGGGATTGGCCTCTATGCTGACTTGCCTCAAAGAGCATGGCATTTTTATCTTCCTTCTATTCTTCATTCTCTGCCACTGGGCAGATTCCAAAATTACAGCATATCTTCCTTGAGCTTTTTTTCCTTTAAAACTGTAATAAAACTGTCTTCTACTTTTCTGTTTATTAATAACACTAAGAACCCCAAGAGTGAACCCCAGTTTCCTCAATATCATCTGACAGCCATAAAGAGATTCCTCAGACTGCCTGGTGCTATTTTCTTGGAACTGCTGGAAGACTGGGAAGAACATGAATGTGGGTAGCTTTTCCTGCATATCTCCTGTCTGCAAACTCCATAGCTGCCCTGCCCTGGAGTCCCTTTAGAGTCCAACAATAATTGTTTCACACATGTATATATTTGCTTTGTAGAAACTCATTATGAGAATTACTAACTTTGTTGCCTCTTCATGATCTACTAAAAAAGAAAAGGTTGTCCCTGTTTTTCTACTTACTAAGGATTTATTCTTACCCTTAATCATACAAAGCTTTCATAAGACATTGGAGTTGAAAGTATATAACAAAATAAAGGTACACAAATGAGCCCCCAGTACTGTTCCTCAGGCTTTGTTCTCACCCTTTTCCACAGTCGACCATATTATGAGTTTCAGGTGGGTCCTATATGTATATATCTCTTCTTTATTTAAAAGGAGGCATACTATAAACACAACCATGCATCACTGCATTTATTTAAAACAAGAGCCCAGGCCCCATTCTTTCCTTTCTTTTCCTAGATTGTTCTCAGTTTCATGGATATGCCATGCAATTTTGCATTTAACCAATTTGCTTGTAATTGGCATTTCAATAATTTCTAGTTTGTGCTATTATAAGCAATATTGAGAACATCAGTCATTTCCAAGGTGTTGAGACATTCAAAAGAGTAAGATCTTTGAGTCAAATGAAAAATCTCTTCATTTCGTATCCCTATTTCTCTACAATTCTCTAGGTGATACAGTATATATTTCAAATAAACAACTGATGGGACATACTGATAATCACAGACTCTCGACTGAAAGCTAACCCCTTCTGGCCATGTTCTTGGTAGAGGAACTCAGAAGAGCAAACCACATAGCAAAGGCAACACCCATAACTATATTCAGGCCAAGGCACAACCACAATCTGATCAAGTCCCCACAGGATAATAGGAGTTGATCTATGCAAAAAAGCCAGTTTGTGGAGGAAAGCTGGAATCCCTTCTGTACCTGGCCTTCATCTAAGAAGCAGAGTATGCCATTGGCAAGCCCAGGCCACGCACATGGCAAGGGTAGACACTGTAGGTGCCTTACAAAGGGCTACACACCTCATGGCCCAGTGCCTTTCTTCCCTTCTTCCCACTCTCTCATTCACACCCATTCTGAGAAGTGTTTGCCCTTTCTTAAATAAACTCTACCTGCTTCTGTTTCTAACCATGTGTCTTGAGTGCAATCTTTTCTTCTGAGACATGATAGCTTGGAATCCTATGACCTAGGAACTTATATCTACAGTGTATCGCCAAAAAGCCTAACCATGCTTTATCTGATTCTCTTGACTTTCTGACAGTTTCTCTGACATCCATATCTAGTTTAAAAAGCATAGATTTCCTTCCATCTCTGTCTTCCCTGAAGCTGCCATGATTTACAACCTGCTTCTCCTAATGTTTCCTTCAAAGTTTAATAAAATTTCCCTTGAGCTTCCTCCCGAGTCCATTTCTAAATTTTAAATGACTAAGGCTAAGAACCCCAAAGAGAACCTCTGTTTCCCTGGTCACATCTACAGCAGCTACCAGCCAGCCACAGATTCTACTGCATAAAAACCACATACACTCACAAGCAAAAGTTCTGAGTTCTTTACTCATTGTACTGAACAGAGTGTCTCCCAAATAAACTCCTTTCCCTTATTGCTATTCTCTGGGAAACGTTATCAACCCAGTACTAGAAACCACCAAAGAAACATATAGTATTTGGTGACCCCATCTGAACATTCTCTTTCTTTTGCATAGAGAAACTTGGTGAACTGTGCTGGCCTTTGGATACAATTGACTATCCTTGGTCAGAGCTGCTCCTTCATCAGCCCTCAACATCTCTCTCTGTCTTACTCATGAAAACTTCATAGCACTTAGAAGTATGAGAAAGCATGCCCTTCTTGCAAATGTCTCAGTGAAGACAACTCTTTCTTCATAGAGACAACCCGAGGACTTTCAGCACAGAAGGGTGAAAGCCTGTTCTCTTCTCCCAGTTTCTGTTTTGGTCTCTGTTCCCAACGCACACTGCAGTGGACAGCGTAGGTCACCCAAGGCAGATCTGTCCAACTGCAGGTACATATTTCTTGTAGCTTTTTCTATCCTTACCCCTTCCACTCTGTCCCTTGTCCTCTAAGAAGCCACCTTTGGTTGCCTTTATGAAGCACCTCTGGTTCCTGAAGTATCCTTAGCATGTCACCTTGGTAATTAACGCTCCCTGGCTCTTTCCTTAGTTACATGCATAGGAGTCGAGCACTCAGGAGGCAGAAGCAGGTAAATCTCTGTGAATTTGAGGTCAGCCTGGTCTACAAAGCTACACAGAGAAATCCTGTCTCAATAAACAAAACAAAACAAAACAAAAACAAACAGCAAAAAAATCCCACTGAACCCTCTGCAAATAACCAACTTTCAGTATTCAGAATATGTTTCCTGCCTTTTGTTGAGGGGGCCTAAGAAAGGGCACAGTCTCTGAGCATCAAGATTCTGGAGATAACCCCAAGATGAAGATGCTACCTCAGAAGAAACAGGCACCAGGCACCAAAGAAACCTAAGAAACTAATCATCTGAGAGAACAGTCCCTTATTGGCCTCTTAGCTATCAGTCTGGGGTCTATGAGCTCCCCCTAGTTTAGGTCCTCTCCTGCCAAATCATAAACCCTTTGCTTGCCACTCCTCCCTCTCTGCAGCTAGGTTCCAGGAGTTGAGTTCAATGTTTAGCTGTGGGTGTCTGCCCCCTCCTCACTTCAGCCACTGGATGAAGGCTCTAGGGTGGCATACAAGGAAGTCGTCAATCACGTTATAGGGAAGGGCATTTAAGGTATCCTCTCCACTATTGGTTAGATTGCCAGCTGGGGTCATCCTTGTAGGCCTTTGGAAATCTCACTAGTGCCATGTCTCTCCTCAAACCTATAGTGGCTCCCTCTATTATGGTATCTCTCATCCTTCTCTCCTCTGTTCTTCCCCCTACTCAACTATCCTGCTCTCCCATGTCTTCGTCACCCTTCCTCTTCACCCCCTCTCTTTCTCTCAGCTTCCTTACCCCCACCCCTCAATCCCACCCCTACCACCCAACCTCCCACCTCTGTGCTCCCAATCCCCTCAGAAGATTCTGTCCTGTTCCCATGCATATCTCTCTTAGGGTCTGCCCTATTTCCCAGATTCTCTGGCTGGAGATTGTAGGCTGGAACTCCCCTGTTTCACTCCATATATGAGTGAGTACATACTATGCTTATCTTTTTGTGACTGGGTTACCTCACTCAAAATGGTTTCCTCTAGTGCCATCCATTTTCCAGCAAATTTCAAGATTCCATTGCTTTTTTTCACTAGGTAGTACTCCATTGTGTAAATGTACCACATTTTCTCTATCCACTCTTCAGGTGATGGACATCTAGATTGCCTCCAGGTTCGGGCTATTACAAATAATGCTGCTATGAACATAGTTGAACAGATGTCCTTGTTGTATGAATGTGCATCTTTTGGGCATATGCCTAAGAGTGGAATTGCTGGATCTTCTGGTAGACTGATTCCCATTTTTCTGAGGATGTCCCATTTATTATTAATAATAATATCAATCTCAGTGTCTGTGCTACTGGTGTTATGTTCAGGAAGCAGTCTCCTGTACCAATTCATTCAAGTGTACCTCCCACTTTCTAAGAGTTTCAGTGTGGCTGGATTTACGTTGAAGTCTTTGATCCATTTGGACTTAAGTTTTATGCATGGTGATAGACACGGATCTATCTGCAGTCTTCTACATGACAGTATCCAGTTATGCCAGCACCATTTGTTGAAGATGCTACATTTTTTTCAGTGGATAATTTTAGCTTCTTTGTCAAAAATCAAGTGTTCATAGGTGTATGGGTTAGTATCAGGGTTTTCAAATCGATTCCACTGGTCTACATATCTATTTTTTGTGCCAATACCAAGATGAGTTCAGGACTATAGCTCTATAATAGAGCTTGAAGTCAGAGATGGTGATGCCTCTTGAAATTCCTTTATTGTACAGGGTTGTTTTGGCTATTCTGGGTTTTGGTTTTTCCATATAAGCTGAGTATTGTTCTTTCAAGGTCTGTGAAGTATTGTGCTGGTATTTTGAGGAGGATTGCATGGAATTTGTAGATTGCTTTTGGCAAGATTGCCATTTTTACTATGTTAATCCTACCAATCCAAGAGCATGGGAGATCTTTCCATTTTCTGGTATCTTCTGTAATTTCTTTCCTTAAAGAGTCAAAGTTCTTGCTGTACAGGTATTTCACTTGTTTGGTTAGCGTTATCCCCAAATATTTTATGTAGCTTGTGGCTATTGTAAAGGGTGATGTTTCTCTGATTTCTTTCTCAGCCCATTTATCACCAGTATATAATAGGGCTACTGATTTTTTTTGAGTTAACCTTGTTTCCTGCCACTTTGCTGAAGGTGTTTATCGTTTGTAGGAAGGAGTTCCCTGGTAGAGTTTTTTGGGTCACTTACATAAACTATCATATCATCTGCAAATAGTGAAAGTTTGACCTCTTCCTTTCCAATTTGTATCCCCTTGATCTCATTTTGTTGTCTTATTATTGCTCTACCTAGAACTTCAAGTACAATATTGAAGAGGTATGGAGAGAGTGGACAGCCTTGTCTTGTTCCTGATCCTAGAGGAATCGAGTTGAGTTTCTCCCCATTTAGTTTGATGTTGGCTATTGGTTTGCTGTATATAGCTTTCATTATATTTAGGTAAGTTTCTATTATCCCAGATCTCTCCAAGAACTTTATCATGAAGGGGTGTTGGATTTCTTCAAAGGCTTTTTAAGCATCAAGTGAGATGATCATGTGATTTTTGTTTCTCAGCTTGTTTATATGGTGGATTACATTGATGGATTTTCCTATGTTGAACCAACCTTGCATGCCTGGGATGAAGCCTACTTGATCATGGTGGATGAGTTTTCTGATGTGTTCTTGGATCTGATTTACCAGTATTTTATTGAGTATTTCTGCATCAATGTTCATGAGGCATATTAGTCTGATGTTCTCTTTCTTAGTTGTGTCTTTGTGTGGCTTGGGTATCAAGGTTATTGAAGCCTCGTTGAAAGAGTTTGGCAAAGATCATTCTGCTTCTATTGCATGGAATACTTTGAGAAGAATTGGTATAAGCTGTTCTTTGAATTTCTGGTAGAATTCTGCACTGGGGCCATCTGGCCCTGGGCATTTTTTCGATTGGGAAACTTCTGATGACTGCTTCTATTTCATTAGTGGTTATAGCTCTGTTTAGATTGCTTATTTGCTCTTGATTTAATTTGGTAGGTGATATCTATCCAGAAAATTGTTGATTTCCTTTAAATTTTCAAATTTTGTGGAGTACAGGTTTTCAAACTATGACCTGAAGAGTCTCTGGATTTCCTCAGTGTCCATTGTTATATCCCCCTTTTCATTCCTGATTTTGATGATTTTCATGCTCTCAATCTGCCTTCTAGTTAGTTTGGACAGAGGTTTGTCTATCTTGTTGATTTTCTCAAAGAATCAATTCTTTGTTTCATTGATTCTTTGTCATGTTTTCCTAGTTTCTACTTTATTGATTTCAGGCCCTCAATTTGATTATTTCCTGGTATCTACTCCTCCTGGGTGAGTTTACTTCTTTTTGTTCTAGAGCTTTCAGTGTGCTGCTAATTCTCTAGTGGGACTATTCTCCAATTTTTTCACGGACGCACTTAGTGCTATGAGCTTTCCTCTTAGTATTGCTTTCAAAGTGTCCTGTAAGTATGGATATGTTGTATCTTCATTTTCATTGAATTTTAGGAAGTGTTTAATTTCTTTCTTTCTTTCTTCATTGACCCAGGAATGGTGCAATTGCACATTGTTCAATTTCCATGAGTTTGTAGGGTTTCAGCAATTTGTGGTATTATTTAATTCTAACATTAAAGTATGGTGGTCTGATAAGATACAAGGGGTTATTCCAATTTTTTTGTACCTGTTGAGGTTTGCTATGTAGGCACGTATGTGGTCGATTTTAGAGAACGTCCCATGTGGTGCTGAGAAGAAGGTATGTTCTCTTGTGTTTGGGTTGAATGTTCTATAGATGTCTGTTAAAACCAACTGGGTCATAACTTCTGTTAGTTCCTTTGTTTCTTTGTTGACTTTCTGTCTCATGGTCCTGTCTAGTGGTGAGAGTCAGGTGTTGAAATCTCTCACTCTAATTGTGTAAGGTCTTATATGTGATTTGAGTTTTAGTAATGTTTCTTTTACAAACATGGGCATCCTTGTATTTGGGGCATAGATGTTCAGAATTGAGACCTCATCCTGAAGGATTTTTTTTGTGATGAATATTAATTGACCTTCTTCATCTCTTTTGATTGATTTTAGTATGAAGTCTAATTTGTTTGATACTAGGATTGCTACACCAACTAGTTTCTTGGATACATTTGATTGGAAATATTATCCCAACCCTTGACTCTGAGGTAATGTCTGTCTTTGAAGTTGAGGTGTGTTTCTTGTATGCAGCAGAAGGATGGCTTCTGTCTTCATATCCATTCTGTTAGCCTGTGTCTTTTTATAGGCAAATTAAGACCATTAATACTGAGCGAAATTAAGGACCATTGAGTGTAATTCTTGTTTGTTTTTTATTTGTTGTTGATTGTGTAATTGTGGATTTACTCCCCTTTTGTCTTTTGGTAAAGTTGGATTATCTATTGTGTATGTTTTTGTGAGTGTAGTTACCTTCCTTAGATTGATGTTTTCCTTCCAGTACTTTCTATAGGGCTAGATTTGTGGATATGTATTGTTTAAATTTGATTTTGTCATGGAATATCTTGCTTTCTCCATTTATAGTGATTGAAAGCTTTGCTGGGTATAGTAGTCTGGGCTGGCATCTGTGGTCTCTTAGTGTTCTTAGAATATCTACCCAGGACCTTCTAGCTTTCAGTGTTTCCATGGAGAAGTCAGGTGTGATTCTGATAAGTTTGCCTTTGTATGTTACTTAGCCTTTTTCCTTTGCTGCTCTTAATAATCTTTATTTTGTATGTTCAGGGTTTTTACTATTATGTGACAAGGGGACTTCCTTTTATGGTCCACTCTATTTGTTGTTCTGTAGGCTTCTTGTACTTTCATTGGTATGGCTTTCTTTAGGTTGGGAAAGTTTTCTTCTATGATTTTGTTGAATATGTTTTCTGCACCTCTGAGCTGGGTTTCTTCACCTTCTTCTATACCTATTATTTTTAGATTTGGCCTTTTCATAGTGTCCCATATTTCCTGGATATTTTGTGTTAGGGATTTGTTGGACTTGAGATTTTCTTTAGTCGATGAATCTATTTCTCCTAGTGAATCTTCAACACATGAGATTCTCTCTTCTAACTCCTGTATTCTAATGATTATGCTTGCATCTTTGGTTCCAGATCGTTTACTCACCTTTTCTAGTTCCAGCATTCCTTCAGACTGTTTTTTTTATTATCTCTATTTCATCTTCCAAACCTAGCACTATTTGAATTGTTTCTTGTAATTTTTGGTTTGCCTTTTCTTCCATTTCCTTAAAAGATTTTCTCATTTCTTACTTTTAATGATTATCATATATAACATCAAAACAATTTGAACATGGGAAGAGAACCATCCCTGAGCCTATAGATTTTATCACAAGGACATATCACAGAAGACTGAAGAGTTGCTAATATTATTGATTGAATTAATTCCTCCACATTGCCAGTAATAATCAAAAGGACAAGAACTCTCATAGAGATGCATAGACTGATCAATGTAGCAGATTGTCAAAATTACCTATAAATTGCTGTACACAAATTATTCTTTGAGAAAGATGCACTTTGCTACTGGGAATGTGATCAAGGGAAAAAAACCTTTGTGCATACAATGTGCACAAATAACACAAGGATATGTGAAGAAATTGAGCTTTTGACACCAAAGGAAACCAAGTCATCTCCTTACTAATTTAGCATATCTGGATAATTGCTTAGAATGAATTAAAACCTTGCTTAGAATCATATGCAAGGATGTGGGACCATTTAGTAATAAGATATGTAGTAAGGTAAAGAATGGATTATTAAATAGCAGGTCTGTCTTGCTAGACTATTCTAAACATGTTCACATGCATGCATAGAAATGTCTTCTAAACACATTCATGCAAATGCTATGGAACTTGGGGGTCACACATGTTCCCCAAGCCATTTTCCATTCATCCCCAGCAAGCCAATTAAAGCACCAAATTAAAAGGAAAGGCGGAGAAATGAGATTTATCCAATATGTCTACATTGGGAAGAGACAAAGAGAATCAGAAAGCAGATGGAGAGGTGACTTAGTCATCAAGAGCACTTCCTACTCTTGTAGAGGACTAAGGTTTGATTCCCAGTACCCACATGGTAGTTCATAATCTCTCATAAACTTAGCTCTATGGAAACTGATGCCCTTTTCTGACCTCAGGCATCAAGCACACACATGATATTCATACATATGTGTAGGAAAACACTCACAAAAATAAAATAAATAAGTCTAATATTTAAATATGTACCTATATTTTAAAGGGTTCCAATGAACACCATAAGCACATTTGATGAGATTAAAATTTAAACAGAGGACCAAAGAATATGCATATCTAAGCAGTTCTAGTGAAGGTGTGATCCCACCCATCTTATCAAGTGAGGTGGAATCAATGCAACAAATAGACAACTCTCATTTTAAAGTGAGTAATGGTTTATTCTGGAGCTAATTTCAGTGACCATGGCCTGGGGACAGAGATTTGAGTTATTTCAAATTCCGTATTCCAATATGCAGGCAGTTTCAAAAAGTTTATAGTTTTACAGACAAAGAAAGTTGTAAGTCAAGGCAAGTTTAAAACATAGTGGTAAGCACATCAAGGTATGGTTACAGCAAGATGGAGGAAGCTTTTCCATAAGTCTATGATGCTATCTGATGATGAAGATTCTTAGGTTTGAGAATCTTAGCTGCTAGTCTACTAAGTTCATAGATTACAAAGGCTTTTATCTATTAGCCATACGATGTTAGCTCTGACACAATGGTAGGTAAGGAATGGTTGTTTCAGGGGCTAAAGCTAGCTCAAGATAGGACAATTAGCCTCTGGAGCTGTAACATTCCAACCTCTCCACATCATTGCAGTTTGAATCAGTCAGTCTTCACAGACAACTTCTTCCTAGGAATCCCTGTTTACAGTGGTACCCTGGCAAGGGTCTCTTTATTATCCCAGTATGAGAATTCCAGGGAAATTTCCTTGTCTTTGGAGTCTACTGTTTAGATACCGTGATAATCAGATTGAGAGACAGGGGGTCTCTTTAGAATAGTTTCATCCTTCAAGGCCTGTATAAACTGAAAGTTTATACCCAAAATATTACCCATTGCCCCTGGTGTTGGCATTAATGATGCTGGAACTTAGGTTCAGGATATGAATGAGTGGCAGCAGATAATACAGTTGGAACCATCTAGGCTGACATGACGATATTCTAAAGAGATATGTGTGACCTTCCCTTTGGTTCCCAAGGAATTTGTAATTGTTCCAAGAGTCTCATGAAGTAAAAAAAGAAGAGCCTGAAGCCTGGTGCCAGTCATGAAACTGGGGATGAAAATTTCACCCAATTCTCACAACCTATCAGATCACTGCATAGAAGAAACTGAGGCCCAGATAGTAATGGTGGATTGGGTTACATTGTGAGCAAAACTACTTAGTTACAGCTAACTAAACTTGTATGTAAAAGTAAAATTCAAGTCAGGACCCTGAAGATAGACCTCGGCCTTGAGGTCACTGAACCTCTTTGTTAATCTTCCCAATGTGGCCACAATGACTACATCTCCTTTGCCTGCTTTTTACTATAGCTTGTCTATTTAATTGGCCTATTGCATGCCCTTATCTAGCTTGTTAAGGCTGCTAGATCCCTGCATCTGACCCTAACATCTCTAGTAAGACTCATTAGGGAAATAGGCTACTCCTAATCTCATGGTGATAAACAATAAAGAGAGAAGACTGAGTCTAAACCACTAGCCCAGCAGGGAGCAATTGTGTTATTTGAAACAAAGCAAACTCTGAATCTTTCCAAGAGACAAAAGAAAGCTTCTTCATAAGCTTTGTCCTCACTGTTTAGGTGGCAAATAGTTATGGCTGAGGAAGTATAGTTCGACAGTCTAGTAAACACATTGTGATGTAGTTTTACAATAAAGCAGTCAGTATTAACAGAATTACTTAAAGCAATTAAGAGCTAATCAGGGACACTGAAATTATCTTCTCTTCTGTGGAAGCCTTGAGTTTATTCTATGATTTTAAAAATGCAACCATGAGAGTAGCACAAGGGCCAAGCAGTAATTTCACAATGCCACATAAACACAGAGCAACATCCTAATATGCTACTTAGGCAGAAACCTGGGGTTCCTCTAATGTGAAAACAGCTTCGAATCACTGAAGGCTGAGTGACAGGACAGGCTTCTGCATCTGACACTGACTATTGTATCCTGCTGATTCTCAAATTAAAGCAGAACAAAGGAACTTAACAAGCTCACAAAGACCCACAATCAAAGGCACTCCTCTGTGGGTTGAAAAATAAACTGTAATTGCTGTTTGTTTTAAACTCATATTGAAGAGTACATGTGAAGTCTTTTTTCCAAGGAGAAAAAAAATAACTTCTCTTCCTTATGCAGTGTTGTCGACTGCTACTGGATGATATGAGAGAATTCATCATAAATTTTATGCATCATTTAATAACCTTTTGGCATTGAAACGTTGGTTTAACCCCCAACTGTTTTTATGAAAAGTTTTTAGTTCATGTAAATTAAAACTGCAGGTGAGAACATACCATGAATAATTGTGTGTAGGGGGCATTTTACTAAACTAGCTACCTAGATATCTTTTTCCACCTGTTTTTATGCAGCAAATAAGGACAATTCATTGTCACATATATGTGTTTACACATCTGTGATGTGTGTGGGCACCAGTTGGCAAAAAAGAACATCTGACCAACTGGAGCTATAATTACAAGTAGCTGTGAATGGCCTGATGTGAGGGCTGAGAACCAAACTGGGGTCCTCTGCAGGAGCAAAACGTGCTCTTAACTACTGAGTCATCTCTCCAGTCTTAAAATAATTCTTTTTAATTTCAATATTTACTTAATTGTTGTTCTGAGTATTAAATCTCAGGCCTTGTGCAAGTCAATCACTCTAGCCCTAGCTACATTCCCAAGCTTCCTTTAATTTTTTTTCAAGACAGGGTCTCACTAAGCTGTCCAGGCTGACCTTCAAACTGGGATCCTACCATCTCAGCCTCCAGAACAGCTGAGAAGACAAGGCCTGTGCCATCAAGCCTAGCTAATTTATTTTATGTGCCCTCTTGGCTTTAATTATTTTTTCCAAATGATGTCAACATTTTACTGTTAAGATTAAAATTGCTGGATTTTTCTTTTTTTACCTCCTTCATCATCATCCTGTTCTATCTCCACACCCCTTGCTGTACACTCATGCGTGCAGAAGCTACCTCCATCTGCACCTGTTACATCATTCATTGCTAAATTCTCGGGTAGAGGATACTCTTTGTTAGCAGTTTTGCTTCCTGTGCTGCTCCTACTGTGCTTTTCTGGGGATTCATTTGTCATATGTCTGGGATGAAGTTTTCACAACCCCTTTACACATATACTCAAAGCTAGAATCACATAGATGAAACTGCCAAATTTGACTACCAACTTGGAGTGAACCCTGGCATCCTTGAACCACATTTGTAAAAGCTTCAATTAGTTGTTGATTAAGGGAAGAAAATTCCTTAAGTCCCCCTCCCCTTTTTTAATAAATTGGAATCTTAGCTTGGTGAGGCTTTTATTTAAGGGCACTCTTCCCATTATTCTATTTTTTTTGGATAGGGCCTTTCTGTAATCTCACCTTTTTCAATGAAAACCTTGGCTTTGACATTAAATTTCTTGGTGTTACTTTTCTCTTTAATCAGTGTGCTTTGTATTGCTTTTTGTCCCACTTGCTCTTTTTTATTGGAGATCTGCATAAGAGTGGTAGAGTCAATATTTAACTCTCTTGAAATCTCCTCTGCCAAGTAATTGAGTCCAATAATTTAGCCTCAGGGAAATTTTTAGAACAAGTGCAAAAAAGCAGTTACATTCTTTGCCAAAATATCTCAAGAATAGTCTTTAGGCTAGTTGCTAATATCATTCCCCTCTGAGACCTCTTGAATTGTCCTCAACAGTTCACATAGCTCTCAACACTACTATCTTCTTCAGGATCCTACTAGAATGGGCCACTAAGTTCTGCTTATAGTATTTAATCACTTTTCTAGTCCAAAGTTCCAAAGTTTTCTACATTTCACCAAAGGAACGCATGGTTAGGGCTGTTATAACAATAGTCCATTTCTGGTAACTACTTTTTAGTTACTTTCTATTGTTATGATGAGAGGCTATGACCAAGGCAAAGTATAAAAGGAAGCATTTAATTTAGGCTTACAGTTTCTGAGGGTTAGAGTCTATGATGGTGGAACAAAAGAACAGTTAAGAGCTCACATCTTGATCCACAGCCACAAGGCAAGAGAGATTGACTTGGATGACATGAGTCTTTTGAAACCTCAAAGCCTACCTCCAGGGACACACCTCCTTCAACACAAGGCCATACCACCTAATTTTTACCAAACAGTTTCACCATCTGGGAACCAAGTACTCAATGTGTATCCAAATAAATGTGAGACATATAGCCTAAGGGGAGCCATTCTCATTTAAATCACCACATGGAAACAGATCTCTAAACATATCTGTGAGCTGGAAATTAAATCAAAGAAGGAAGACCCACCATAGATTTGGGCAGCACCACTGCATGGGATATGGTCCTGGACCACATAAAAAGAAGAATCAGCACTTATCTCTGCATCTATGCATGACTCTAGGGTTGTATCTGACTGGGGTGGTAAGAGAACAAAGAAGGCAACAATAGTCATACAGACGGATGAAAGCTCACATCTAGTGGCCTGGGCTCTCTTCTAGAGAATCCTCAGCACCTCAGAAGCTAAGCATTGTTTACCATATAGAATTGAGCAGAGAGGCAGGATTATTACATACATATGGAAAAGAAGGCAAGGTTATTGCAAATATAGATAAGAATACAAGGTTTGGGGCACACAGATCAACAGGAGGGCAGGTTTATTACAACAAATTCAATTAAACATGACTGTTAGAACCAGAGGAAAATAGATACAAGATTGGAAATCAATGCTGAAGATGACTTCTTTTTTTTTAAACAAGATGCTTATAAAGAAAGAAAGAAGGACTTGCAAAGTAGCCCAATGGGCAAAGGCATGTGCTCCCATGCCTGGTAACTTAAGTTCAAACCTTGAAACTATCAAGGTGGAAAGTAAACTGACTTCTACAAGTCCTCTACCCTCCACATGAGCACTGAAATACTAGTTCACATGTATACACATGCATACAGTGAGAGAGGAAACACAGACACACACACCACAGGGGGGGGGAGACAGGTACACAGGCTCCCACACACAAAATAATTTTTTATTATTTTTTATTTATTTTACATACAAACCACAGTTTCCCCTCCCGAAGAAGAGATAGTTATATTTTCAAATACTGTAAGTGTGAGACCTTGTTACATGGAACTCTAATGCAGATAAAATCAAATGTACTCTTAAAGTGCATAAACATAATGATTGTAATTAGCATTTATCAAAGACATTTAGAGAAGTATTGTGTAATTAATGCTTAGAGGCACAGGTGAATCCATGCAAAAATTTTTCTTTGTTATATTTTAATTCAAACAGAATCTTTCCTACTTATTCTGTATTTCTTCCTAAATGTTTTGCTTTAGTGTTATTAGACATATTTCTTTATTTTTCATTCAATGGATGTCCCATGTGGGAAAATGTGAGCTTTATGTACCATGCCCATCTCTTTCCTGAGATTTGGACATTTTTCAATTATTTCTTTAGATAAACTTTATACCCATTTCTTTGTTCTCCTTCTAAAATTCCCAGTGTGAAACATTACATCATTTAATGGCAGCACCCCATCCAATAATTCACTTGATCTCCTCACATGCATACATCCCTTTGCCTGAACAATTCCAAATGGCCTGAGTTCAAGTTCATAGACACTTTCTTCTGTCTGACTGAGTCTCTGTTAAATTTGATAAACTTCTCATTTCATTTGTCCTCCCACTGGCTACAGGACATTTGTTTGTTTCTCTTAATTTTTCTCATTTGCATTTCTAGTTCCACTGAGTACTGTTTTCCCAGTAATGTTGAGTTTTCTGTGTGCATTTTCTTGAAGCCCACTAAGCTTCTTTAAAATAATCACTTTTAAAATAATCATTTTTGATTCTACTTGTGGATACTTATACATTTCCATTTCTTTTATTTAAATATATTTAAATTTTATTCTTTGACAAATATATACATATATATGATATTGTATCATATATTATATTTTGTTAATTTTTAACCTCAACCATGACTTCTTTAGTCATCCCCTCAATTCCCTTGGAACTTTCCCTTCCTGATATTTCCTTCATACTTTCATGTCTTTAAAAAAGAGATTTATATTTTATGTGAGGTAAAATGAGCAAATGTGCCTACCACCCCACCACTCCTCATGACCCAAATTTAATCTTCAAGAGTCTAATGATATAAGAAGAGAACAGACTAGTCAAGGTGTTCTCTGATCTCCACTCAAGCACTATGGCAGGTCTACGTACACACACACACACACACACACACACAGAGAGAGAGAGAGAGAGAGAGAGAGAGAGAGAGAGAGAGAGAGAGAGAGAGAGAACAAATATATAACAAAACCTTGAATCGCTTTGTGAATATTATTTGAGTTAATATTTAAGGTGTTTTTCTTATGCATCATTCATAAAATAAACATAGCCATTTTCTAACTGACTTCACAGCTTCAATGACAAACATTGGACAAGACAGGTTTATAGTTAGATATTCTCTCCCATTGCTTTAATCTTTTCATAAATCTTCATGAAAATTCTAAAACGTGATCATTACAGCTTTAAAGCCAGAACACTTTAAAGATTTATTTTATGTTTAATCATGTGTTTATGTATGGGTTTGTGGATGTGAGTTAAGGTACCTATGGAGGCTATAAAAAGGCATTGAATTCCCTGAAGGTGGAGTTATAGGTGGTTGTGAACCACCTGACATGGGCTGGGACTGAATTCCTGTCCTATTGGAAGCAGCAAATGCTCTTAACCTCAGAGCCATTTCTGCAGCCCCTAATCATTTTAATAATCTAACTTGTTTCCTTTTAAAGATCATTTGGCTGCATTATCTCCATTTTCCTATACATTCTAATCTCAGCTTGTGAATTTCCTGGAAGCTAACCCATTTGATTGAAATTACACTGAATCTATGTTTTAACAATGTTGGGTCTTACTGCTTAGAAATACAATGCAACTCTTCTTTAATGAGGGCTTTACTTACTCTCAGAAATATTTTATTGCATTTGCTATAAAAGTCATGAACAGAGTATAATGGTTTAAATCCTAGAAATTGAATTTTTGATGCTACAGAAAATTGCATTTCATTTCCAAGTTATTCATTGGTATGTTGTAGAAGTATAATTGAGTTTTGTGTTTTTGCTGTTATACCCTAAAGATCTTGCTAAATGCTTCTTACTCTTATCAGGGACTTTTACAAGTTCTGCAGTTGTCACAGCTTGAAGAATGATTTAATGACACAAAATTTTAATTCTTGGAAGCTTCATAAGTCATCTTATATGACAAAGGAAAGAAAAAATTGTAGATGTAGTGAAATATTCTGGATTTTTACACTGATATCTATAAGCAATCACATGTATTTGTATAAAATTTGGGCTCAGGCCCAGAGAAGGCTATATGAAGACAGTACAGCCCAATCATACTGAGGCCATCAGATTCCTGAAGACAAGAAACAGATCTTCTCTATCATCTGTAGAGGGAATGTCATCCTAATGACATGGGAATTTGTACCCAAGAAAATACATTGCCAAACTTCTGGCATCCAGATCCTTGAAACTTGGGCTAGGGATGACATTCAGATGGTTTGGTGCTTGCCTAACATGTACAAAGCCCTAGCTTTTTCCCTCAGCACTATGTAACACCTCAGAACAGGACTCAGGAAGTTGACTGCAAAGAATCAAAAGCTTACAGTTCCTCAGCTACGTAGAAAATTTAAGGCCAGCATAAACTACAGGAGGCTCTGTCTCCAAAAGAAATAAGAGAAAAAGAGAGGGAAGAAGAAAGGGAGAGAACTTTGAGACTCCTGTGCAGATTGGGAGCATGGGGGGAGGGGAGAGCGAGCCAGGAAAAAGAGAGGAGGAGAAGAGGAGCAGAGAGGAGGGAGAGCAGGAAGGTTGAGTTGGGGAATGAATAGAGGAGAGCAGGATGAGAGATACCACAATAGAGGGAGTCATTCTAGGTTTGAGGGAAGATCTGACACTAGTGAGATTTCCAGAGATCTACAAGAATGACACCAAACAGCAAACTAAGCAATAGTGGAGAGACTACCTTAAATGCCCCTCCCTGATAATGATTTTGACGACTATCTTACATATCATCCTAAAACTTCCATCCAGTGACAGACAGAAGCACAGGCAGACACCCACGGCTAAACACTGAACTGAACACCTGGAACCCCGTGACAGAGAGGGAGGAGTGATGAGCAATAAGTTATTAGGGGCTAGTTTCTCACTATGTCCATTTGGCAGAATGAAAATACCAGGTTCTATGATCAATCTAATCACAGGCTCTTGGTCCAGTTAACACAGCCAGATAAGAGTTCCATTTCATGAAGCAGGCTTTAAATGGAATTAGAAAGTTATTTGTTACATCTATAACATTTGTACCACTAGTGCACCACTGGGTACATCTTGTTAGACCAGTGGCTGTTGCAGGGCTCGTAGCTGGATAAGATTGATGATTATTTTTCCCATGGTAGTATTCATAGCACCTTTCAGAACCATGAGTACTAATCAGTACAGATGGTGCTTGATTTGTCAATGTTTTGTGTGTGGTATATTCAGCAATGTCTGATAGATATGTAAGGCTTATTTAGAGTCTCAGCTCTTGTCTTCAGTTTTGAGTTGTATCCTTTAAAAGACTTAGTTACATCTCTTCTAAATTTATCACATAATTCGGCTTGTGATGTTTTCATTTCCCTTCTCTAGTGAGATGCGCACAGTATGTTTTGAAAGGTTTAGTGCCAGCTATCCCCACTTCGTCCATAGTCACTTCTTGATGGACAATGGGAAACAGTTAATGAACATACACTCTGTCTGGGGATCCTGACAGCTCTCATTTGTCTATCAACCCAAGCATAGCCAACCAACACTTTTTTGGAATTCCTCTGGCTTCCCCTTGCCCTTCTCTTTCTTACTGTTCCCTTGCCCCCATTTCTCTGCAGGCATGAAATACATCTCTCAGCTCTAGTGGGATTTATCAACAGTTATAGATCACTGTAGTTTATCTCAGATATCAACTCTCTGGTGGGTTTTCTTTTCGTAAATACATTCTTCCTGCTTGTAACTTACCTGTCATGTCCTTCTTAGAGTAGAAGTGATTACAGTTGTCTAGACCCTCAGAGAAAGAAGTCACTCTAGCTAATTCTGATATAAGTTATTTGTGACCAAAACTTTCAGGTGCTTCCTGGTGTCCTCCAGATCTAGGAATGAAGAAGAGCTGGTCCCATCTACATTCAGGTTAAGACGTTTAAAATTCTTGGCCTCCATACATATTCACAGAACCTGTCAGAAAGTGCTTCTTGCCTGGAACATTTTAACAAATATATGCAGCACTTTAATTATAAAGTAAAATTAAATTTTAGAAAGTTTGTGCCGGGGACTTTAAATGCCAGACTTGAAAATAACTGCCTTACCATGAAAATATTTATCACTCACTTTTCCTCTTTCTTTAGAATGACAGCCTAGAGTTAGACACCCTCAACTCACCTTGCTGGTAATAAAAACTTTCCATTTTATTCTATGTCAGAATGAACTTTATTCCAGATGGTAGGGCTTAAGTTAAGGAAACAGTACTTTTAATGAATTTTAAAATTAAACCCAAGAGATGCCTTTGACAGTTGGAACAGGAGCGTAGGATTCCAGATATGTACCTTTCCACTCAGAGTTTTTATTACTTATTTATAACTAGTATTTACCATGTGAAACTTCTTCTAGTCTTCAAAGAGAAAGGTAACTTCATTCCCTACCTTTGTACATCTTCATTTTTGAACTTGGAAGGCTCACATGCCAACAACTTTGAAAGCATACCCCCTTTTATATTAGTGCTAGGGCTAGCATTCAAGATATTGGCCATATTGGGCAAATGCTCCACCACTGAGCCTGGTCCCTAGCCTACAAAGCACCTTTTGTAAGCAGTCATCTTCACATAGCTAATCCACCACCGATGATGCTGAAGCCCATGTCTAGGAATTCATGGTTCATGTCTTCTGTTTACCACATAGGATTCCTTTTCTTTCCTTTGAACCCTGTATACATTCTAGATGGAATGATATTAGGTAGAATCTAGGTTAGACACCAGGAGGATAGAGAGGATGTGGTAGCTAATGCTTAATTATAAAACCATATTTTACTCTGTCTCTCTCTGTCTCTCTCTGTCTCTCTCTCTTTGTCTCTCTGTCTCTCTCTCTCTCTGTCTCTCTCTGTCTCTGTCTGTCTCTCTCTGTCTGTCTGTCTCTGTCTGTCTCTCTCTGTCTCTCTCTGTCTGTCTCTCTCTGTCTGTCTCTCTCTCTCCCTTTTCTTCTTCCTCTCCCATATGTGTGTGTGCGTATGTGTGTGTTTCTCCCATTCTTGTTCTCATTCTCTCCTCTCCTTTTTTCCCTTTGTAAAATTTAAACAGGTTTCATCTATCTAGCCTGAAATTTCAATGGTAACCCTCCTGCCTCAGTCTCCCAAGTGCCAATATTACAGACACAGGCAACACCACCAAGTTTAGTATAAGTTTTTTCAAAGCACTGTCTGTAAATTGCTAAGAATTAAAATAAAATTAAATTGGAACCCACAATGGCACATAGGGTAAAAGGTTCACCCAAAATAGAATGGTTACCTTTGAACAACATCTTTAGGGTCCCACCCTTGCCAGAATATCTCCAAAAGTTGGATACTCAGTGAAAACTCTGCTCTGTGATACAGAAGTTCCAGGGACACAGGTGTGATGATTTCAGGAAATTTTGCATGAATGCTCTGGTAGGATCCAGTTTTGTACTGTCCACTGTCTGGGTCAGTATTAGTGTATTAGGATCTAATCTTAGGTAAGTCATGTGTTCATGCTCTAAGAGTGGCTACCAGGTGTTCCTGGGGCTGGTTTTCCTCCTGCCCTGACACAAGCAGAGACAGACTATTTTAATGGATTTCACAGGGGGTAAAAACAAGGGGCCTCTGGAAGTATCTTCAGATCTCACTGATTATCAAGAACATGTGAATCATTAACCAACCACTGTCTTTGGGTGAAGGGAGGTTAGGGGGTGACAATGCTTCAGTTTCTAGAGCCACTCAAATCTCAGCCTGGAGCCTGAAGAAAAACACAAACTGCCTAAAACACACAGGAATCTCCAGGAGAAAATCAGACACACCAGGAGGAAGCAAGGAACAAACCAACTCTGATTCCCTTGAACAATCCTCCCACTAAGGGATTTTTTTTCAAAGTCTTAATAATTTCAGGAGTTGTTACCATGGAAAGATGCAAGAACCATGAAATCCAGAGAAGTTCAAAAGAAAGGTCCCATGCCCACAAAAGCATCTCCATACTCTACATCCAGGTTTGGGAAAGGCAGGTCATCCCTTTCTTGAGTCACGCCAGCTGAGGCTCCATCACTGAGATTTATCCTATCATTTATTAAGCCACAATGAGAGTACAGAGCTGGAAGCTGTAACACGGATAGGCCATCACATTCATCTGGGAATTTACTGCAGAATTCTCCATCTGTCCTTTCACAGATGAGTATACCTTTGAAAATCCACATTTTGTAAACTTTTGAAATAGTATTGTCAACAAGTACAAACTCTAAACACAAGACTGTCTTTCTTATTGTTGAAGACCACTCAAAGTAACCCTGCATTGTTCAAGCAAAGAGAAATATCCAATTACTCTACACAAGAACCTACCTTCCCTTTCCTTCTCCCTCATGTCTCCAACTTCCTCCCTCTCATTTTTGCTGGCTTTCTCTTTGCCTATCTTTCTCGTTGCCTCCCTCCATCACTCCATCCCTTTTCTCTCATCTCCCACCATGTTTTTGCTTCCCTGACTGTCTTTTAATGTCTCCATTCTCTCTGGGTTGGCATCCTCAATTTCAGGAGAGCCCTCACTTGTCTGGTGTATTGAGACATTCCTACTAGATAAGCAGCAGGTATTCTGTGCTGTGTAACTTGAAGTAATGGGAAGTCATTGACTTCCTTGATGAAAGGTAAACTTGTAACTCTGTTACCTAAGGAACTGCAACAATACAGATGAGCCTTGGGTTGCACTTTCCACTCATGTATTGGGTTGTCTTGACTCCCTGGGTTTCTGGGTTCAGTTCTTCAGGCATTAACCAGGAAAGACTGTTAGGTCAACCTTTCACATCACATCATGTTTAAACTCAATATCCAACCCCACCATACTCAGAGAGCTCTTCACTGTCACAGTCATTTCTGATTCTCATCTACCTTCCCCCCTGGGAAGGCCCACATATCAATAGGAATGAAGAACAAGCTGGTAGGGATCCACCCACTTTCAGAGTTGGTGGCCAGGCTCTGGATCAGGACAACAGACAGTGACCAGAAGCAGCTCTCCAGATTTGTCCCCAAGGGAAAGATTTATGCTGAAAGACAGCTCAGCAGCCCATTTACTTGAAAATGAAATGGTCAGCACTCCTCCAATGGAAATGATTGTAAAAAGGGAGGCAGAAAAAGAGGAAATAAAGAAGACAGGGAAACATTATTTCATGAAATATCAACTCAACTACTTCACCATCACATGAGATTTTATTAACCTTAGGACAGGGAGATGGTTCAACAAGTAAGGGTATTTGCAAGCAAGCCTGAGAATGTAAGTTTGATCCCTGGGCCCCATATGTGCTATAAGGAGAAAACCAAAGCAGGCAAGTTATCTTCTGACCTCCAAACACATTTCTTGGCATATGCACATTCATGCACACACACCCAATGAACCAACATTAAGAAAAAAAAACACTTTTTAATAAACAGGTTTCTATTCACATCTAATTAGGTATGTCCCAATGGTCAAAACTTGCTTTTGTCATCCTATTTGACTAGAACACCCTTATAGGAGGAAACGGTGTGCTGCCATTAGCCATGTGACTTATTAGAGGCGCATACAGATGAGGTAATAAAAGAGTGTTTTACCACACTGCTAACCACACCCACTTTAGGCATGACTAAAGACGTATACGGATGTAGGTGGTGAACTACATCACTAGTCAGGCCCACTTTTGGGCATGGCTAGGGGTGTTACGGGGGGAAGGTATAAAAGACTGAACAACGGAAGTCTCGGTCTCTTTTTCAGGCTTTCAGCTTCCAGTTCGGTGGCAGAAAACTACTGGGCTCATCTGGGTTACTTGTTTGGTCTCTTGTGAGTAATTTCTACAATAAATACTTAGTTTTACTTTCAGTAAGTGTGCCATTTATCATTGCAGCATCACGCCCTATCACAGTCATTACTGCCTAGACATTCTAACTTGTGTGGTGAGCAGTTGCTGTAGCATGATTGATAAAAGACCCAGAGACTGTCACTGGGGTTCAAGCTTCCAGTTGAAGATCAGAAAAACCAAGAAGCCAGCCACTAGCTTCTTACCTCTACCTTAGGCTGAATGAGCTGATCCTGTCTCCACAAGCTCTTACCAAGCCTCAGACTGCTGCCTCTCCTCAGCATGGGTAGAGAATCCAATTTTTTCCTATTCTTTATGTGGATTAAGAATGAATGTTAGCTCTGAGACCTTGCTCCTGTCTTAACACCTCGCATGAGTCCTGGGATTAAAGGTGTATGATTCCAAGTGCTGAGATAATCTTTGTGTGAGCTGTTTCTCTTTAGGCATGGATATATTTCTTGTAGCTCCGTGTGGCCTCAAACTAACATAGATCCATCTACCTCTACCTCCCAAATAGTAGGATTAAAGGTGTATACAACCACTGCATGGCTTCTATAGCTTGTGGCTGACTTTGCTTTCTGAATCCTCGGGCAAGCTTTAATAAATCGTAAGTAATATATCACCACAAGTTACTGTATCTCTACTTGCCTGGTGGACACCACACATGGACTAAGTCTACCTACTATGATAACACGTACTAAGTATTCCTATGTATACACAGACTAAGTACACTTACTGTGTTCTAACAGGTGTACAGCCTCACAGGCCAGAGGCAGAAGGGGAAGGGTTAGAAGCAATCCACACAAAGGAAGAGACTACATTCTAATGAGGTTATGGGCCCTAAGGAATGGAGGAAGAGAAAGGGTCACATATTTCTCTGGCAGTAAGTTTCCATTTCCCTCTTCCCAAAGTAGAGCCCTCTTTCCCTGCTACACCAGAAATAGAAGGGTTGGAGAGAGACCTTAGCCCCAATCAATACTCATTTCCTTACCCAAGAGAGTAAAATGTTTCTTTGACCATTAACAGGAGTGGAAACCCCAATTCCAACACCAACAGAGGCATAGGAACATCTTAGGATCAATACAGATGAAAAGGGAGGTCTTCTAGAGAGGATTAATCAAATCCAAGAAAAACCCAGCCCTGCTTAGATCCAATGATCTCCCCATTCTGGGGCCCATTTTCATCGGAGAAGTTTGTAAATCTTGGTAGTAAACTTCATTTCACTTCATGTTGCTCTGAGCAATCTCCCAGTGCTTCTTAAGTTGACAGAGAAAAAGGACCTAAGAGCCCAGCTAGCATCTAACTAATTAACCCCAGGTTACTAGCTAAAATCTCCATGCTAAATTATACTACACTAAACAGTAAAATGAGATGGAAAACAAAGATAACACAAATGGTAAGCACCCATGCATACATGTTTTGGGACATATTAAACATAATATAAAAGCCCATGGGTTGTTCACCTTAGTGCAGCTTGTGGGCGAAGCTTTCCTACAAATGATAGTTGTTCACAAGTTTTGGAAACTTGGATCTGTTGAGACTGCACTGGGAAAGGCTTCTATTTTGAGAATCCATCATATCTGCTACAAGCATTGTTTATGCCAGGGAAGACATTTGATAGGCTGCCTTGGAATACTAAAGAGCAAAGCAAAGAAATGTCAAGAGTCTGACCATATGTCTTTGTCTCCTTGCATATAGGTAAAAACTAGCCTGTGACCTGACCAAGGGTGAGTGCTACACAGTTAGCAATTAGGAAATGTCAAGCAAGCAAAAGAGGAATGAGGAATACAATAACTGGAAGCATGTCTGTCAGCCAAGTTCAGTGTGCAAGAGTTGCACTGATTTTGAATATGAAGTCAAGATATGCTCACTTTGAAGTGCTGTGAACTTGCTGACACATAGCTAGGGCGCTACTCCTTGGTATCTGTCAGGATAAAGCACAAAGCCTGGCCATCCTGTGGCTATGACAGAGGAGAACAAGAAAAGGACTGGGCTCAGTCAGGGCACTAGGGACACAACTTGTCCTGTAATGTGGATTCTTCAGATGCACATGGCCAAAGGTCAAAAAGCCAAATAATCAGCTTCTTTGTGGTTGAGAAAACACATAACCCTGCAAAAGTACCATAAGCACTCCTGCATGTATCTCCTTGAAACCCAGCCACTGTGGTCATTTTGCAAGGTTGACTATGACTTCCTTGATGCTTCATTTTCCAAGGAAGCCAGAGAGACTGGATAGGGGCTGAAGAGAGATTGGGATATGGTGTCTCCTTTTAGTTCAGTGACTTAGTAATAGCAAACAGAACCAAACACAGGGAAAGTCAATGGGGCAGGGACGATGACTCAGAGATTAAGAGTATCCATTGCTCTTTCAGTAGACTTCAGTTCAGTTCCTAATACCCAGGTCAGGCATCACACAGCCACCTGTAACTTCAGCACCAGAGGATCAGATATTCACCTGAAGTTTCCACTAAATTTCTACTAATTCCTAAGATTCACAAGGTCTCTCCCTGAGTTTCTGAAGCTGTGGGAAACAATTGCCAGGGAGAGAAGCTTCTATCCCACAAGTTATGCAGCTCCAGGAATGCAGTTTCCTTAGTTGGCACCCATGCTGGGGTAGGCATTGAAGCAGCTGCATTTGAGAATCACCTGTGAACTTGTAAACAGCCCCCCATGCCCCTGTAAAGAGACAATAAACTCAGCTCAGAACAAATCAGAACTTTATCATAAATGCCCTAGCTCAGATGAACAGACATTTCTACATGTCTCCATAGGAAGAGTCACATGACAGTTATCAATTTTTACTCTTCTCCCTTCTTACCACCCACCCATCTCCACCAAGTTTGACTGTCTACCTACTGACTGACTATGGATAGAATTCTGGTCTTTTGGGGATGCCAGTGTACTACTATTTTAAGTCCACATATTTCTAAATGATGTAGCAATATCTCATGAACCTAATGCTAGCTTCTTCTAATTCAGAGGATCTCAATCCCTTTATGACTCAAATCTATGGATATTTATGTTAAGGTTCATAATAGTTATGTAGAAACAATGAAAATAATTTCATGGTTGGAGGGTCACCACAATATGAGGAACTGTGTGAAAGGGCACCAGCATTGGGAAGGTTGAGAATCATTGTTTTAATCCATATTCTATCTACACAGCTGTGCTTCTAGAGCAAATGCATGATGATTGTTGCACCCTGCTGTGTCTGCCAAACAAAGCCCAGATCCTCAGACACTGGCTCTGAGCTTTATCTGCTCTCTTCTTGTCTCCTCCCCGCAGGTGCTCTCTCCTTCCACAGGGAACAACAAATCCTCTGCCACCAAGGCTCTGTGCTCTGAAGAATTCAGGCCTCCTGGAACTTAAAGCCTCTTTGATATCATCTTACCTCTTCACAAAGAGGCCTTAGGCTCTTCTCCCAAGTTCATGAGACTTTTCAATCACATTCCATTACATCCATCTATTCTCAAGTCTACCTTTTCCATAAGCCTATGGCTCTATCTACCACATGCCACTGAAATGGGATCATTATACAGTTTACTGCTCCTAAAATGAGGCACTTAATATTGTACAATTAGCTGAATATTACCAGGAAGCTATGAAGTATAGGGTGAGAAAAAAACACTTGATTTAAAAGGCATAAAACTTTGTTTTCAACTTACAATAATTTTGGTTTTTATATTTTGTTTTGTTTTTGCTTTGTTCTGTTTTTTGAGATACAGCCTTATATAGCCATATCTGGCCTTAAACTCCATATGCAGCTGAGGATAACTTTTAACTTCTGACCATCCTGTTTCCACATCCTGAGTGGTGAAATTATAGGTGTGTGCTACCACACATGGTTTTACATGTGCTCTTAATATGCTTAGGGCTGGGGAAATGGCTCCGTGGTTAAAAGTGCTTTTTGTTCTTAAAGAGAACCTGAGTTCAGTTCCCAATACCCACAGCAAGCCACTCACAAATGCCTGTAACTCCAACTGCAGGGATCCAATGCTTCTGAAGGCACTGCACATTGCAAAAAGGCACACACACACACACACATACACACACACACTCACACTCACACACACACAAATAAATTTAAAATATTTCTGTGTAAACTTCTGAACAATTAGAAATCACTTTGTATTCTGGTTCCATTTTTGTCAACTTGACACAAACTCTTGTCACCTGGGAAGAACAGACTTCAGCTGAGAAAATATCTCTATTACACTGATATATCAGAAAGTCTATGAAGCATTTTCTTGATTAACAATAATTGATGTGCAAGGGCCCCTCCCACTATGGCTGGTGGTGCCACTGGGAAAGTGGTCCTGATTGTGGAAAAAAGCAAGCTGACCAAGTCATGAGGAACAAGTCAGTAAGCATCATTCCTACAAGGCCTCTGCTTCAGTTCTTGCCTTGAATTCCTGCCATGACATCTCTCCATGATGAAATAAACACTTTCTTCCACCAAGTTGCTTCTGGTCATTGTATTTATTACAGCAATAGAAAGCAAACTGGAGCACTTTGTGAAATATTCTTTGCTGTATAAGGATGGAGGCTGATTATAGTTTGTGTTGTAATAAGATAGACCCCTTATATTAACTGATGACTCATAAGTAAGCTTTAACTCAAGGAAAGTCATGTTCAAGGAAAAGACAACATTTATAGAAGAAATGGATTTTTCACTAAGAATATAGTCTCTTGCCATAAACAGGCCCCTGCCTTCCACCAAGTTGAATAAGAACATGAGAGAGCTTGTAATTTCTGCTCCTACATTAACATCCATTGGAGTACAACTGAGAGGCTAGCATCCCTGTGGCCCATTCTTCCCCCTTCTAGAATATGCTCTTTGAATGAATATCAGCAGCCATAATTCTGATTATACCACATTTCGGATTTTGGTTTTTTTTCCTTTTTGTTCTATACATACATATAAAAGCAAAATTTCCAAAATGCACTCATAAAACTAAGCTGTGCCACTCTTGGCTCCCCCTCCACCCACCGCACCCTACTTCAGGTGAGTGTGGGCTCTGCTTGGGACCCAACTCCCACCCATCACCCCCTCCTTGGTCTTCCTGGGCCTGCTCCTAGCATTGAGTGGACACGCCCAAATAGGAAGGACTTGAGTTCCTCTACACCCCACTCTTTGCTTCCCTTCTGCTCACTGTGCTCTGCTTGAGGAAGGATGTGGATCCTACCAAACCACACTCTTGAGTCCTCCTCCACCTACAACACTGTGCTTGAGTGAGGAGAATACCAGGAGAAGCCACGCCATTTAGAGTTACAGACACTGAAGTCTTGGCCCACATATGCCACCGGAAGACCAGAGGGGACAGAGAGACCCCACCTGCATCCACTCAAAGAAGGAATGGGAAGACAACAGTATAAGAACACACTCAGCAATAGAAAAAAAAACAATATGACACCACCAGAATCTAGATACTCCACACCAACAAGACCTGTAAAGCCCTACGCAGATGAAGGAGAAGAGACTGACTTTGAAAATTATTTTATGAAGATGATAGAGACCCTCAAAGTGGAAATCCATTAGAGAAATACAAGAAAAAAACAAACAAACAAATACATGAAATGGAAGAAAAGATAAACCAAAAATTCAAGAAATAAAGAAATCTCTTAAAGATCTAAAGGGAGCCAAGAAAAAAAAAACAACCAAACACATGAAGGAAACAAACAGTTCAAGATTTGAAAGCTGAAATAGAAATAAAGAAAACACAGAATGAGGGGATGCTGGAAATAGAAAAGCTGGTTAAATGATCAAGAACTACAGATGTAAATATAAACAATAGAATACAAGAGATGGAAGAGAGAATCTTAGGTGTTGAAGTCTCACTAGAGGATATACAGTCATTGAACAAAGAAAAACTCAACTCCAACAAATCCATAACACAAAATATCCAGGAAATGCGGGACATTGTGAAACGGTCAAACTTAAGAATAATAGGTATAGAAGAAGGTGAAGAAATACAGTCCTAATGTACAGAAAACATATTCAACAAAACCAAAGAAGAAAACTTCCCCTACCTAAAGGAGGATATACCTATGAAAGTAAAAGAATCTTACAGAACAGCAAATAGACTGGACCATGAAAAGAAGTCACCTCAACACATAATAATCAAAACACCATACCTACAGAATAAAGAGAAAATACTAAGAGCAGCAAAAGAAAAAGGCCATGTAACATATAAAGGTAGACCTATCCGAATTACACCTGATTTCTCCATGGAAGCTGTGAGAGTCAAAAGGTCCTGAATAGATGCTCTACAATGCTAAGGGAACATGGATGCCACCCCAGACTCCAGTACCCAAGAAAGCTTTCAATTACTATAGATGGAGAAAACAAGATATGACATGACAAAACCAGTTTTAAACAATACATATCCAGAAACCCAGCTCTACAAAAGTACTTGAAGGAAAACTCCAAACCAACAAAGATAAATACACTCACAAAAACATAGGCAATAGATAACCCCACTTTGCCAAACACCAAAGGAAAAAAGGGGGAAATCCACAACAATACCAACAAAAACAAGAAATCCAAAACAAATTAAAATCAATAATCAATGATCATTAGTATCCGTCAATGCCAATGGTCTTAACTTACCTATAAAAAGACATAGGCTAACAGAATAGATACAAAGACAGAAACCATCTTTCTGCTGTATACAAAAAAACACATCTCAACATCAAAGACAGATGTTACCTTAGAGTAAGTGTTGGGAAAAGACTTTCCAATCCAAAGGACCCAAGAAAAAAGCTGGGGTAGCAATCCTAATATCTAACAAATTGGACTTCAAACTAAAATCAATCAAAAGAGATGAATAAAGACATTTCATATTCATCACAGGAAAAGTCCATCAAGATGAAGTCTCAATTCTGAACATTTGTGCCCCGAATATGAAGGCGCCCATATTCAAAAAAGAAACATTACTAAAGATCAAATCACACATAAACTTCACATACTTATAGTAGGAGACGTCAACACTCCATTCTCACCACTAGACAGGATCACCAGACAGAAACTTAACAAGGAAACAAAAGAACTCACAGAAGTTATGACCCAATTGGGATGAACAGCCATCTTTAGAACATTCCATCCAAACACAAAAGAATATACCTTCTCCTCAGCTCCACATGGAACCTTCTCTAAAATCAACCACATACTTGGCAACATAACAAACCACAACAGATACGCAAAAATTGGAATAACCCCCTGTATCTTATCAGACTACCATGCTTTAATGTTAGAATTCAACAACACAAATTGCAGAAACCCTACAAAATCATGGAAATTGAACAATGTGCAACTGCACCATTCTGGGTCAAGGAAGAAATGAAAGAAGAAATTAAAGACTTCCTAGAATTTAATGAGAATGAAGACACAACATGCCCACATGGCCAAACATATGGGACACTCTGAAAGCAGTGCTAAGAAGAAAGTCCATAGCACTGAGTGCCCACATGAAGAAACTGGAGAATACTCACACTAGAGAATTAACAGTACAACTGAAAGCTCTAGAACAAAAAGAAGCAAACTCACCCAAGAGGAGTAGGTGCCAGTAAATTTAATTAAGGGCTGAAATCAATAAAGTTGAAACTAGGAAAACATTACAAAGAATCAATGAAGCAAAGATTTGGTTCTTTGAGAAAATCAACAAGATAGATAAACCTTTATCCAAACTAATCAAAAGGCAGAGAGAGCATGCAAATTAACAAAATCAGAAATGAAAAGGGGGACATAACAACAGACACTGAGGAAATTCAGAGAATCATCAGGTCATACTTTGAAAACCTGTACTACATAAAATTCAAAAATCTAAAGGAAAACAAAAACCCAGGATAGTACACAACAACCCTGCACAATAAAGGAACATCCAGAGGCATCACCATGCCTGCCTTCAAGCTCTGTAATATAATCATAGACCTGAAAACAGCTTGGTATTGGCACAAAAGTAGACAGGTAAACCAATGGAATAAAATTGAAAACCTTGATATTAACCCACACACTTATGAAAACCTGTGTTTTGAAAGAAGCTAAAGTTATACAATGGAAAAACTAAAGTATCTTCAACAAATGGTGCTGGCATAACTGAATGCTAACATGTAGAAGACTGCAGATAGATCCATGTCTATCACCTTGCACAAAACTTAAATCCAAATTGATCAAAGACCTCAACATAAATCCAGACACACTGAACCTCTTAGAAGAGAAAGTGGAAGGTACCCTTGAACACTTCCTGAACATCACACCAGTAGCACAGACATGAGATTGACAATTAATAAATGGGATCTCCTGAAACTGAGAACCTTCTGTAAGGCAAAGGACACAGTCAATAAGACAAACTGGCATCCCACAGAATGGGCAAACATCTTCATCAACCACACATCTGACAGAGGGTTGATATCCAAAATTTACATGAACTCAAGAAGTTAGACACCAAAACACCAAATAATCCAATTAAAAAGTGGGGTGCAGACTAAATAGAGAATTCTCAATAGAGGAATCTAAAATTGGTGAAAGACGCTTAAGAAAGTGTTCAACATCCTTAGCCATCAGGGAAATGCAACTCAATACAACTCTTAGCTACCACCTTACACCGGCTAGAATGGCTAAAACTAAAAATACCAATGACAGTCTATGGTGAAGAGGATGTGGAGAAAGAGGAACACTCCTCCATTGCTGGTGGGAGTGCAAACTTGTACAACTACTTTGGAAATCAGTATGACACTTTCTCAGGAAAATGGAAATGAGTCTACGTCAAGATTCAGCAATTTATGTCCTGGGCATATACCCAACAAATATACACTCACACAATAAGGACAAATTTTCAATTATGTTCATAGCAGAGTTGTTTATAATAGCCAGAACCTGGAAACAACCTAGATGCCCTTTAACTGAAGAATGGTTAGAGAAAATGGGGTACATTTACACAATGGAGTACTACTCATTGGAAAAAAACAATGGAATCTTGAAATTTGCAGGCAAATGGATGGCACTAGAAGAAAACATCCCGAGTGAGGCAACCCAGTCACAAAAAGACAAACATGGTATGTCCTCACTCATATATGGCTTTTAGACATAGAGCAAAGGATTATCAGCCTAGAATCCACACTGCCAGAGGAGCTAGGAAACAAAGAGGACCCCAAGAGAAGAATGCATGGTCCTCCAAAGAAGGGGGTGGGGGACAAGAACTCCTGAGCAAATTTGGAGCATGTGGGGAGAGTGGAGAGAGAAGGAAAGGGGGGGAAGAGAAGGTAGGAGAACAGGAGGACTGAGACAGGGGGGGAATAGAGGAGGGCAAAAAAAGGAGATGCCTTGATAAAGGGGGCCAGTACAGGTTTGGAGAGAGGTCTGACACAGAGGAAATGGTAGGGGATCCACAGCGATTCCCCAACTAAGAATATAGGCAGTGATGGAGAGGATACCTTTGATACCCTTCCCCTATAATGAGATTGATGACTACCTTGGTTACCATTCCTAGAACCTTGACCCAGTAGCTGATCGAAGCAGAAACAGGCACCACAGCTAAACACTGAGGCATACTCCTGGAATCCAGTTGCATAGAGGAAGAAAAGCTGAGCAAAATGAACCAAGACGGTGCTGGAGATACCTACAGAAACAGTTAACCTGACCGAATAAAAACATGGATACCCTAAATGGTTTATGGCTTCTTCCAAAATCAGAATTTATCATCTTATTTTCCTTTTGTCACTGGAAACCATTGACATTCGATGCTGAACCAATTGAGCCTCACAAGCATTGCAAAACAACATTTCAATCCAACTCAGGTTATTTTATAGGAAAGAAGTGGTGCCTTGTCCATGAGGCAGAAAGTGATTTGGATTAATGATGGCTTTCCCATTAAAATTGGGTTTTATATTGAAAACTCTTTGTAGCAAGTTATCAGGAAGTTTATTGATGACCCACAACATTTGGAAAATCATTTCTAAGCAGGGAAAACAACTTCTTGACTTGACATAACATATTAGCCCCATTAACACTTTAACTCATCACTCAGTCCATGAAATGTAAGCTTTTTCCTAATGATCAGTTGTTTCCTTTCTGACCCCTATACTCTCAAATTTTAAGGGACTGCACCCACTGAAAAGATATTTTAATGTTAAAGGAACATAAAATGAGTTTTAAGAAGTCCATTAACATGATAAAGTGTGGATCTGTAAGAATTTCATTGAAGAGAGACTAAAATAAGCAGACATCACCAGGCATCAGAGAACTGGAGTGAGATTATCTAGCTCTTAGAAGACAACTCATTTGTAACTCAAATCTATTCATGAGAAATGTCAGATCTAGTGAGCCAGAGTAAAATTCTACAAAATATCTGACCAGGCCTAAGAACTATCAAGGTCAAAAAAGACCAGGGGAGGCCATGACAATTTCAATGGGCTAGGACAAGACTGGCAAGACTGGTAACTAAGTGCCATGCAATGTCTTGAACAGGATCTTGGCAGATAAGCAAGACACTCACAGGGGAAAACATAACAAAACAAAACACCTAAATAAAGCCTGTAATTTAATTGACAGTAAGTAATGTACCATTGGTGATTTTCCCATCACAGTACATGTGATGCTAAACTGAATCTAGTAGATGATACTTGAGAATATTGAACTACCTACATAGGTCATCTGAAAATCTAATACTATATCAACACACAAAGATTAAGAAAACAATACAACTTTTCAGGGCTAACTGTACATCTGCTCAGACCCAGAGAACTGATTTCAGCTGCATTTTATAGCTATGGTTTTGGAACTTAAAACTGCCATCCCTCTTCAGTCTGGCCTACTTATCTGGTTTACTTCAGTCTGGTATACTAATATACAGTAGACCCTTACAGGCAAATATTTTTCTACTTCCCTTGAAAGGAGTACTTCCTTCTCAACTATATCTCTTACAGTACCCAGAGGTGGGATAACCCAGAGATCTGGAATAAAACAAACATGACTGACAAAAAAAGTCAACAAAATGATTCCTAATTATATTCTGCTATACTCATAGATTAGTGCATAGCCTAACTGTCATCAGAGAACCTTCATCCAGCCACTGATGGAAACATGCAGGGGCTCCCAGCCAAACATTAGGTAAAGCTTAGGGAAGCCTGATGAGGGGGGTGGGAGGTGGGGTGTGAAGGATTATAGACACCAGAGAGGTCAAGGACACTATAAGAAAACCCATAGAATCAACTAACCTGGGTTCATAGGGGCACACAGAGACTGAACTGCCAACCTGGGAGTCTACATGGGATTGATCTAGGCCCTCTGCATAGGTATTATAGCTGTATGGCTTGATGTTCTTATGAGACTCCTAACAGTAGGAGCAGGGGCTGTGTCCGACTCTGTTGCCTGCTTGTGGGTCTCCTTACTACTGGGTTTCCTTGTCCAGTCTTATAAAAGAGGAGGTGCCTAGTCTCACTGCAACTTGATATGTCATGGCTGGATGATATCCATGGACTGCCTGCCCTGGCTACAGACTGAGCATCAAGTCAGCCTGGGCAACCTCTGTTTAAAAAGAATCAAAAGAGGACTAGGGATATAGCTCATACCTAGCATCTGCAAGGCCCTAAATTCAATCCCAAGTATCCCCCCAAATGAATAAGAAAATGAGTAAATAAATGCATCCAGCAATCTCTGTCTCAGGCTTCACATCTCTAGCATTGCCTGTCTACAACTATTCACAAGAATCTCTTTCATTAAAGTCCAGAAAATGAATGAGAAAAACCATACAAGCATGCTGAAGCATTTGAGGAAAACTACCAATCATTTCAGGAAAGGCTTCTAAGTCAATAAAGAGAAAACACAAATTGACAGAGTTAATTATTAGAAAGAAAAAATCAATTTAATTTGCACCCTCAGTAAACACAGCATTACTCTTCAAAATACAAAAAATAACAAGTATGAAAGAATAACTCCCCTCTATCCTTCCTCTCCTCTCCTCTCCTTTCTCTCTCTCTGTTCACCCCTCTCATCTTCCTCCTTGCCCCCTAACTACACCCTTGAAATGCCAGATAACTAAACCAGCCCTTGGAGACCCCCACCATCAAGCCCCTGCTAGGATTTCCATGGTAACAGAAGCTCCTGATTTTGCTCCTATCTAACAACCAGTCCTCGATCTTTTCTGGGGCTTCTCTTCCTCAATCTTCAGTTATTGCTCTTCACATCAATCAACCCCAAGACTTCTAAACTCACAATGACCACAAACCCTGGCTAAGGCAACACTACTTTATGGGGAGTGGAGAACTATATTTTTCCTTTCTGGTATTTATGTGCAAAGAACAAATGTAGTCATGGCTGTAACTGATAAATTAACAAAAAAGCACAACACATTTCATCACAGGAGTGTTGGGATTACAGATCCCTTTTAATTATGCCAAGTCTTCTATGCATTGTGAGGATCTGAACTCAGGTCCTCATCTTGTGTGGTAAGTGCTTTACCTATTAAGTCATCTTCCCCAGCCCAAGAGGTCTCTAATCTCCATATTGCTAACAAAGATAGGCAAAAGAAATTAATATACATCTTTTGCTCAACTGAGAGTCTAGAATTGGAGAGATGGCTGGGAGATTAAGAGTACTTGCTGCTCTTTTAGAGGTACACAAGTTCAGTTCCCAGCACCCAAATCAGTATTGTGAGATAATCTGTGAAGACATGTCTCTACCAAGGCACCTTCTGATTGGCTTAATAAAGATTTGAACAGCCAATAGCTAGGCAGGAGAGGAAAGGCAGAGATAGGAATTCTTTTGATGGGAGTTTCTGTCCTGTCCAGTTTCAGTACTAAATAAACACACAGAGACTTATATTAATCATAAACTATTTGGCAGATTACCTAGGCTTCTCGTTGGCTATCTCTCTCTTAATTATTAACCCATTTGCATTAATCTCTGTATCTCTACATGGTATCAGCTTACTGGTGATGTCCAGACTTCTTGCTTCCTTGGCAGCAACATGGAGTCTCACCCATGACTCTCTCCCAGCATTCTTCTTCCCAGCCTTCTCCTAGTCTGTTAACCCTGCCTATACTTCCTGCCTGGCTACATCCTGCCTGTCCATTGGTTTAAACAGCTTTATTCATCAACCAATAAGAGAAACATATATTCACAGCTCACAGAAGGACATCCCCATCATCTCCTCTTTTCTGTCTAAATAAAAAGGAAGATTTTTAACTTTAACATAGTAAAACTATATATAACAAAACAGTTGCCAAGAAAGAATTATAGTTACAATATTTAGTCTATTTGTATTTGGTAAAATTAAAGAAAATCATCTATCCTATCTTTGTGAGTCTAATATTTTATATCTAATTTATCTTTTATCATAACTAAGGAAAACTATAACCATAACTAAATGTATTAAACTCCATCAAGGATACCAGAAGGATAATATATAATCTCTAGAATTGACAGAGACATCTTGCTGCCTATACAGTCACCCAAAGTTTCTCTGTAAGGTTGTCCAGCTAGCTCAGTCAGTAAAGCATGAGACTCTTAATCTCATGGTAGTAGGATCAGGACCCATGTTGTATGACAAAATGTAAATTAAGTTCTTAATTGGTCTAATTAATAAATACCTGGAGTCAGATATAGAGAAAAATACTGAGAGATCAGAGAGAAGAAGGAACAAGCCACAGCCACACCTTATCTCCTTAGCATCTCAGCAGACCAGAGAGTGAGTTCCTGTTTCTGCCTGCTTATATCCTCTTTCTGCCCAGCCATCTCACTTCCTGTCTATCTGTACAGACCTCCAGACCTCTATGGTTAACTAGTGGCAAGTTCCATTTCCTGACCTACAGATAGGCTTTATTTGTATAAGCAGGCTATAACCACAGAATTCTGGGAAGAAGAGAGACAGGTTTCACCAGCTAGATTCAGAGGAAGTAGGATATACAATACTGAGTAGAGGTAAGGAGCCATGTATCAGAATGCAGATTAATATAAGTTTTAAGAGTTAGTTGAGAACAAGCCCAGTCTAAGACCAAGCTTTCATACATAATAAGAAGTCTCAGTGTCATTATTTGGGAGCTGGTGGTCCAAAGAAAGTCCAACTACAAGTTAGATATCACAATTACCTGTAATTCCAGCTCCAATGTATTCAACACACTCTTCTGGATTCAGACAGCACTGTATTCACATGAAGATACCATAACCCACAAGTCCACACATATACACATAAAAATAAATCTTTTTTTAAATGAATCTGGTAGTCTGTTTTTTAAACTGTTTGTGAGTGTAAACACATTCCATGATGCATGTATAGAGATCAAAACAGAATCTCAGATAAGGACCTTATTTGAAATCCCCCATCTCCACAATCCATCTTATCAAAGGAGTGCTGGAATTACAAGTGGCCACTTATGTCAACCTTTGTATGTATTGTGGGCATTGAATTTGGGTCCTCACACTTGTGTGACAAATGCTTTAGTCATTAGCCATCTCCCCAGTCCAAGCAGTCTCTTATCTCCATAGTGCTAACAAAGATTGGCCAAGGAATTAAGAGATATCTTCTTGCTCTTGTTTGCATGAGATCTAACATTCTTGTTTCTATGGACACACTACTAAAGAACATGTATCTATTTTATCTACTTGATGATCCATATTTTATTTGTGATTTAGGAAGCCATGAAAGGTAGTTTATGAATAGTGATACAGGTTTTAAAAATCTTTGCTAGAAAAAACTCAAAGATCAAAAGTGGCAACTGTTATGAGGAATTTGTTCATCTATGACATGCGAAAATAATACCTAAAAATTAAAAGTAAAGTATAACTCAATAACAAACATTTCAAATCCCATGACTCCTGGCTGACAAAACATACTCAGTCAATTACAATATCACTCCTAAGGTCTATGCCCACTTCTGCGTATTTACCAAATACATGAACCATTTCTTATGGTTTGACAGAAATGTCTACTTACAATATATCTTTATCCCCCAGCACCTTGCACAGTAGTATAAATAAATTCCGGCACCAGATTTTTCATAGAAATTTAATAAATATTTGTCGAACAAAAATGGAAAGGTAGCAAAGACTCAAGAAAGGAAAATGACATAGAACACGAATTTTGATGACATGTAGCTTTTACTTTGGCCCTGTTACTCCGGGGTTGACACTTATTTTCTCAGCTGGAAAACCAAATCATGATGGCAACTGCTATATATTAAAACTGTCATGAATATTTTAAAATAATAATATTGGGTAGCCCAGAATCAAAAGAGATAGCATTACCTTGAACCCAGTATCAGGGTCTGGAGAAATGACATGGTGGATAAAAGTGATGACTGTTCCTGCAGATGACCAAAGTTAAGTTCCCAGAACCAGCATTGGGTGGCTCATTGGGTGCCTGTAACTTTAGCTCCAGGGGATCCTATTCCTTGTTTGAACATCATGGCAACTACACATTAGTGTACATACTAACATGCAGACACATACACATATAAATAGACAGATAAATAAAGTATATATATATATACATATATATATAAGTTTTCAAAGCTCTATAATTCTATATATTTTCCTCTAGCTGAAATGATTATTAAAGCCACAAACAGAGCTTGTGAAATTGCTAGGTAGATAGAGGTCACCAAGTCTCATGACAGGAGCTAAGCTTCTGGGGCTTACACGGTAAAAGAAGAGAACTCATAGCTTCAAGGTGTTTTCTGACCTCGGGATACACACATTAACTAACATTCACACAAATGAATTAAAATCACAAGCAGTCATTTCTAAAAATAAATGATGAGAAATTAACAAAGGCATCCACATAAGTACTTTTGACACTTGACAAAGAAAACATCAAGTTAGCATTTACCTGGCAGGATGAAGCAAGGATCTAGGCCTTATAGAATCAGTTAGAATCACCTTCAGGTCACCTTTTTTATATAACTGAATGATGTACACATTTCAAAAACTTCTTTTTATGTCCATAATTGACATTTCAAGAATATCAGCTATCAAAATTACAGAGGGTACTCAAGGTCCAGGATGAATGAGCCCTGACACCACAGATCAGCTGGCCAAGAATTCTCAACTATCTTGAATTCACCCACACACAACCATTCAGGGATTGAAAGACAAAAATCTCATGGAAGGAGTTGAGATTAGGTCTCTATATAAAGATTGCTACCTAGTCAGTAAAAATCATTAAGTAAAAGAAAGAAAAGTTCTTGTTTGCCCAGATGACAAGAGGATGTCCAAAAAGAGAAGTAACAAATGAATAGATGGATAAAAGTAATCTCCACTGAAATTTTTAACAAAGTTTTGGTTATAAATGAAATCCTAACATATTTCAAATAAACTATTTCATCTAGTCAAAGACATTTCATTTATAAATGTGCACAAAGATGAAATGAAATCAGAAGCAAATGACAAAATTCAGAACCATTCAGCTCAGTGTCATATAGATCAAAGAAGAAGTGAGAATGCCAAATTTTTGGTCACAAAAATGAATGTGTATATATAAAACTTAAAAATTAGCCTAATTTTGGCCTTACTGACATTAAAATGTATAAGGTCTTAGATGGACCTCATGATATTATATTGTTACATATTAATCCTTTTCAGCTCTAGGAGGATGTGAGAACCTGCTATGGTGTGTACATGCAGGTCAGAACAACTACATATACTGCCCCTTGCCTTCCACCTTGTTTGATATAATCTCTTGTTTTCCACTGTATATACCAACTTATTCAAGAGTTTCCAGGGATTCTCCTGTGTCTCATCTCATTGCAGAAATGCTGAGATTACATATGCATGTTACTGTGTCTGACTTTGTGTGGGTTCAAGGACTTAAACTCAAGTTCTCATGATTGCATGGTGTTTCACCTACTGATCCATCTTTCCCACCCAATACTTTCTATTTAAGTTTCAGTATTATTCATAATTATGTCATTCATGGAAAATATATGTGAATCTGAAAGCTTATTTAGAAAACACAATATGAAAATGTATCATTCTATTCTATATTCACCAAGTTCATGATATACATAGGTATTCAATAACCATTGGGTACTTGGATAAAATGTGATGCAGTATCAATACAATGAGCAAAGTTTACAATCAATATCTTTTGTTCTTTTATCAATGACACTAGGTGGAGTCCAGCATTGACCACAGCAGTTCCAGAGTCACCTTTACGTTTTCATGTGACAGGTAATGGAATCTGTCAAACTGGATGAGGATAGAGATATGGGTTCAGATCAGCTTTGTAAGATGAAGAGTCCCAGGGATGAATGATGGTGATGCTGAAACAACAAATGTCCTCACTGCTGCTGAGCTGTTCTCTTGAAGTGTTTAAAATGGGGACCAGTGAGACAGCTCAGCAGATAAAGGCACTTGCTGTCAAGTCTGATGACCCGAGTTTTATTCCTAGATCCACGTGGTGGAAGGAGAGAACTGATTCCTAGACTTCTGCAAGTTATCCTCACAAGTCCTCTCTCTCTCTCTTTCTCTCTCCCCCTCCCTCTCCCCCTCCCTGTCCCCCTCCCTCTCCCTCTCCCCCTCCCTCCCTCCCTCCCCTCCCTCTCTCTCTCACACACACACACACAGACAGAATATAAATGAACAAGCATTATATGCAATAAAATTATAAAGAACTTTTTTAAGAGGGAAATTTTATGTGCTTCAGAAGTTTTAACACAAGGCTTTTCCCTCTTCAAATCACATGATCTGTACATCCTCCACCTGTACCAACTAGACTTTTTTCTCTATGCTAAGGAGAAGATAAGGTTCTACTGAATGTAATGAGAATGATGTTTTTCTTCCTCTCTCCCATATTTGCCCTCCATTCTTTAAAACAAAAACATTTTTTTCATGGACATACAATGACAAAAGTAATTTGGCAGGGACATTGATTTGAAAACCCCTAAGAATTAAGCATCCAAGTGTTGGTTATTAAATATGACTCAACTATAGGCTCTCTCCATTATTAACAGTAAACAGCACTGGACTGCTAAATGTATTTACTCCTCTAAACCAGGTGTTCACAGCCCTAATTACGAGTCAAGATTCCTTATGGCAGAAACATTCCTAATGTCTACAGAGTGAGTTCTCACTAGAGACTGTCTTTTGAACAATCACTTGTCACTACTCAAATCTAGAACTGAACTTGTGATATTTTAAAGAAAGAGAAACTGCATGAATCAGGGGAGTGCCAGCATACAATCACACTGCCAGAGAGTCTAGGAAACAGAACCTTCATCCAGCAACTGATGAAAGCAGAGGCAGATACTCACAGACAAACACTGAACTTAACTCCTGGAATCCAGTGTCAGAAAGAGAGAACTGATGGGCAAAGGACCTAAGAATCGGCTGGTTTAACCCACAGAAACAGTCGACCTGAATAAGGGGGAGCTCTTGGACTCCAGGTTGATGGCTGTGTGGAAAGCATGGGACTGACTCAGACCCCTGAATGTGGGTGTCAGTGAGGAGTCCTAGGTAATCTAAGGGGCCTTGGGTAGTATTTATCCCTGGTGTACAAATAAACTTTGAGTGCCCATGCCACAATGTGAGAGGCTCTCTCAGCCGGGACTCTTGGGGGATGGCCTAGGCCCTGCCCTGGATGAAATGACAGTTATTGGAGATCCACCATGGAGGGCCTCACCTTCCCTGAGGGTCAGAGTGGAAATTGGGTGGGGGACTTGGGGAACTTGGTAGAAGGGGCGGGGAGGAGGGGAGAGAGAGGGAGCCGGGATTGACATGTGAAACAAGATGGTTTCTAACCTAAATAAAAAAAAAAAGAAAGAAACTGCTTTATGCATTATAAATGTCCATAGGACAGCACCCTCTTCTAAGGCAAGGAAAGGAAATGTTTCTAAGTAGGGCTGCCTTTCTAATGCTGATTTTTACTTTTGACTTTCTCAAAACTTGAGAATGGGTTCAGAATTATGCAGATGCACTTTCAACATCTCTGACTGACCTATTCCATGGGGGAAAGAACTCTATATTCCTGACTAAATTCCTCCAGAGCACAAGTTCAGTGTTCATTAATTAATCGAAGACCTCAAATATTTACAGAGCTCTTAGTAAACTGTAGGCATTGTTCCCCACGCTGGGGTCTCAAATGTGAGCAAAATCAGACCCTGTTTGCCAGGAAATTACATTCTAATCTTGAACAAGCCACACACCTGGGAGAGATTTATAAAGAGGAGATGTACTGTGATAGTATCCTCACATCACAGTAGCTAGAAATTCCTTAAAGATAGATACTCGGAATTGTGGGATATTCCATCATCCACAATGCAAACTGTTTCTACACTACAAACTATCTTCTTCTTGCCCTACTTCATCTCTTTAAATGTGAAGTGACAAGATAAGTACAGTACACATCCCTTCAGATAGAATCTCAAAGCACATAGACCCTTCTAGCTGCCTAGTGAAGAATGGTACTCCCCCAACCCGCTTTGATGCAGGTTCTTTTCTGTGTATAAAGACAGTCATCTCCACCATTCCTTTTTATGTGGTTCTAGCATCTAGCTTTCTGTCTGCTGGGATTTCCCAATCTATAGAATCCTTGTTTGATGATACATGATCAGTTCTTCAAGAAGTCTTACTTCCATTGTGTTATTTGTTCCCCTCTGTGCCTTGCCTATGAAGGGTTCTTGTGAAGGGGAAAAAATGGTACTGAAGAAAGTATTCTCTATGATGTTAAATTCATAAAGAAGACTAGGCTATAAATTGCTAAAGAGTCACTTCCAGCACTACAGTGTGTCACTTTACCAGTACAACTCAATACAGGTCTGAGGACACACCTCAGTTGGTAGAGTGCTTGCCTAGAATGGACAAGGGTTATAACCTAGCACCTCATAAACCAGGGGTTGTTGGAGCAGGCCTGTAATCTCAGCACACAGCAGGTGATCTTTCTACAGATCAGGACTTAAAGGTCTTTCTTGGTGTCTTAGTTAAGATTTCTATTGCTGTGACTAAAACACGTGACCAAAAAGCTAGTTGGGGAGGAAAGGGTTTATCAGGCTTACACTTCAGCATTGCTGTTCATCACAGGAAGTCAGGACAGGACTTCAAACAGGGCTAGATCCTAGAAGCAGGAGCTGATGCAGAGGCCATGGAGCGGTGGTGTTTACTGACTTGCTTACACTGATTTACTCAGCCCACTTTACAGATCCTAGGACCAAGAGCCCAGGGATGGCACAACCCACCATGGGCTGGGCCCTCCTACATTGATCATGAATTGAGAAAATGCCATGCAACTGGATCTCATTGAGGCATTTTCTCAACTGATGCTCCTTGTCTGATGACTCTAACATATGTCAAGTTGACACATAAAACCAGCCAGTACTTGGCTAAATAGTGAGTTTGAGTGCATCCTGGTCTTCAAAGGACTGTCTCAAAACAACAGCAAAACAATTCACATCTACACCTATCTGTGCCCATTTAAGAAATATGGTAAAGTTATCTTTGAGTGATTGTGGTTTGTCCTTCAAAGGTTTTATAGGTTGAAAAGTCCATCCCTGAAGTGGTAGTACTTAGGTACGGGCCTTTTAAGAGGAGGAGCCTGCTGGCAGGATTAAGGCTCCTTATTAGAAATGTTTCTCCCAACAATGCCTTTTATCTTTCAAGGCACAAAATGGTCTTTTTTGCTGGTAGACTGAAAAATCACTGTTTGGAGATTAAAGTTATGAAGAGATTTAGAGGGCCAGTGCACCTCTCAGAAGAGAACATAATTCCCTTGGAGGTGAGGGTTTAGTCATGAGTTTCTCTGTCTTCCCAAAGTGAGGCTCCTGTTTCTTCAGACCATTTGAGTAAAATGAATAGAGGAGACCACTCAGAACCCTGCTGACATATCAACTGCTTTTTATGGCTACCATGAACCTCCCTTCACTACAGCGGCTATCACAACAGGTCTGGAAGCTCTGTACTTACAACTCATCAGTATAGATAAGAAGAATGCAGAGCTACAAACTGAACTAGACAGCATTGAAAGACACTTGCTACCATCAGATATGGTTTGAAGACACTTGCTACCATCAGATATGGCTTGAAGACACTTGCTACCATCAGATATGGTTTGAAGACACTTGCTATCATTGGATATGGTTTGAAGACACTTGCTACCATTGGATATGGTTTGTCCTTGAAGGTCATGAGTTTAAAACTCCTTCCCTCATGTGGTAATGCTGTCAAGGTGTGGACCCTTTAAGAGACAAGCCCTACTGGAATATAACTAGGTCATGGGGTTTAGATCTTGTGAATGGATTAGCAGGGTTGCAAGGTCAAATAGGAATAGAGTAGGTTGAAGAAAGTGGGTTGTTAAGAAGAGTCCTGCCCCTCCCTGGAATCTTGCTTCCTTGGTCCTTCCACATGTGACTTTCTAGCCTTTTTCCATTGTCTGTCATGTTGTGACACAACCAACAGGCCTTTGACAGACTGGCACCACATCACTAGAATCATGAGCCAAATAAATTCATTTTCTTCATATTGTTTGGAGTCAAGTATTTTGTTATAGCAGCACAAAACAGAATAAGGCAGTGATTTTTACATTAAGAATTCTTTCTTTCAAATTTTAAGAATGAAATGTGGAGGGTGACAAGAGAGCAGATGGTAAAGACACCTGCCAAGCCCAATGACCCGAGTTCAGTTCTCAGAGCCCATATAGTTAAAGGGAAGAACCAACTCTTAACACACACAAACATACACCTAAACAACTTTTTTTAAAAACAATGAAGTTTGGGAATTTTCAAAAGCAAGGTCCAGCACACCAAAATGAATCATCTATTGGATTGGAAGCTGCTTGGATTCTTTCAGATAGATAAGAAATGCATGACTGGACCAGGTTGTGAATACCTGTAATCTCCACTACTCAGAGGTTGAGGCAGGAGGATCACAAGCTCAAGGCCTACCTACATTACAGAGTAAATTCAAGCCAACCTAACAACTTACTGAGACTCTGTCTCTAAAGAGGACAGGAGAGTAGTTCATAGGTACTGTTGGGAGGCCTTCCTGGCTTGTCAGAGGTTGCTGTCTATCATTGTCTAGCAGCTTCTGCCAAAGCTCAGTGACACGGGCACTCCCTACCCCAGAGTGGAAACTTCCTGCTCTCTACCGGTCCTTACCTAGAGAATGTCCTTCAGCCAGGAGGATTGACCTTATCTGAAAGTTGTCTCTAAGCCTGGATGTCTGATTTATCTTTAGCATGACCCTTGGCACGGTTCCTTGCAAGAAACCTCCCTTGCTGTATATATGACAACTAAGACTTATGCTAGGAGCTTTGCTTTGCTCTAGGACTTGCTGGCACACATGAAGCCTTATGATAGGAGCATGCCACTTTATGCAAATTAGGGTTTGTTCTAGGCTCCCCAATCCTATATATTTCCTATACTCTGGAATAAAGCTGAGCTGATTCACTGAAATCACATCCCATAGGACTGTCTCAGTCATACCCACAGATGTCCAAACTCTGTTCTCCACTTCTGCTCCCTCCACCCTCTTGGACTAATGCACCAATAATCTGGAGGAAGAAGCAGAACCACTGGTGAAGCATTGCCTATCTTGTACAAGGTCCAATGTTTATTCCCCACACTGAAAAATGAATGAATATATTAGTGAATGCTCAAATAAATAAATAAATAAATAAATAAAGTGGATGAACACTCTCTAAGGATTGAGCATATCCAAACTTCCTGAGTTAGTCTTTAAAATTCTGAAGCCTCTTGCTGGCCTTTGCATGCAGTATGTATGCGCACAGATTAATGCACCCACAAATACATGCATAGTAATGAATTCATCACACCACACACATGTGTGCCAGTACCATACTAATACACATGTGCATATGCATACATGTGCACATACACATGCATATATCACAGCACACACACAAATAACAAGGTAAGTAAGTTCTAGTTGAGGCAGAAAAATGGAAGAAATTACAGGTCACTATTAGCAATGTGGCCTTTAAAAAGGATCTGAAAGGTGACAGGATTTTTTACTACAAGTGGCATTTTCACACACTGAAAAGCATGGCAGCAGCAATAGCTACTGAGGTGGTTGGGTACATAAATATTTTATAGATCTGTCTGTTGTTTACTGAAAGCAGTGTGCAAAGCTGGCAGCCTGGCTCAAAGGTGCAAATAGACCCAGGTTTCTTATTTCACCCCAGATAACGAGGATGAAAGATTTCTTGTAGAGAAAACAAACAAAAGGAAAATCCAAAGCAACTATAATACATTCTCTCTCTCACCCTCTCCCTCTCCCTGTCTCTCTCCTCCCTCTCTCTCTCTCCCTCTCTCTGTTACAGAATTAAAAAGGAATTTTAAGAGAAACATCTACAGATCTTTTGCAATGTGATACTGGAGGAAGATGAGCCCAGCCTAACACAGAATGCTGACTTGCAAACGGATGAATTAAGCATAAGGCTTTGACTTTGGCCAGATACAGAGACACCCATCTTCAAGCCCAAAGCACATTTCACATTCCTCCTTGAAGGCTGACTTCAGACTTCACCAACTTTTCAGGAAACTTTGTCCCGGGTCAGAATCCATGGCTTCACCTTTGTGCTTCCACAGCATGCTTCCCCCCCCAAACCCTGCAGCAACTCCCATACTGTACTGCGCTAAAAGTTCTGGGAATGTTTGCCCGCTGAAACTCAATGACTCTTATAAGACCCCTTTCCTAGGGAGATATAAACAACATTTACCCCCTCCCTCAGCAGTTTCCAGTGAGAAACCAGTGGACAATTGCTTTAACATTCCCCCTTGTAGAACCAGTGAGTTTATTGGGCTTACTTGCAGAGCATGACTGAGAGTTTCCAGAACAGAGAATTGGGGACCCTGAAGCAGCCGCACGGGAAAGTCTTTACCCAACATAGATTATACATCTCCATAGCTACACAGACTGGGCCTGTCTAGGTTAGCCAACCACAGTCTGTAAACTCTCTTAGAACCTCCTGAGATTCCCCAAGGCCTTTCATAATGAGGGCAGAACTACACACAACCAGCAGTAAGGAATAGCTGGACTCTAAAGGTTCAATGAACCTCTACCCATATCGTGCATAAGACAACATCAACAAGTCTGGCAATCAGGACAACCTCATGTGTTAAAGATAAGGACTACTTTGCTTGGAGTACTGTGTTCTATAACAATATTTAAACAATGAGCCTCTAAGGTATTAGAGTTCATGCAAAAATTTTACATGAGATAATAATGTCAAACATGTGACAAGTAGCTAATAAATGCCCAGGGCAACTTGGTGCACACCTGCTGCTTGGCTGCCCTGCTGCATGCCAAGGATCAGTGGAGACCAACCTCCAGTAGAGACCACAAGTTGGGGCCACTTGGGCACCATCCAGGAATGCACTATACAAGGGAGAAGTACCTATCATTCCAACCATTATAGGTAGGATCTCCAGATGTCCCTTAGCCTAACACACACCCATCCCATTTCACCAAGACACCCCTAGACAAAATGTCAGCCAATCAGAGATCCTAAACCTTAAAAATCCCTCAGTCCAACCTCTGCTATAATGAAAACCCTACCCAACCCGGGCTGGGTTCTCTCTATTCTTAGACACTGCATCAGACAAATGGAAAGTCCAAGGTCAGGTTAAATAGAGTCTCTTTGCTTTTACAAACAAGTGCATACTCCATTGTGGTTTGGGGGTGACCCTGAGATCTGGGCATAGCAAAGTAATGTTTAGAAGACTACACTAGACACATGAACAGGGAAGGAAGGAAAGTTCTTGACTCTACTGTCCATGGACTCATCCAAACTTCTTTCTAGTAATATCTGTCTCTCTGTTTCTAGCTCTAACTGTAGTCCCTATCCTCTTTCCTCTGCCTATAAGTAAAATTAAGCCTCTTCAAATTGTAAAAGCTTTGCAGTTAGGAAATGCACCCCCACTGCATACTGCCTATATTCCCTAGCCATCATCTCTCAGACTGTGTTTTCTAGGAGCAGAACTTGCAATGAAAATTGGCATATAGGAGATTTAGAGGAGCTGTTCTGAAAAGAACCTAGAAAAGAGACAACACAAAGGATGGGCAGAAGAAACACTGAGAAGATATGTCATCATAAATGTAACTGCTGGGCTTGAGAGGTGGTTCAGAGGTTAAGAACCTCTTGTTCTTGTTGCTCCTTTTGATGACTGTACTACCCATATCTGGTAGCTCACTGATGCTTATAACTCCCAATCCAGGGTATCTACACTATTTTCTGACCTCTGAGGACACACACACACACACACACACACACACACACACAGAGTCATGCATATATATTCACCTACATAAATACTTTAAAAAAGGAAATCTAATTTCAGACACATGTATCTTTGCATGGAATTAGTTATTAGGATACTTTTAAAAACTGAAACTTGACCTACCTTCATCAGGGAAGCTGAGCTTTCATATACCCACTAGTGAGCCACTGGTGAAGATGTGGGAGGGAGCTCTCGTGCATGTGCAGAGAGCTCCTTGCATTCCAGGCAGCAGTGTGCAACTTTTTTCAGACTGGAACCACTTGAGATGCAAAAATATGTGGCTGCCTAAATCCCACCACTAGAGATTACTTCTATGAGTCTGGGGTGTATTTTTGTCACTGGGATTTCAAATTTTTCCTCTTCTAATATGTAGCTTAATTTAGTCACTACAGAGCTAAGTATAATAAAGAAACCTGCAGCAAGGGCTGTGTGTTTGTCTTTGCCCCAAAAGCAGGGAAAGGGGTTCCACTGTGCATAGTGGGGCCCCATCAATACCTGGCACTACAAGGAGATCCCAAATTCACCTCAGAAGGGATTTCACATGGCATCACAGTCACCCCATCCAGTTTCATCTGTTCTGTTCCTGCTTCAAATGATTTAGTTCAGTCATAGGAGATGAAAAGATTCTAAGTAGGCACTTGGGCAACTCCCTTTGGCCATCAGACTATTGAAACAAGGGTCTCCAAGGAATTGAAATCCACTGAGGAGTCTCCTACTGAGCAAAGGAAAAGACTAGTGCCTGATGCCAGCTAATGGGATGCTTGTCCCCTGGATATAGATTTTTACATACTTACAACAGCCTGGCAGACCACTTTGCAGGAAACAGCAGAGCTAAAACACCCATGAGTGCATGATGGGCAGGACCACATATTGATTAAGACTGCTTAGCCATGTACACATCTTCTCCACTGTTTAAACCTAAACTTAATGCAGGTACTCCAAAATGGCTTGTCAAGTCACTGGACTTCATTGTTCGCTTCCCATTGTGGACATAGTTAATGATTTTTGCTGTTTTCTATTACCTGTCTATTTAATTGGCCTATTTAGAACAGGTGACTGATCCTTGCTTGTTAGGCCTTCCAGAATCCAGGCTCTGACTAACAATTCCAGTAACATTATCATCTGCTCAGTGTTACAAACCACTGCTGTGAAATTCTTCTACAAGTACTGGTCCCTACATCCTCATCCAGCCAATCTCCAAACTGTATTCATGGTTGTCTTCTCAAATATTTCAGAAACATCTCTACCCTTCATCACTACTCATAATTTTGTACAAGGAGAGTTCTATTTAGTGAGAATCTAGCAGATTCCGTTTGTTGGATTGGGCTCCATCTACTGTGCAGTTTATACATCATGGGGGATCTATCTAACCCAGACAAGGGCTACCATGAAGAATGAAGAATTAATCCAAATTGAAAGAATGTGAATAAGTAGTTGGGTCTCTTCTGCTGCTTCCAGACTTTCAGTGGTAGATCTTTGTGTACACATACATCCAGGGATACATATATGTATGCATACAGGTGCACAATTCTCTTAACACAGAAGCCGGTCAGCCTGCTGACCTCTTAAAGCAGACCTGAAGCAGAGGAATCAGGATCCTGGAGATCATGACCTCAACAAGTCCAGATCCCTCAGTGTGATGCATGCTGCCTGACTGAACTGATGCTTGCTTGCTCTGTACTCCCTGATCTCCCTCCTCACTCTGCTCTCGAGGATCAGGCAGTACTGACCCACTGTCTCCCTTGACTCATATCTCCTCTTCTCTTCTTCTGCCTATTTGTGTTTTAACACTACCTATTTGTCTTTGAAATCAAAATTTAGGTGAGAATTCTTCTAGCGAATTTCCTGTGATGACTTAAACTCTCTTCCATGCCCGTACCTCCATCCCTTCTCTCGCCTCTGTTTTGGAATGGTCAATTCACCTAAAAGAGATGAAATAAAAAGTCAAATCCAGATGTTTTCCCATCCTTTGTGAAATACCACCTGTTGCCCTCCTCCCTTTTGCCCATACCAAAGCTAGAATGACTTCCTCTGCATGGCCTCTACAGTCTTTAAACTGCTCTGTGAGTACTCAGAGCTGAAAGCTACTATTGCTCATGTCTTCAGTCACCAGACCTTCTACAACCAGAAATCAGCAATAATTCACTTCCTCCGTGGTCTATCCCTACCACTCTGTCTCCTGGAGGAAGGCAGGCACTCTGGTACCTCCTTCTGTTTCCACTTCCTCTTTGCAAAATGTGAAATTCCACCATAAGCAGGGAATTCATGTCTGCCAAAGAAAATAGAGAATCCAAAGCTCAACAATAACAAGACTCAACAATAGGAGCTCCAAAAATACATACTATTTCTAGATTTAAAAAAAAAATCATGAACTATATTTTTCAGTGTGTATATCGAGATCTTACCCAGAAGGCACCATATGGAAGGGAAAGGTCCAAATAACATGAAGAAAAGGATTGATATGCAGGTAACAGACCTTTATCTCAGACTAGATGCTAAGAGAGGGCAAAAGAGGACAGGTGCCGTGTGCTGTAGGCTCAGCTGTAGAATTCACTATACAGCTAGAGAAAAACCTTGCCACAGGCCAGCAGGTGTGAAAGCATATGACCTTCTCTTGGGATGAGGAACAGCTTTGTGTCATGGTGGTCTAATTATCTCAGCCCTTTGTGGGCCCATGGCAGGGTGCAGATGCAGTATGGCCAGTAACTAATGGAGCTCAGCTGTTCCATGAAGCAGTGTGGAGCCTCTCCAGGTTTTCAGTAATCATAAGAAGAGGTGTAGCAGATCCACACTGAAAAGCTGTTTTCTATGACCAAGTCAGTGAGGGATTAGATTGGAAATAGTTAGAAGCCAAGGGAGCCCTTTAAAGGGATTCTCCTGGTGTGGGCATGAATGTTGAGGACTCTCTTGGTTACAGAGAAGAGAGCATCCTCCTCAGACAACACATCAGTATGATCATCTAGATATGAACTGAGGAAGAAAGATTAAGGATTACTGAACAGAGCCTTGTGTGTGGACTGGAAAGACTAGTTCGAGAGGAGCTGTGGGTTCCAACAGAGATTTGAAACTTTTGTGTTCTGAATCTGAAGCACTTGCACAACACGCCAGATAAGATACAGCAGTGCAGCCTCAAGTTGGAATTCATGTTACAATTACGAAATTGCCAGGGCTATCAGAAGACACAATAAAATTGAATGATTAAAAATACATTCTATTTCTTATGCGAATAAGGTTGTAGAGTAAAAAGAAACCACTACAATTTGTCATACTTTTGGATAGAGCTTGAACCAAGAAGAAATTGGTTTTTTTGTTTTGTTTTGCTGGAGCCTCATAGCAAGTAAGGACATAAATTCAGGGGCTAGGCCAGAGATTTAGGTCATTGTGTGTTTGGATATAAGCTTAAAGATGTACATGGTGACCATATTCTGCATTTTTGTGTACTGAAGAGTACAGGTGCCAAGTAAATGGAGACACTGTCTTGGGCCTTAAGGGCAGCTTGTTAAGACAGAAAAATGTCCAGACTAACTAAAGGCAGAGCATTTTACAAGTCTCAGTTTGGGTTCTACAATAATAACTGGGTATTCAATCCTGAAATGCAAAACTCCCTCCTCATCTCATAGTTATATACACTTTAACTAGGAATAGAAATAGTGTTCAAAATGCAAATAGACCAGAAGCGTTTGTCAGTGCAGTTACAAATGATTGGCTGATTCATTTCCCTGGAGTCAGAGCACATTCAGGAAGGTTCAAGAAAGGTTTCTAAGGATTCTAACCAGTCACCATCTCTTCAAAGGCAGATACTGATGTACCTGACTATTCTTTCAAGGGACCAGAGAGGCTGGGCATTGTACAGAAACACAGAAGTCGCTGTCCCAGAATCTGGAATTGCGCACAGAGCCTAACTGGGGTACTGTAAATGAAATGTTTCCCCTGTCTTCCCTCACTGATTCACAACACCACAGGCGGTGACATAATGACACATTTGAGTTTCTTCATCACTTCTGGGTGCACACTTTGGGTAAAGATGCATTCATCCAAAGGAAGGGAATGCAGTGCTTAGAAACAAAAAGGGAAAAAAATTAGGTTTATTTCAACACTAATACTCCATTCATTCAGAAGTTTATATTGCTGTTTTAGTGTTCTATTGCTGTGAAGAGACATCATGACTACAACAACTCATAAAAGGAAACATTTGAGGGCCTGCATAGAGAGGTGTAGTTCATTATCATCCTGGTGGGAAACATGGTGCTGGAGAAGTAGCTGAGCACTACATCTTGATCTGCTGGCCAGGCAAAAGACAGACTCTGGGCATGACATAGACTTTTGACATCTCAAAGCCTGATCCCAGTAACACACTCCCTCCAACAAGGCCACACATCCTACTGAAATAGTGTCTCTTCCTGGTGACCAAGTATTCAAATCTACAAGCCTCTAGAACCATTCTCATTCAAACTACCACAATTATCAAATTCTCCCATATGAAAAATTAAGAATTGATACTAAATGAAAACATATGTCCCCTCAAAATCACGTATCCTAAGTTCAAGGATAAGCAAGCGGTCCTGTTCTACAGTCTTGGTGTCCTTGGTGAGCAAAGCATGGCATACAAAGGCTCTCTGTGTCTTCACAGGCAGATTGTTTCCCTACAGCATTTCTCAAACTTACTCAAATGTCAAATCAGGACTATACAAAAGAAAATTAGCAACTTCCTCAGAAAACTGGTCCGAAGACATCATTCTCCCATTCAAAATCAAAAACAAAAGCAAAAGTCAAATTGTCTTGATATCTAAACTGAGTGTTGAGTCCAACACTCAGCTTGAGCATCACACACAACTCAAATACATTGGGATTCAGGGTCCTCTGCCAACTCTGGGAACCAAGGAGAGGGAAGGAAGAGAAAGTAGAAATCAGAATCCTCCTGCAGCACATCCTGGAGGTCCAGGCAGAAGATTGTCTTTGCTCCAAGAAGAGTCTCTAGAGAAGACTGCATAGCAACTCTTCCTAAGACAGGCAGGCAGAGCCCAGTCACTTTTATTTGGAAAATGGTATACAGTAATATAAAAGAATGAACGGCTCATTCTCCTTGGAGGCTTTGATCTTGTGTCTTTCTTGGGTTTCTATTACCATGATAAAGATTGTGACTAAAAGTGACTGGCCAAGAAAAGGATTCTTTTCATTTTACAATGACAGTCCTTAATGAAGGGAAGTCTGGGAGCAACTCAAGAACCTAGAGGCAGTAACTGAAGCAGAGGCCATGGAGGAATGCTACTTACTCACTCATTCTTCAGGGTTTGCTCAGCCCACTCTTATACCACTCAGGACCACCTGCAGGGGATAGGGGTAGGCCCCCACTTGAGTCATTAGTCAAAATATCTACCACAGACTTGCTCACACGGAATCTGATGGGGGCATTTTCTCAATTGAGGTTCTTCTTCCCAAATAACTTGAGCTTGTTCAAATTAATAAAAACAAAACCCAGAAAAGATAGTGAATTCAATTCTGGCTATATTCTCCACTTAGGACTTGCACTTTGCAAAACTTGGCTTCAGTACTCAATTTTGTCAATTAAAACAGTCAACCATGTATTCCTTTAGCAACCAAACTCCTCCCCTTGAATTCCCAAAAAGGAGCCGACTCCACCACCACCTCCAACCCCCACCTGAATCACCACCACCCTGCCCAATAATCAGACTCTTGATCATTTTCTCACTGCTCTATGACCCACTACTATCTAGCAATGTACCTCTTTCTGATCTGCACTATTGCTTTGCTTTGAATAGTTTTTTTTCTTCATAATCTGTATAAACCTTTGTTTCAACTCTTTGGATAAGGGCCAAGAACCTGGAAACAGCGAGTCCAGACTCTGATCACAGATAACAGTCTCAGAAGCCAAGGGACTTCCCATTCTGTGGACAGGACAGAGAGCCCCTCTGCAAGGCTCTCCACTGATAAAAAGGACAGTTTGAAGGTGAGAAAGAGTGACAGAGGAGCACCACTCACTGAGTTTGGAAAACTCATAAATCTATAATGACATTCACAGGAGTTGGGGTGGTCCTAATTTTTCACCATTTAAAATGCCATCAAATGCAGTCTTCAGTCTTAATACAGGTACTTAAGGCAAAGGAGAACAGGTATCCAGTAAGCATTTTATTCCAAGAGAGCCAAATGCTCCTATTGACAGGAACCTGTTAATAAATATATAAGGAATTTCCTGAACTTCTCATGAACTTTTGGTGAAGACAAGAGTGATGTTAACAGCACCTGCTGACTGTGTGATAGGGAGCAGACACAAGGCTGGATTCTAAGAGGAGGGGAGGAAGAAAAGGGTGAACAGAGAACATGAATGAAGTTAGTATTGACTTGGACTATTAACTTTAATGATAAGCCAGGAAAGACAAGTCTATTAATGTAGACTGAAATGAGAAACTGCAGCTTATCAAGGGTACTTAGATCTTAATGATTTGTCCAGAATCTCTTCAAATAAATTAACACAAAATTCTCATCAGTGATTAGAATCCAAAGAAAACTTCCCCTATAGGGACTTCTTTTGGAGATGTGATTGATGCTTTTCCCAATGGAAGACTGAAAGTATAACTTTGCCTTTAATCTGCTTTGCTTTGATAATTGCTAGAAACTCAGTTCAGAGACATGGTAGGAAAGTCCTGTAATTTTTTTAGGACAACAGAAGTTGATGTTTACAGCTACTCATTTGTAGCAAACCCTTTAAGGAATTGGCAGCAGCTGCACTGAACTGTGGCTGCAATCTAAGGACTTAGCCAGAATAAATCACATGCATTTTAAAGAAAATTGTTACTCTAAATTCTGTATCTCTCTCTCTCTCTCTCTCTCTCTCTCTCTCTCTCTCTCTCTCTCTCTCTCTCTCTCTCTCTGTGTGTGTGTGTGTGTCTCATATGTGTGTGTATGTGTGTGTGCATGTGTGTGCATGAATGTGTGCATACATGCATGCCCACATAGTCCAGAAAAGGGTTTGAGATCTCTCAGAGCTGGTTTACAGATGATCATAACTATCTAACACAGGCTCTGGCAGCCAAACTCTGATTTTATGCAAGAGCAATAAATGCTCTTAACTGCTGGGTTATCTCCCCAGGACCAATTGCCTCCATTTTTCATGTTATAAAATATACTAAGGTTTTTCATTCAATTTTGCACACAACTTTTGGAATAAAAGACTCAAGTATAGTCTCTTTTAGGCTAGGGCAGCAATTTTCTAATGCAACAATTTAAAAAATTATTTTTGTTTTAGACAGGGTCTCACTGTGTAGCCTTAGCTGGCTTTAAACTCACTGTGTAGACCTGTTTAGCCCTGAATTCACAGAGATCTCCTTGCCTCTACCTCAGAAGTACTGGGATTAAATATCCTCTCCACCACACCCAGCAGAATTGTTTTCAATATCTCTTTCTCTCTGGAAGGCTTAGCTCATTTTCCCTTCTTCCTGCAAGTGCTATTTACAATACCAAAGAGTATTACTTTTGTAACTTCCCACCCCCACTTTTCCCTCTACTTGGATTGATGCATAAAGAAGATTATGACAAGGGTCCAGTGTAATCATGATTAGAAAGAAAAAATAAAGACAGAAAACTTTTCAAAATATTAATGTTGACCATGGAAAGAGGAGCTACATACCTGTAGTTCTTAACCTTGGGAGGTACAGGTAGGAGTTCAAGACCAGCCTGGACTGAGATTCTATCTCTACAACTCATCAGTATAGACAACAAACAAAAAATATCAACCCAAGCCGGGCGGTGGTGGCGCACGCCTTTAAATCCCAGCACTCGGGAGGCAGAGGCAGGCGGATCTCTGTGAGTTCGAGGCCAGGCTGGACCGATAGCCTCCAAAACAATACAGAGAAACCCTATCTCGTAAAAACCAAAAAAAAAAAAAAAAAAAGATATCAACCCAATGATAAGCTGTTTCTATCAATTGAAACCCAGAGAGTTAGTATCAATCAATGCCAAGACATGCTTTAAATTAATTCTAAAACCATTATGTATGGAGTGGTGTATGTATGTCTTAATGAATATGCTCTCAATTTAGCATTTAAATTTCACTTCCTGCTGTCTAACCACACTGAATTCCATGATATGACAGTATTAATAGTGATATTGGGTCATCTAGTCAGAGTTTTCAGGGTATTTCCTCTGTGGTGAAATCAATGCATAGAATTAAGTTTTTTCATTGTTATCCTGAAGTTAAGCTAATTGGAGAGTACTTCGTGCCAGGATGTTTCTGTGGATGGTCAGTTCTCTCAAATGTTCATCAGCAACAGTATTGATGGTGAAATTTTCCTGAAGTTCTGGTAGCAGACAATTTCTCATGGATTCGTTATATAGCATCAGGATCTTTGGTTTTTGCAGGGTATCTCTCATGTGGCTCTTCTTCTAGCTCTCCTTAGTTCAAGGGTTCCTGTAATCTTCATTAAAATAATTCTGATAAGATATAGAGAGAATAGCACAGACGAGAGTTAGAGTTCATTACCACTACCATTAATACTCTAAAGAGTGGACAATGCGTTGATTCACATTTTACGCAGGCTCAATACTGTTTCTAATGTTTCTATAACAGGCTTCTTTCAGAGGTCTATTATCTCACCTACATGACTGACAGGCCCATTTAGATTAATTTTAATTTTTATTACATTTATGCATTTAGTTTTATTTGCACATATGGGGACCAAGGACACATGGGTGTCATGATTCATGTATGAAGGTCAGAGGAAAATCTGTGGGAGTCTTCTTCCAGCATGTAGGTTCCAGGGATTGATCTCAGGTTGTTAAGCTTAGCAACAAGTACCTTTACCAGCTGAACCATCTCACTAGTACCTAATCAATGCTTGCTGGATGAAACAACAGTCTGTTATGTGTGCTTGTTTATCTGGAAGTCTCTCCTTGGCTAGAATCTAAATGCCAAGTCTCCAGCCAGAGTAAAAGCTACAATTCATATCACATTCTTTTAAACACGCAATCCTGCAGTCTTAGTCCCTGTTGTTATGAGTGGCTGATTCTGAGGGGCAGATCCATTCCCAGTGCCCTTCAAGCTTGTGGATATGCGACTGCCTGTTTTCAGTGCACCCACCATGACGTATGAATCAGCCCGTAGCCGTGACTCTAAAGAGCATCCACATCACTTGATACCAGACACTCTTCAGCATTTCCAGCAGCCAGGTTAAAGTGTAAATAACAGGTCCCAAGTGTGCAGAAGGTCTGCCTGTCAGGAACAGAGAGAGGGACACCCTGGAGTAAAGTCATATCTGGGTCTAATTATGAAACCCTTTCTCTCCTATTTACTTCCTGACATTTCTCTCATCTGTCTCCCTACTTAACTCACATAAGAATTGCCTAAGGTGAAAATTATCACACCCTCATTCTTCTCTGAGTCTTATTTCATTTATTTTTATCAAAGACACGTGATCACAAATGAAAATTTATAGTTGTGTATGAAAAAATGAAGCAGACAAACTTGCCATAAAAATGATGTACCCCATCCCACCTCTCCTCACTCAAGGTTTACAGAACTCAGCACTTTCACTTGTTAGTTGCCAGTAGAGAGAGTAACCGCTTCCTCCTTCTAACTCAGACTTGAAAGCACCAAAGCCTACAGAAGAGGCAGGGGGTATAAATTTCAGAATGGGCTATACACAAGTAAGACCTTCTCAAGATAATATAGCACAGTAAACTGAGAGCCTGGTCTTGTCTATGTGTAATTAAAGGTACTCAGTACACTAGGAATCTAGCCCACAGACCTGGCCTGTGGCCTTGTTTGAAATTGTTTATATCACTTTAGTTATTTATATCTAGGATACAGTACCAGTTCTCCATTTTGGAAACAATTCAGAATTTTCTAATACAAACATCCTCTTCTGCTATCCCTCTTTTCAGATTTAGCCAATTATGTCTCTGTATTTATTAAGATTCTAGCTTATGGCCCATCAACTGTTGTTATTTTCTTCTTTCCTGTTCTTTGAGGGTAACCAAGGTTGACCTAGAGCTCACCATGCAGCTTAAAGCATCCCACTGCTTTCTTAGCCCAAAATACCAAATTTCTCCAAACAAAAGCATAGACAGGTCTTTGAAAGCAATAATCCCTGGTACCAACTTCTGTATCAGTGAGCATTTCTATTGCGGTGAAGACACACCATGACCACTGCAACTCTTATAAAGGAAAAACATTTAATTGGGGTGACTTATATTTTCAGGGGTTTAGTCCATCATCAAGGCCATGCCTCCTAACAGTGCCACTCCCTTTGGGGGCCATTTTCTTTCACACCACCCCAATCTTGATGAATGTTCCCAAGGAATCTGATGCTATTACTTTAATGTTTTCGTGAAAGTCTCTGAGGGACCACTGTTTTTGTTTGTTGTTTTCTTGGTTTGAGACAGGTTTCACTATGCATCTCCTGCTGACTCCAGCTTGGGATCCTTCTGCCTCAGCCTTCTGAATGCTAGCACTACACGCACAAGTTATCATGGCCCGCTGATACCACTGTCTTTCACTAAGTTCCTACAGTAAACCCGGCAGCCAAGGGCAAAGAAAACCAAAGTCACATGTATAAAATGCCTCCTTACTAAATTTTACTTTCAGATGGGCATTCGTGGCACACACCTTTAATTCTAGCCCTTGGTAGGCAGAGGCAAGCAAATCTCTGTGAGTTTGAAGCCAGCCTGGTCTAAAGAGCAGGACAGGCTCCAAAGCAACACAGAGAAACCCTATACCCTATCTCAAAAACCCCAAAATAAATAAATAAATAAATTATACTTTTCAAGAAGCCTGTTTAAAACAAAAGGAGGAAAGTCTAGCCAACCTGTGTCTTAAAAACCAAGAGATCTCAGTAATCTTTGAAATGGTCACTATAATTTTAGTTGCTGTTTCTGCTCTCCCTAGCCTTATTCTGTACTACTTTCCAGAGGAAAAAAAATTCAGTTAACCTGTGTGCTCCAAGAACACAGATAGGGAAATAACACCTCCCCTCTCACACACACTATTTTGTTCCCAGCAATAAATTTCTACTTACCTGAAAAGTAGGCCATTTCCCTTCATCTGCAGTGATTTTTCCCTACATTACACCATGCAGAAAAGACAGGGTTGGGATCCATTCTGATCCAAGCCAAAGCACATTGTTTCTACACCAGTGCATCAAAGCAAAGGTCCCTTATTTTAACTTATTCTGAGCTCATACACAAAGATGGGGGCCTATGACAATTATGTCCATGCTCACTGGCAGAAAAAAGCCTCAGTTTTTGCACCAAAATAGACTTCTAAACATATCAGAACAACAACAAAAACATATACAGGTGGGACAACAGAAACCCAAATAAAATCCAGGTCCCCCTAGAATCAGCTGCACCCATCTCTGGTACCCACTCCTCTGCTCAAGAAGACTAACTTTACTTTCACTTTGCTCTGAGCTATTTTCCTGTCTTTTAATTCTTTAAACCACCAAGATATTGGACCCACCAATCTTGCTGGGATTATTATTTTTGGAATGAAGTATTGCCTGATTCTAGAATAAAGAAGTCATTTATATTTCAAAACTAAATTTGTTATAATTTTGTCTCTAGACATCTTCAAAGAGCCATTTCTAATGAAGGTAAGTCTAACAAAACCCAAAATTCTCATTTGTTTGTGGGTCACTATCTTCTCCAGGTTATACCTTAAACAACCTGTTTCTCTTTGCTGTTCTAAAATGTTATTCAGTCTTTGAATATGAAGATATTTCTCTCAGCTCGGGGGAAATGCCTTCTATTCTTTCTCTGATCATCTCTTTGTTTTCTAGAATTGTTACTGTTATATTTGCTCTACAAACTAATTCCTTAATCTTTATTTCTTCCAAATGTTCTTCATATTTGTCTGTTGCTTTTACCCCAGTCTTTGAATGCTGGATGTCTGGAAGAACTCTTCCTATTCAAGGCTTTCTGTGATTTTTCTAAAGATAGTGGTGACTAGGTATTACTATGTAGCCTATGTAGGTTTCAAACATGTGATCCTTCTGCCTCAATTTCCTGAGTGCTGACATTACAGGAGTGTACCAAAGATCTGGGAAGTACTTACAGTTTCAAGCAGTTGTGTATTCCTTAGTTTTGATTTATTCTTGGATCAATCCTCTCTATCTTGGTTTTTCTTTTTTATACAGATGTTTTTCTTTATGTGTCTGCTACTTCATGATTAACTGTGCACACAGAGAGCTGTGAAGGTTGTTTTTCTGGGGCTTCCATATTTCTCTCTACTGTGACATGTGGGTCTGTCTTCCCCTTGAGATCATTGTCTAATTGAGACACAGACAATAAAGTGTCTCCAAACTGGGGGCAGCCATCCCCTGCACTTCTAACACTCAGCTCCCCTACCCTTTCCAGTCTACAAATTCTACTTCACACTGAACAATACCTCTTTCCTATACTTCACCTCCTGAATATTCTTGACTGCTCTTTTTTGTTTGTTTTTGACAAAAAAAACCACTTAAACTTCCAATATTCTCTACCTTCCAGAACTTTCTAATTTATCTTTCATTCTCTTTACTCATGGGCTTATTCATTAAAATAAATAATAAATAGACAAAACAAAAATAAAATCATTACCTGACGAAAGAAGAGTAGGTGACCTAGTTGTTCATAATTTGAAGATATAGCCCATCATTGTAGGGAAGGCATGGAGGCAGCAATGTGAGGCAGATGGTTCACACTCCATTCACAATCAGAAAGCAGAGACATGAATTTTGAAGTTATGCTCTCATTCCAGAACTGTAATTTATGGAATGGTGCTGCCTACACTTAGAGCAGGTTATTCCACTTCATCCATGACACATCCAGAGATTTTCTCCTAGGTAATCTTAGATCCCTTCAAGTTAACAGTCTACCTACAGTAACCACCACACATTGTTGTCTTGTGTTCTTGAATAGCATGGAAAAGCCAACCAGTTTTCAATCTCTCCTATCCTCTTCATCTCTCTCCCCTCCTCTGATGTTATAATTTAATATAGTTGTCCAGTGAACATGGAAGAACTTTTGATATACATTCTAGAAAGAAAACCTATTAACCACAAGGACAGTATTTATGGCCAAGATCATGCTCATTTAAGTCACAATTTCTGGTAAAATATAACCCAAAGTAGCTATAAATGTGAAGGTTTTGAAAGTTGTTGTTAATAAATAAGACACGTTTTTAAAGTTCAAGCAAGGCATAAATGACATACTGGGTCAAAATTGTCATTGCTCCTTGACTTTGCTAATAAGATGCTTCATCTGGCATCAAGGATTTCTCCTTCACATTCAGTATTCTGACCAACTAACTATGTCAGAAAGTAAAATAACCTTATTGATTATCATCCCATAGACAGCATTTTCTGTGTCTCATAGAGAGAAAACCAAAACATGTACTTTTTAGTTTTTCCTTTTTATTTTTTTGAGACAAAAGTCTCATTATGTAGCCCAGACTTGGCTTTAACTCTGAAATATTTTGCTCAGCCTCTACTGAGTTGGAATACAAGTGTGTGACACCATGCCTGGCTCAATTTTGAAGTCCTGTAGACTCATTCTCTCCCACTGTTTATGATTGCTATTATTAGTCATCTTTTATATGTATATTTTTGGTATTTGAAGTCTTTAACACTCTAACATGGTTCCTTCAAGATTATTTACTTTATCACTTGTATTACTGAAGGAATTTAAAAGAAATATATTCTGATGTTAATACAAAAGGAAATGTTAAAGACAGTAAAATTGTACTGTAGAAAAAGGCTACAGATTGTAACAGTCCATTTTCTGTTGCAGGAGTACAATACTACAGACTGAGTGAGTTAAAAACAAAGGAGGTTTATTTTGACTGAGGTTTGGAAGAACATATAAGGTTGTTGGCAGCAGAGGCCAAAGGAATCCCAAGACATGGGGAGGATTCAGTCATGGAGCTCCATTCATCAATCCACCTCTAAACATTATAGCAAATTAAGTTTTATCCTCTTAAAGCCTCACTTTGGGGTCTCATTTTCAGCCAACAAAGCTCTAGGGACACACTCAATATATTTCAGACCCATAAAATAGATTTAAGAAATATCCCAATGTCACTTGTTCTGAGAGATGTAAAGAAATGTCTCATCACTCATATAAAAAGGATGCTGAGAATCCAAAGAAAGGAGACCATCCAAGCCCAGCTTGGTGAAGCAGTGGGTTTATTATAGTTACTTATAAGATCATGGATGACTCAAAAATCACCAGAAATTCCCACACCCAGTATGCCTAATTCATTGACAAACACATCAATGTTGAGTTCCCTACACCTAGTCAATCTTCTACCTCCTATAAACTCCTGAATTTAGGAAGACTACAGGCAGATAGAGCAGGAAGTACTGGTCGCAGGAATCTCATATTGGAGTCTCAAAACCACCTTCGACACCCATGTTTAGGAGGGGCTATTGCAGCCTTATTACTATAAACCTAGCCACCACTATGTTATTCTACTTATTACATTGCCTTAAGTGTGAACTCTTCTTTAGGTCACCACAGTAACTCCTCCTCATGATAGTGGTGGCCATGTCACACTTAGAGGAAAAAGCTTCAATACAACAGAACCTTATATGAGACATGTGTGTGTACATATGTGTATATGCATACATCTCTATTTATGCATACTGTATACTATGAGAGAGAAAGAGACAGACACACAAAAAAACTGCAAAAGAAGTTTGGAAAGACTGAAAATGGATTTCAAAGATTCTATTTGTGGCAGTCTTAATGTGACTGGCTTGCACAATCTCAAAGGGAGTGGCACTATTAAGAGGCATGGCCTTATTGGAGTAAGTGTAGCCTTGTTGGAAGAAATGTGCTACTATGGAGGCAGGCTTTGAGGTCTCATATATGTTTAAGCCATGTCTATTGAGACAGACTATTCCTTGTTGCCTACAAGGTGTAGGACTCTCAGCTACTTCTTCAATAGCATATCTGCCTGCACAATGCCATGTCCCACCATGATGATAATGGACTGAACTTCTGAACTATAACCAAGCCATTACAATTAGATGTTTTATTTATAAAAGTTTCTGTGGTCATGGTATTTCTTCACAGTAATAGAAACACTGACTAAGACACTATTCATTTGGGTTAGAAAAATCTAATGGTTGTATTGAAGTTTTAAAATTCTTTTCCCTGGAATGCCTCACCCTCCCTGGGGAGCAGAAAGGAGATAGGATGGGAGCCAGTGGAGGGGAGCATGGGAGGATGGGAGGGAGAGAGAACTGGGATTGATACATAAAATAAGATTGCTTCTATTTTAAATTAACAAAAAGAAAAAGTATTTTCCCTTAAAATCTACTTATACTAAATTGCTTGTACTAACTGTTGAGACAAAAGGCTACATGTAAAAGCAAAATCATGCATTTTAACAATCTGATCACAATTGCTGGAAGCCTGCTAGCTAGGAAGTTGTGTGATATATTGACAACTGGAGCCCTTAACATAATAACCCACAGAGATTTATCCAAATATAGTCTCAAGGCAAACAACTAATGCTAAAAAATTTACTTCCCAACAAGATAATGAGAGGTCCACTTGTTCCTTCAAGTAAGGTTTACTCAATCCCACAATAAGAGTAAATAATTAACCCATTAACTGCTATACAGGAAATTCCATCTCAGCTAAGCTGCTCCTTCTCTGAGAACTATTTAGTAGTTGCTTTATTATTCTATGTTGTAATAAATTCTCTCTTTCATCTTTTCTTGTGTCTTTAAGGAACTCTTTCTTGTAAATTGAAGTTTCTAGCCCACCCAGTTCCACAGCTGTTTAGTCCCAAATAAACACACAGAGATTTGTATAAATTATAAACTGCTTGGCCAATGACTCTGGCTTCTTATTGACTAGCTCTCTTTAAATTATTAACTCATTTATATTAATCTGTGTATCTCCATGTGGTCTTGGCTTACTAGTGATACATGTGTCTCTTGCTTCCTCAGCAGCTACATGGCATTTCTGTGACTCCACCTACTACTTTTCTCTATCCCTGTTTAGATTTTCTGCCTGACTAAATCCTGCCTGCCCACTGGCTGAAACAACTTTATTCATCAACCAATAAGAGAAATATACATTCATAATATACAGAAGGACATCCCCAATCACTTTTTGCCAACTGTGTCACCAGCTTTCCATATGCCATGCTAGATGGTCAGACGTCCTACAAAGTGGGAACAATTTGTAGAATTAACTATTCAGAGTATCTATACTCATCAAAAACTAAGCACAGAATAGAAACTGTTCATTTTCTTGTGAAATGGATGAGCCATGATTCTCTTTTATGGAAAATAACTAGAACAGCTAACATTTCAAACAGAGCTTGAAAAAGTACATGAGGGGTGGAGAGATGGTTCTGTGGGGAAGTGCTTGCCATGAAAATATGAGGACATGAGTTAGGGCCATGTAATGCATGTACAGTCTGGTACTGCAGCATGTAGGTCTGCAATCCTAGCATCTCCACATTATATGGGAAGTAGAAACAGGCGAATCCTGGAAGCTCTTGAGCCAGCCAACCTGGAGAACACAGTAGTGCATAAGACACCAGTCTCATACATGATAGAAGACAAGTACCAGAACTTGAGGTTGTCCTCTGACTCACACACACACACACACACACACACACACACACACACACACACCACTCCCACACAGATTTGAATCTATGTTAAATGCCAGTGTGTTGTGGGGGAGGGTAGAAAGCTGCTGCCAGGTGAACAAGAACTAGAAAGAGTTAAGGAGGCACAGAGTTCATGGGGAGTCTACTCATTACTCATTAGTAGTTGCCATATAACTATTACTAATTCTGGGCATTAACTGGTGATGAAATAGGGATTTGCTCTTCACAGAACTGCTGCTGGGAGAACACATCAACAGTGCCTCTATAAGAGACAGCCTTGATTAGTCTTTTTTTGCCTGGGTTATTTGTCATGTCTGAGAGTTAGGTGGGGAGACCCATGGCACTCCTTAGTAAAACCTCTGCAAAGCAGAGTGGAGTTCTCAGTGATTTTGTGACTCACAGGAAAGGGATGGCAGAATGCTCCAGAAACCTCTCCAGCTTCTCAGATGGAAAACATGGAAGGCCAGGGAAATCACTGGATCCAAATATGAGTGACTATGGCTGGGAACATGATTTCAAGTTACCTCAAATACCACATTTGAATGTGGAAGCAGTTTCATCAGGTTCTTATAGCAACAGAACAACAAGAACAAAAAGTCATAAATCACTTTTCAAATACCTTGGTAGAAACATGGAGTAGGCAGTAACATCAAAGCTTGAGAAATTTCCGTTATTGGCCTTAAATGCTATCTCAAGTCACCCTTCCCACTCTTGCTTGTTAGGTTAATACATTCCAAGAGACTTTTATCTGTTAGTCACAGGATAATAGGTTAGACATGGAAGTAGTGAGCAAGGAATGGTTCTTTCAAGGCCTAAAGATAACTCAAGGTAAACTCTAGTTAGATTCTACACTAGTAACATTCTACCATCTCCTCAGTCATTGGTGTTCCATTCAGTCAATCAGCCTTGCTGAATGTTCCAACTTAAATATGTAGCTTCTCCTGGGAACTTTCATTCACAGAACCTCCTGGAAGGAAGGAACCAGCCATCCTCCCACATTCTGGTAGCAAACATAACAGACCTCTTTCTTTTCTGAGTATGTCAGGCACTTCAGAACAACCTACCTTGAGTCAAATATTCTGTGATCATGCCCATAACTTGCTGGAATAAATGAACTTCAGGACAAAACCTAATGAGGCTTATTTAATGTACTGTGTGAATCTCACTCACACCTGCTCACCCCAGCAGTCATCACATTTAATTCAGTGGGAGATTATGGTCACAGTGATAATGGAAGAGAATGTGCTTTGTAAAATGAAGTTCCCAGTCCTTGAAGGCATCCATAGTCTTAGCTTTATTTCCTTCAGATATTTATTTCTTTAAAAGCAATAAGAAATATACAATATATACACATGTGCCAACAAATGCTCATGTTGTGAGCTCAATATAACATTTGAGAAGGAGAACAAGAAAAACTAAATATTAGGTGATGAGGAAGGACGGAATGAAGGTAAAAGATATTTAAGTCATGAAAGATGGTATAAGTTGTTTTTATAATTTCAACTCTGCCATGATGTTTTGTTTTGTGTGGTGGGTATATGCATAAAAATGTATTTGATAGTGTAAGCATAAAATCCAACGTGAAGATCCAGTTTTAGAATAGGGAGTCTAACTGTACAGAGATCAATGGGAGGCATAGACTTTGGTCTGCTTAACTTTGGTGTGCGATTTTCTTTTCTTTTCCTTTTCTTTGTTTTGTTGTTGTTGTTGTTGTTGTTGTTGTTTTGAGACAGGTTTCTCTGTGTAACATCCCTAGGTGTTCTGGAACTAGCTCTGTAGATGAGGCTGGTTTTGAACTCACAAAGATCTGCCTGCCTCCGCCTTCCCAGTGCTGGAATTAAAGGCATGCAGGGTGTGATTTCCTTAACTTTCAAGTTCTTCACAATAAAATTTAAATTAAAGATAGCTCCCTAAGTATACTAAGCTCACTTCAACTAACAAATCTTTTTGCCTGTCTCCCTACACTGAGATTTTTTGTGCCATTAAACCTGGCAAAGTTCAGGTTTCAATTCCATTTTACATTTATTTTATTCATTTGGTGTGTGAGTGTGTGTTCTGTGCCTGTGTATGTGTGAGTATGTGTGTTCATGTGTGTTCTGTGCCTTGTATGTGTGTGAGTGTGTGTGTTCATGTGTGTTCTGTGCCTGTGTATGTGTGTTCATGTGTGTGTGTGTTCATGTGTGTTCTGTGGCTTGTATGTGTGTGTGTGTGAGTGTGTGTTCTGTGCCTCTGTATGTGTGAGTGTGTGTGCGTGTGCATGTGCGTTCATGTACCAAAGCCCAAGTTTGGAGGACAGAAGACAGCTTACAGGAATTATCTCTCTCCTTTCACTAAGCAGGTCCTGGGGCTTGCACTCAGTGGACAGACTTGACAAGAAGGGCCTTTACCCACTAAGCCATCTCAATGGCCACAAATTCTTACTTTTAGATTACACTGCACTATTACCTCTCCAGTACTGATCCTATTCTACATGCCAGTTCACCCTGTGACCTTGGCCCTCCTCACTCACTGGACAATCAGAGCAAGAGCAAAAGGCCTGAGGAAGGATAATTGCCCAGGCCCACAAAGGTGAAATTGTCTGCCTTTGGGGATATAACCTATGAGCAGGGGTCATGCTGCTAAACACTTTAATCCACCCTAACCTGAAAGATACCAACTGACACATAACTGAGCAGGTAGTGCCAGCCTGGATTCTGAGGGCTGAGACCTTGCCAGCAATTTATTTCTGCAATGAGTTTAAGTAATGTAACTCTTCATGCTTGATGTACATTTGGGATGAATAATGTAATCGGGTGATGTGCATGGTTTTCACAAGCATCTCAAATCTGCGATAAGGCAATTGGCTTAGAAATTATTTGATAAATCTGAAATAAGTGTTTCTTTCCTGTCGCACCTGCTGTGTGGCCTGCATCCGAGAATGTAGCGAGGTGGTCGGGATAGATGACACAGAGACCGGTCGGTTGCTTTAAGAAAACTTTATCTTCCCAAGTCAGTTTAGGAGAGCTCTCAGGAGAAATCTCAGGAGAAGTCTCTCTAAGAAAAAGGAGCTTCCCTTTTTAAGGACTTTTGCCATCCATTTACATACCATTCTTTCCACTTCTCACCCTCCTGGCTGGTGGTTTAATCTCCGGCCCCAGAATCGGGGAGACACCACAGGGGGCAGGAAGAGGCATCTAGCCATAGGAGGTGTGGAAGGCATGGTATTTTAGTGAGCCAGCCCTATCTGAGCCCTATCAAGCTTTAAAGCACTGAATTGTTTTCAGTAAACAATACATAGATGCCTGCTCCCAGGCCAAAGGGGAAGTGGGTTTCTGCTCAAGGTCTGGTGTCCCCACACTTTCCCTCAATGGGCACCTGCTGGAACCTAAATAAAATCTCATTGTTATGGTTGAACACACCACCATCACCAGGCCATATATGCACCCTGCAAAGACTTGATTAATTCCTTCCATTTTTTGTACTACAAAGGAAGGAGATGGGAAATGAAAGGCTTTGAATCCCTTGTGTTTTACTCTCTTTCCCTCCCCCCTCTCACTTCAAGGGATGGCCATCTGCTTTTTCACTCTTAAAGACTCCTATTTGGGGCTAGAATGAATCACTTCCAAGTAGCTCTCAGTGCAGATAGCCCATGTCTCTCATAATCAGTTCCTTGCATTTTTCTCAGGCATCCTTCCTTCTCTTGGCGAAATGTCTTTAGCCTTGTCACTGATTTCCACAGTGTCTAGACTAATTTACATTCCTACCAGCAGTGAATAAGAGAACAAACCTCTTTTTCTGTATTCTCTCCAGCATTTGTTATTTGTTCTTTTGATGGCAGTCATTCTTTCTGGGATAAAGTTCATAATGACTCTGTTTAACAGAGTCCAGCATTTTCCTTTAACTTCGGTATGTTGTTGGTTCTGAGCTATGAATGATGATCATGAATTCAGTCAAGGCTCTAGGGCAGTAGTTCTCAATCTGTGGGTCATGGCCCATTTGAGGTCATACATCAGATATCCTGCATATCAGTATTTATGTTATGATTCATAACAGTAGCATAATTAGAGTTGTGGAGTACCAATGAAATAATTTTATGGTTGGGGTCACCACAAGGAACTGTATTAAAGAGTATGAGGAAGTTTGAGAACCACTGCTCTTGGATAAGGTAGAAGTGATCACCAGTAGGGATGAAAGAAGTGAAGAAAATTAGAAAAGGACAGGAATCCAGTACAGTCAAGTCCAGGCAAATCTCTTCTAGACTAAAGAAAATGAAGACATTTCACACTGGCTTCTGGATTCTATTTATAAAGGGATGATGTTGAGTTGGGTCCTTACTGGTAGAAGGTTGTATGCACATACTTGTTGTTCCTAGCATTAGGTCCCTCACAGATGTGTTGTGTTTTTTTCTCTTTCATTTGTCTTTCTTTCCTTCCCCCCTTCCTTTCATCCTTCCTGTCCCTCTCTCCTTCTCTCTAGCCTTCCTTCCATTCTTTATTTCTTCTTTCGCCCAGGCATGTCTCAAAGTCACTATGTAGCCAAGAGTGACCTTGACCTGATTAACCTTCCTCCAACTCCCTAACACTGGGAGATGGGATTACAGATATATACAGGACCAGTTTATGGGGTACTAGGGATTTGAACCTATAGCTTTGTGCATGCTATGAAGGTTCAATATCAAGTAAGTGTGGTTTTATTTGGCTCGTGGTAACTGTTGAATCAATTCTCTTTTCAGTTTAGGCTAATTTACATAACTTTATAATTTCCATACACTTTAAAATTTTTAACTCATTTATTTTGTATGTGTATGTATATATGTCTGTGAATGCAAGTGGGCACACCCCACAGTGCCGGTGGAGAGATTACAGATCATATCTCATGGGTTGATTCTCTTCTGGATTGAATCAAGCCATCAGGCGCATGCCCAACTGTCATTATCTACTGAGCCAACTTGCTAGCCTGAATTTTATTTTGTTGTCTGATATTATCTGTCACCATGTCATTTAACATACTTGCTAGAAAGTTATTTGATATTACTGAGACAGTAACTCACAGCAAACTTTGAATTTTTATTTTTTATCTTATCACAGTGATTAGTTTTATAAGAATTTAACATTAGAAATACTAACCTCCTATTATCTGAAAATGAGCTTTTTCCATTAAGAAGTGCTATTTTCCCAAGAAGCTGTGCTGTCTCACCTTCATCCACTTCCCCACACAGCTCATGAAATGAGATTTCAAATTGTATTCATGCTTTCACTCAGTGCTTCTCATTTTCAAGCATAGAAGAGACAATGTTGAGGTGTTTGCACTTTTCCAGGCTCCTTACTTGCTTCTTCCTTATAGATTTTAAATTAAGATTACTCTTACAGTATGTCCTTTTTACCAAAAACTTATTTTTAAAGCTGTCAAGCCCACGAGAATGGTTGAAGGCTTTTATAATGAGTACCTACTCTACTGCATTCATCTAGATTCATGACTGGCAATCACTTACTATATGGGCTGCTATTATACGGGTTTTAAACCATCCCTCAAAGGCCTTTGTAGTGCTGAAGAGACAGCTCAGCAGGTAAATTGCTTGCCTTGGAATCATGAGTTACATCAACAGAACCCATTTGGAAAAGTTGAGTGTCATGGCACATACTTGTAATCTCAGTGCTACAGATGTGGAGATACATGGGGCCCTGGGGCTTGGTGGCAAGGTACTCTAATTCTTATAGATGGATGAACTCCAGGCCAGTAAAAAACCCTGTCTCAAAAGAAGAGAGAAGTAAAGGAGAGAGAGAATGGTACCTGAGAATAATACCACACTTTGTCATTTGAGTCCACTTGCATAAGCACACATATGCACCTGCATACACAAGTACAGTTGAAGTCACAAGAGCATTCACCTAAATTAACACACATAACTGTAAAGGGAAGCCTTCCCGCCAGCCTGGTTCCAGAGCCACATCAGTCCCAAATAAACACACAGGAGGCTATATTAATTATGAAGCTGTTGGCCTTGCTTGTTTCTTACTGGCTAGCTCTGACTTAAGTATTTATCCCATAATTGCTAATCTAAGTATTTCTCTTACCAGAGAGGTTTCCGGGCTTCCTACCCCATGGTGTTACATCTTGACTTTCTGTGTTTCTCCTTCCCAGAGTCCTCTTGGACTCCTAGCCATATGGTCTTCATTCTCCCTATGTCAGAGAGCTCCTAACATCATGGGCCACTGTAAATAAAGTAACCCCAAAAGACTGGGCCCAATTAACCTCGGCAGTGCTCGAAAATTCTTGTCAAATTCAATGGAGAGCTTTATGGAAGCAAGAGGCGAAAGCCTTAGAGATTCAGGAATTAAAGAACGGTCATGAAGTACCCCAAGACAAGATTCTTGGGGAGGGTGCTTACGCTGACACACAGGTTCAGTCTGCATATGACGAGTACATGTTGTCTTTATGCCGGCAGCCTGCTGATTTCGGCCTGAATTAAACTCCACTGGTAACAAACTTAACTGCTTTATGCAATGTCAACAGCTAACATTACAATGCAGGATGTTAAGGCTGGGCGGTGGTGGCGCACGCCTTTAAATCCCAGCACTCGGGAGGCAGAGGCAGGCGGATCTCTGTGAGTTTGAGGCCAGGCTGGACCGACAGCCTCCAAAACAATACAGAGAAACCCTGTCTCGTAAAAAAAAAAAAAACAAAAAAACAAACAAACAAAAAAAAAAAACAAGCAAAAAAGAAAAAAAGAAAACAATGCAGGATGTTAAGAATTTTCTTGTATTTTGTATGGATGGGATTTTAGAAAGGATTGAGGACCTACCTGAAAGGTACTTCCTACCCACGATGGTGATTATTAGTTTCATAATCAATATAATTTTGCTAAAGAAATGGCTCAAAAATAGGGCAAAACTTATACAGGTCATACAGTCATCGCAGGATAGTTTTGAAATCCTAGTACAAAGAACTCAGGAAATGCAAAATTCCTTCCAGGATAATAAGGAAGGTTTGGTAGAAAATATTCAGGATATTAAAAATTATAATGTAGGTCTGACAAACAGGTTTAAAGAGACGGAACACAACATTGAATTACTTTCAGGAAAAATGTGTTCAACAGACAGAATAGAAAAAGTGGAGCATAATGTTGAAACGTTTAACCAAAAAATAAGATCAGCACCATTGGAGGAATGGGTCCTATATACAGCGAACCTGGAATGTAAAAGTCAGGATACGGGAGCTTGGGTAGGTGAAGCTATTTCTACAGGCTTGAGGAGGCACCAAGATGCCAAATACCCTACCCGTGATGATAGAGAGGCCTGGGTAGGGAAGGCAATCTCCAAGAATTTTAACAGACATAAAGATGCCACGTGCTTTAACTGTGGTAAAATAGGACATCTGAGTAGGAACTGTAGACAATGCATTCCTAGAAATAATGCTTTTACCAGGAATGCATCAAACAGAAGGCCTCAACCTCCTGGTCTCTTCAGGAGGTGTGGAAAGGGCAAACATTGGACCAACGCATAACACACACACACACACACACACACACACACACACACACGCATGCACAAATGCGCACGCATACACGCGCACACATAACTTGTAAGGCTTGTTTCCTAAATGATTCAATTAGAAGGTGCTGAAACCATAAGAAATGAAATCTAAGGAGGCTCTAGGTCACTAAAACTCTGTCCTTAGGGACACAGTAAAACCATTGGCTTCTTCCTTTATCACTTCTGACCATGAGGTGAGAAGTTTCCCATTGGAAGCACTCCTGATGTGAATTCGCTACAAGTATGAAAGCAATTGTTTCAATCAATTGCTAAAACTTCTACAACTATGGAAGTAAAGCTTCTCCCTTTATAACTTAATTGTCTCTGTTACTTTTAATAGTATTGGAAAGCTGACTAATATATATGCTTTCTCTTTTTCATGTTTCTTCTCTGTTTAAGATGTATACATACCATACATCAATCTCTATAAAATTTCATACATATCTGCTACATAATGAAAATACATCTAAATATCTGAATATTTATTCCTTGAAGAAATCCTTTTATATATACCAAAAATACCAATATCATTCTCCAGAAATTCAAAATTTATTAAACAATAATATCAAGTATATAATCTCTTTAATAAGTCCATAACTGGCCTTGTAGCTAGAAGACTTTTTAATGCTAGAACAAATGATGGCCACAGTTGTAGAGGGAAGGCTTTTCCTTGTCTGCTGCTTTGGCTTTTCCCCCTGCCAGTCGCCTTGGCTCTGCCATGTTGTAGTCCCCAAATAACACAAGATGCTGTATTAATTATGAAGCTGTTGGCTTTGCTTGTTTGTTACTGGCTAGCTCTGATTTAAGTATTTATCCCATAATTGTTAATCTAAGTATTTCTCTTACTGGAGAAGTTTCCAGGCTTCTTATCCCTATGGCGGTTACATCTTGACTCCCTGTGTTTCTCCTACCCAGAGTACTCCTGGACTCCTAGTCCCACCTATCTTGCTTCCCTATTGACCAACAGTGCTTTATTGACATATACACAGGACTTCCCCAACACACAGTGGTTGTATATATGATAAATGTCCCAAATACTCTCCAATCATTTGAATATTTGGTGTCCTAGTTGGTGGTACTATTTCAGAAGGCTAGAAATGTCTGGCATTGCTAAAGGAGGTACATCACTGGTGTGCTCTGAATTTTAAAAGCCTCATACCATTCTCAGTTTGTTCTGTTTCCTGCTCCATGTTTGAGGATGTGAGCTCAGACTGGTGCTCTAACCACCATGCCTGCCTGCAACCACGCTTCCCCACCACAATGGTGATGAACAGAATCTAACTCTCTGGAACTGTAACCCCAAATACACTTCCACAAGTTGCCTAGGTCATGTTGTTTTATCACAGCAATAGAAAAATAACCCACACAACCCATGCTATAATTTGTCACTCCATCTCCTTAAGACAGTCCCCTTGCCTTCATTCCAGGAGGTGACATTTTCTTAATAAAAACATTGCTCAACTGAAGAATGGATAAAGAAAATATGGTACATTTACACAAAGGAGGAAAAAAATGAAATCTTGAAATTCGCAGGTATATGGATGTAACAAGAAGAAACCATCCTGAGTGAGGTAACCCAGACACAGAAACACAAACATGTTATGTATTCACTCATATATAGATATCAGACATAGAGCAAAGGATTACCAGCCTACAATCCATACCTCCAGAGAAACTAGGAAGCAAGGAGGAACCTAAGAGAGACATACATGGTCTCCCAGAGAAGGGGAAAGGAACAAGATCTCCTGAGCAAATTGGGAGCATGGGGGAGGGGGAAGGGAGGTAGCAGAAAGAGGAGGGGAGTGGAGGAGGGGAAGGAAAACATGAGGGATCAGGAAGATTGAGTTGGGGAAAGAATAGAGGAGAGCAAAGAAAAAGATATCCTTAATAGAGGGAGCCATTATAGATTTAAAGAGATCTGGCACTAGAGAAATGGCCACAAATTCACAAAGATGACCCCAACTAAGAATCTAAGCAATAGTGGAGAGGCTACCTTAAATACCCTTACCCTATAATGAGATTGATGACTACCTTAAATGCCAACCTTCATCCAGTAGATGATGGAAGCCTAAGCAGAGATTCACAGCTAAGCACTGAGCTGATATCCTGGAATCTAGTTGTAGAGAGGGAGGAATGATGAGCAAAGGGGTCAAGACCATACTGGGGAAACTGACAGAAGCAGTTGACCTGAGCAAGGGGGAGCTCACAGAATACCAGTCATAAAGCTGGGGAACCAGAATTGGACTGAATCAGGCCCCCTCAGTTAGGAGGCCTGGGCAGTCTATGGGGCCTCTGGCTGTGGAGCCACTATTTATCCCTAGTATACAAATGGACTGTGGGAGCCCATTCCCATCGACAGATACTCTCTCAGCCTAGATACAAAGGGAAGGGCCTATGCCCTGCCCCAAATGATATGACAGACTTTGATGATCTCCCATGGAAGGCCTCACTCTCCCTGGGGAGTGGATAGGGAGTGGGATGGGGAAGTTGGTAGGGGGCATGGGAGGATAGGAGGGAGAGGGAACTGGGTTGCTATGTAAAATAAGATTGTTTCTAAATTAAGTAAAAATTTATAAAAAGAAAAAGAAAATTTAAAAACCCACAATGGAGGTTTGTATGATTTGATTCTCAAATAAATAGAGCCAGGTTGAACATTTTGACAAGGACATTACACAGGTGATACTGTGTTTCTCTGTGTGAAACATTGGGAGGTACACACTTTCAGAGTTGCCCATTACTGATGATGGAAGTTTGATGGCTCAAGTAAGGTGCTGTTTGTCATAACACTCTCTTGTAGAGATGTTATTTGCCCTTGGAAAGGAAGGACACAGATACTCATTCTGGTAATACGTGAAGTGCTTAAGTTCATTAAGTGATCATGCTTAGCACTTAACCTTGCTGTAGGTAGACAGGTAAACTCACACCTGAACTTATTTTCATTGTCACCTCTTCTTGCCTTGTCTCCAATCTGTTTAGTTAGATGTTGTGCTAGTTTGAATGAAATAGGCCTCCAGAAGTTCACAAGGAGAGGCACTATTAGGGGATGTGGTTTTGTTGCAATAGTTACAGCCTTATTGGAGGCCCTGGGGATAGGCTTTGAGGTCTCTTATGCTCAAGCCCCACCCAGTGTCCCAGTTCACTTCCTGTTGCCTCCAGCTCAAGATATAGGACTCTTGGAGCTCCTTCTCCAGCATTATATCTGCCTGCATGCTGCCATGTCCCACTATGAAGATAATGGTTTAACCTCTGAAATTGTAAACCACCTCCATTAAATTTTCTTTATAAGAGTTGACATGGTCATGGTGTCCCTTCACAGCAATAGAAATCCTAACTAAGGAAAAGTTTTAATACATTATCCACTATTTGTCTTCTGTAAGCTTTTATATAAATTTGCCTCCAAGAAGATTTAGGTAGACAAATGAAAGGGGTTGGAGCTCTGGCAGAAACTGCTTATTACTTACATTTCTGTGTTGCTAAACTGCTTCTCAACACCAAGAACTGGAAAGAGTGGTTCAAATATTGAGAGAATTCCAGAACAGTCTTAGCTCATCAAAATAAATTTGTTTACTGAAGTTTAATGAGTGGGCTTAGGGAAAGTGTGCTGTGCTGCCAAGTGCTCCTGCTGACACCTATCTCTCAGTGATTCACAAGATCAATGCTCTTGGGAGGCATTCTGATGTCATCTCGATCTAGATCTGTTTCTTCATGTGAGAACACCCCTTGGTGTGTCCATCAGAGGTTCCAAGTCTGATTCCCTGACCACAGAGCTGTAGGTTTCAGGGTAGAGGTACGACCTACACAGAGCCCCTTAAGTAACTCAGTTTTGTCCACATTGTTGACCTGTTTAAGATTAGACTACTTGTCTAAGGGGAATATTGTAATCCCTTTCTCAGTACTACAAAACATGAACCATCTCCTGTTGAAGTGGGAACTAAGAGACCTACACATCAGATTATGGCCACATCTTCTATCATCCATAGGAAGTGAATTTTTATGGTCAATAATTAAGTAAATACAGAGAAATAGAAGCAAGAATCAGTAACAGAATATTATGGAGGTATTCAGAATACTTCTCACTTCATGTGTTTTAATTCTAGACTATTCTTGCTAACTGCATTTTCAATTCCTCACAAAATACAAACAACACAAAGTATTTGCAAATGCTTAAAGTAAACAAAATGACCCCCTTGGAATATTTTAAAGAATTGTTTTTTAAGAGTGTGTGTGTGTGTGTGTGTGTGTGTGTGTGTGTGTGTGTGTGTGTGTGTCTGTGTGAGGGGTTATATGCACATGAGTATCCAAACACATGAGTGTTCTCAGAGGCCAGAAGAGTATCAGATTCTCTGGAGCTGAAGTTACAATTTTTAGTCACTTGACTTATGTACTTGGAACCAAGCTTATGTCCTCTGGAAAAGTGGTAAATGCTCTTAACCAAGAAATCTCATCAGCTCCATCTTCAAATTTTTACACTTGAAATTGTATCCAAAATGGTCTTAGCTACCAAAGGAAACATTAGGATAATAAATGGTCTCCTTCTAAGATATTTATTTCTGATCTGTATTTACTTTCTAGCATGCTTTTTTATAAATTTAGACATAAGCAAACAAAAAGTATGGACATCATAAAATGTAAATAATTAACTTCTGGGGGCCTAGAGAGATGTCCAAGTGGTTAAGAGCAATCATGAGGTTGAAAGTTTAGATCCTAGCACTCAGATAATAAGCCAGGCAACCAGAAAATGCCTATAAGCCCAGTTCCAAGGGATCCATCATCTTCAGGCTCCCATGAATGTATGTGTGCATGCACAAACACACACACACACAAACTCAAACTTTGTGGACACATGAATAATTAAATCTTTTAAAAATTACATTACAGAAAAGTGGGCTATGCCATCTATATGTTAACACTAATGGTGATTCCTTCTTTGGTGACTCCTTTGGTGATCCTAGGTCAAGTTTCCTAGACCTTCTTTGTCCTTTCAGGTGTAAACATCTTTGGCCTTTATCTGCATAAAATTCACTGAGATCTACCTGACCCTGGAGATTTCACAATGAGAGAGGAAATAAAGGATCCCAGTTAGCACCTTTTCCTCTTCTTTGTGTCTGCAGAGGCAGCTGGTCTCATAGAACATGTGCAGAGAAGGGTGGAGACAGGTAGGACAGATGACCTGTCAGAGGATATGGATGCCAAGCTATAAAAATCACACAGCATATTTTTTCATGACAGGACTAATTTCTTGACTAGATCTATAACCTTTAGTCTTAGCAGCTCTAAACATCACTCTGGGACTTCCAGGAAATTGTGACTGCAACTGGAAAGGCCTGCCTGGCTGGGTTTCTCTCTCTTGATGAACACACACAAGGTTCTTTTAGGCAACCTCAAGCTCATGGGGACCAGTGTTCTTTTAACCTTTGGAACTGAGCCCTCCCTCAAGACTTCTCAGTTATTAAACAAAATTGGGCTAGGCCTGACACAGGCTGCCTATGTATCAGAATTCACCCTTGTCCTGAAATAACTTTGAAGTGACTGAGACACTGACATGTCAGTGATGCTGACATGGTGCATGAATTTTGTAGTTACAGATTACAGAGCATGTAGTTACAGACAAGGACAAACTCCAGGCAAATATATAAGAACTAAGTAAATCATCAAAAATGTCTGTTGTGAGAGAGTTCACCATGTATAGCCTTCTGAGAGATTTCTGTGGAAAACAGTTATATTTGTGAAAGTACTATTTTTTAGTGGGTAGGATAGAAAATTCTAGAAGGTCTCCCCATCTCTGGTTTCAGTGAGATCAATACCTAACTTAAAGTGAACCAGTCAGTACATCTCCTAGGAATTGACTCACACAGACTACAATTATTTATTTTGATATGGACTAGTCCATCTTCTAATCCAATTTCCAGGGGAAGAAAAAGTAGATAAATCAATGCATATTGATGTTGAAATGAGTTACCACAAAAGATTGAGCTTAGATCCCCATCAGATGAACGGATAGATAAAATTCAGTACATATGCACAAGGAGTTATATCTGGCCGTAAAGAAAATTGTCTCATTTTTAGGAAAATTGTTGAAGCTGGAGATCATTGTGTTAAGTTAAACAAACAGACTCAGAATCACAAATATCACAGATATCCCCTCAGATGCAGAATATAGATTCTTTTCCAGGGGTATTTGCTTCATTATTGAGTTTTAAACATCAGCTGACAGTTTTACATGTGTATATAGTACAACTGACCACACTTACCCTCTGATTTCTCTTACCCTCTTTTTGCCCCTACTCCAAGCCATCACCTTCCCTCCCACCATGTATCCATAACACTTTTATGCCTTTTTGTTTTGTTTTAGTGACTGCTTTGTGATTCACTGAGTTAAACCAGAGCCACTCCTGTGTACATGCGTGTGAAGCTACTCACTGGAGTGTGAATAACACAATAGTGACTTCATTACTGAAGACAATATCTTACTCTCTTTCAGCCTTTGACTCCCATTTTCCCTGTGTGGGACAAGGGTCCTTGAGTTTTTTTCCCTATCTAACCGGATTTATATGCATGTCTTACACAAGCAACTACAGCTATTATGAGTTTGTAAGTGTTAGGGACACATCATGCCTATGACATGAAAGAAAAAGGGAGATATTGTAAAAGAAGGAAACCAAGAGGAGAAAATGGGGAGGACACAAAGGAAGCCAGGACATCAGTATACTTGCTTGAACTTGGCCAAAGGTCAAGTTAGTATGGCCACACTATGACATTCAGGTGCAAAACTACTATAAGAAGCTCATTGTTTCATATAGTGAATATATATTGATTAAGAAAACAAGGAAAACTCAACTTCTCACTTATATTTGGGAAATGACCAGTCTCTGACTCCAGCTGCCAATGAAAGGTAAAATTTGAGGGGAGTACAGAAGCTTAAATGACTTGAGTGTTATTTGACAGGGTTTTTCATAATCACATAATTATAATAAGTGCATCCTCAATAGAATGGACATATTAAAATTGAAACAAGGAAAAGCCAATATATGTTTAGAGATACATACACATGCACACACAACCATACATACAAGCATACACTTCATATATATATTCACACATACAAGCACACGCATACACACTCACACATAAATTCATACACACACTCATACTCTAATACCCTCCATATAAACACACACACACATTCTTACAGATACATAAACTGTCCCCTGCACATTCACATACACATATACATAAATACACAAGCACACACCCCACACACTCATACCCATTCACACAGACATACACATTTACTGATACCTTGAACTTTAGGGGTAAAAAATATCATTGCTCAGTGCTTTCTTACCAATCTGCAGTATTTATCACTATTTTGTTCTATATTCAATGCTCCTTCTTTTAAATCACCAAGTTTTAGGATGGCTTGGTACCCAGTGCAGTCACATTCTCTGATTTGTTTCTCCTCTGAGATAAAAGAAGGGAAATTGGGGATGGGAATTTAACTATGGAAAGACAGGGTTTCGTATAAACAAGACTTGAATTTAATCCCTAGTGATTATAAAATACATACAATCATAATTATTGATCATATTTCTACTGATAAATTCCCAAGCATCACAGGTAATTGGCCACATAATTCTAAGTATAGCCACAATCCCAGGTTCCAGAGTCTAGAATCTAGGCCAGATCTAGACATTCACCAGAGACCTTAACCTCAGAGAAGTTACACACATGACCAGCCCCAAATAAATCTTGACACTGGTAGTTAGGGTTGTATATGAAGTGCTCCCCTAAAGACTCATGGTTGAAGGCTTGGTCCCTAGAGAGCAGTGCTGAGAGGTGACTAGATCTTGAGGTTCATAAATTTACCATTAAACTCACACATGAGTTCACAGCTGAACAAGCTATTAGAAGGTAAGACCTAAGTGAAGGAAGTGGATCACTAGGGATTACCCTATCCTCAGACCACCCTACTTTTCTCTCTCTCTACTAAAGGCCTGCCTCCCCCAACCCATGCTTTCCAGCTATTTGTCCAATCATCTCTATTGTACCATGTCTTCTCAACAAGATGCTCTACAATCAGCCCAGGTGCTCCACATAGCTAAACTGGGACACCTTTCCTCTAAGTTGATTATCTCAGGTTTTTTGTAATAGCAACAGAAAACTAAATATCACACTGAGATGCTTACTCATTAGGGTCTTTGCTTCTACAAACTCTTCACTTAGTCCTTTATTTAAAAATTTGAATTGAGTTTCCTAAATCTTCCCTGTGCTAACATGGTCCACAAGAAACATACCTCTGAAAGGGAGGAAGATACAGTCTCATTCTTCAAAAGACATAGTACCCAAAGGGATCAGGTGAGCCCATGGGCAAAACTGAGTCAGCAGTTAACTGATAGCTTAACTCTTTACTGATCATATATGCCTGTCTGCAAAGGTATGTTCATGGGCTGCACACCTCACAGGACAGTTATTAATGAGGACCTATGCATTTGTAGACCACAATATCATGTTACAACATCAAAAAGCTGGGCAGACCTGGACATAAAGCTGCAGATTCCCTACACCAGTCCCTCAGTCCCACCTCTACCACAGCTTGTTCTTTGATCTTCAGAGCTATCAACCTCTTCTTGTTCCTGTTGGTATGGGGATTCCAAACACATCTATATCTTGGCATCTTAGGTAATTATCCCCTACTGCTTTCCCCTCTGGGTGTGACCTGTGTGTCTCAGATCTGTTTCTGAACTCACATTCTGTCCCTGCTGTATGGGATGATCCCAGCTACCTGTCTTCCTTTCCAAATGTCTATTTGGGAATGTGGCTGCCTCCTTCACTGATGGCTCTATTTCTGTCCCAGATAATGCAAGAGTCTGACTCCAGATGCCTGTGGCCTCTGTGTCTTCAGGCCCCTCCCAAGACTATTTGTTGATACAACTTTGGTATTTCCATTTTTGTCCTACTCAACTCTTCCAAACATGTCCTCCTGCATGTATTCCAGTATCTTCCCACCTTGATCTGCCTCTTCACTAATTTAGGGTTTTTTACATAAAAAAATATGGATTGTGGTCATGAACAGCTCAAAAATATACTCCTCAGTTATCTTTGAAGGAATACCAAGAGGACAGGGAAAACAGGTTGAGTTCTACAATCCAGACACTGACATGAAACTCAGTAATAAAACTGCAGAGCAAGCAGATAATGCATTGCATCAGAGACTTATCTCCATACTCTCCCGGCTCTGTAACACGATGAAAGCAAAGGCAATAAACAAAGCTTTGGTGACAAGAAGAATACCTGCTTCCAGAGAGAGCAGAACAGCAGCCACAAGACATGACAAAGGATAGGAAATGGGTTCCCTGTTTAGTCTGCAAACAACCTTGAGGAAACATTGAAGTCCCGTGCAGAACTCAGATTATTCAGCTGGGGATCCCTGTGCCCTGGAAAAGCCACCATCAATCACCCTTAACCTGTGCAGCTCATTTTTCTCATAGCAGCAAGTGTAAATAAAAAATAAATCTTCCCTGAAGGCAAAGCTAATGGCCACCCATTTAAATGAGCCTGCTTGGCCTAAATATATAGTGAGCAGGGTGTCTATAATTCTACATGAAATGAAAACAATGTTTCTGAAACAGCCAGGGTCCAAGCAGGATCATTATTGGGTTGTATTTAATAATGGTAAATGTTAAATGTAGCTTAAGATTCCCGGAAGCCAATTTAAATTGGTAAGAAAAAAAAAACATAAAAGCAGGGTAAAAGATGACTGATTTGTGCATGCTACATATAACTTCTGTTAGTAGTTGAATTTCAATAATGCGCCAGGGTTTGGGAACTGGCAAGACATGAATCAAGAGAAGTGTGGTGGAGGGAGGGGGCTGTAGCTGTAATGTCAAATGCAGGGGTCAGTATAGGTGGCAAGATAACCACTTGAGCTTTGTGCCCAAGCTTAAGTGAGTTTGTTCCCACTGTTTCTATGAACCCTAGTATCCCACCATTATAGTGCAACACATCCTTGCTGGAGGTACTCAAATTAAGTTCCATAAGAAAATTTTGGAGGAACTGAATATTTATAGCCTCACAGAAAGGGAGGACACTAGCCTCCTATGATCTTTCTAATTCCATGCTTACTAGCTTTCTCCTTCTCCATAATCAACTGTACTTTCTACTCAAGAACTGGAGGGCAGCCTCCAACTGCCATGTTATGATTTTAGCCTCGATACTGCCCACATACTGTGACTTAGAATTCAAGCCCAGGTTCTCCCTGATGTGAGATAATATGGTCGGAAGACCTTGGAGGATTGGTTTTAGTGATAAGGTGCCAGGTCCCAACACCAGAGATCAACACTGGCTTCACATTTCATGACTTCAACAGATTAAATCCACAGACAAAAGGTGAGTGCAAAGGAAAGAAGTTTTGTGAGTGCCACGGGCAGGACAGAGTGATGTTGAGATTGGTGCAAAAGCCTGATGATCACCTGAGCTCCAGCTCAACAGGACAGGGCCCAGAAGTGTATTGCTGATGCCTGGTTTACTTGAATATTTAAATGGGGACTTGGGAAAGGGTGAGAGACTATATGAAGAGTACTGTTAGTACCTCTGTTGTTTTTCAAGGAACCAGGATGTGTTCAACTGTAGCAAACAAACAGAAACCTTTGGCTCACAGCCACATCCTGAATGCCTGGTAGAGCCTAACTGCTAGCCTCAAAATCACTATGAAAGCAAACCTCTGGACATGTCTGAACATGTAAGGGAGATTCTAGGTTAGGGTAACTGAGGTGCAAAAACTCACCCAAAATGTGAATGATTCCACACTGTGAGCTAGAATCTGGAACTGAATATGAAGAGAGCTGAGCATCAACATTCACCTCTCTGTTTCCCAGCCACAGATGTAATGTGTCCAGCTGCCTGTGTTCCTGCACCATGTCTTCCCCACCATGATAGACTATACATTCAACATATGAACCAAACTAAATCCTTCCTTCCTTTACTTGATTTTCAGGTATTTTGCCACAGTAATGAAAAAATTAACTGAGCACATACACACTGATGAACACCATACACGTAAACCTTATGATACTCTGTCTTAATTCAAAGACTCATTAAATGTTCACAAAGAACCACTGTTCCCTTTCATAGCATATTTTCCTTTATTCCATTATACTTCATTCATATATTCATATTTATATGCTATTTTTAAATATTTTAAAATTTCATTTACATCCTAAAATTTCTTCTCTTCACTACTGTTAGCTGTAACATGATTACTTTGCCTTATCAATATTTAACTAAACCTTTTTCTTAAGAAAGCCTTTACAGGATTCAAAAACACTATCATAAAATATTCTATGTGTTGCTCACAAGGGTCAGCATCTCCATGCTCTAGCGAAGAACTCTGAGTTCTTATCAGGATATGTGACATAGCAGAGGTCATAGTACAGCTCATGTTGACTCAGTTGGGTGGGAGGAAGGTATTTGAGCCCAGGGTCTTTCTTCTGGTCTGATCCATGGTCATTGTTGACCCTCTGTAAAGACTTTATGTGTTTACCAACAGAAGTTACTTGCCAGGTCCAACAGAGGTATCAGAGACAACAGGAACAATTGACTATAATTTTCAAATAGAACAATGTCAGCCAGTACAGAGAATACAAGAAAGCATTGAAGATGATAGAGAAGTGGCAGGTTATAACTCATTAGGGGGACAAGAACATAGAGGAAGGAACAAATGACACATTTCTCAATAGTTTCCAATAGCATTTAATAGAGATGACACTAGGGCCAGCAATTCATTGATTCACTTACCAAACTCAGCACAAAATAGATGTGTCTATAAGAGAGACTACAGCAACAGGTCCAAATCAAAGAAAAGACAGAGATGGTGCCATTGTATATGTTCATAAGACACCTCACAGCCCCATGATTACCATGTATCTTCCTGGCACAGAGGGCATAAGGAGTGATCAAACTATATCACCTGGGTTTGCATACATACACTTTGTGATAATACCACAATGCTCAAAACACCTAATGATACTTTTTAGAATGTATCATCAAAAAGTTATATACAAATATATTAATAATTATTAGAACATTCTAGAGACAAGTTTTGTGACATTAAAATAAGATTATTCTATGTAAATTGACTAAGTTACAGTTTAATGAATTTTATGGTAACCATTTTGTTGGTGAAATGATTGCTACACAATCATGAGGACTTGAGTTAGATCCCCACCTCCATGTGACAAGCCAGGTGTGGTGGCGTGAGCCAATAATCCTATCACAGGATGGGGGCACAGGATGATTCCTGAGACTCTATGGTCAACCATGCTGATAAACTCTAGGTGTAGTAAAAGACCCTTTCTTAAAACGTAAGATGGGGGGGGGGCTTCAGAGATGACTGAGTGGTTTAAAGCACATACTGCTCTTCCTGAGGACCCAAATTCAGTTTTCAGCATCCAGATATTGAGACCAAAACCACTTGAGGAGATCTAATGACCTCTTTGTCCTTGGTTATCAACAGAACATATCCACACAGAGGCATATACATACATATAAATAAAAGGTATAAAAATAAATCTCAATAAATATAGAAAGTAGAGAAAGACATTTAACATTGATTTTTGGTCTCTACATGAATGGGCATTCACCCCTGCACACCTACCTACCTACACTCATGAACATGTACACACTTATACATAACATACACACAGAATCTTATTTCAATATATATTTGCCTTTTTACATCAATAATTTTAGTCTTGTAAGATCCTGGACCATTTTAATATCATTATATTTTAAATATGAAATGTCCCCATATGCTCATCTCTTTGTATACTTGTTCCCAGTTGGTGGTGTAGTTTTGGCATGTTATAAAACCTTTAGAACCTTTAGGCTTACTTGACCATGAGGATCAAGTCATGAGGGCTTCCTGATCTACCATGATACAAGAAAGCTCCATAAATACCAGTTATTAAGAACTCCAGCCGGGCGTTGGTGGCACACGCCTTTAATCCCAGCACTCGGGAGGCAAAGGCAGATCTCTGTGAGTTCGAGGCCAGCCTGGTCTACAGAGTGAGTTCCAGGACAGCCTCCAAAGCCACAGAGAAACCTTGTCTCAAAAAACAAAAACAAAAAAAAAAAAACAAAAAAGAACTCCATCATGCCCCCCCATTATAAAACCATGAGCCAAAATAAATCCCTACTTTCTTAATATTCTTCTGCTGATGCTTTGTTCCAAAGAAGAGAAGTAATTTATACACTTGTCCAAAAGTATTAAACTAGGGTGTCAAAGTTCTACCCCTGATTGGAATACAGTAATAAAGCCAATGTTTTGAATAGGTGACTTCAGGTCAGTACAATGTAACACATGAAACTGTACATCATGAGCAAAATACCATCACTGTCCACAGAACATTTAGTCAAGTGGGACAATTAGAGAAGTTTTCAAATGAGAGTTATGCAAAGAGGCTCTCACAAGCAAGAGCTGATCCCTAAGAATCCACTGAGCTGTCACATGTTCAAATTCTAATAGGAAGCATCCACCTGGCCACATTTGGGGGCCAGACCAGCTGTGGAGCAGTCAGCCTCCAGCAACACAGAAGGGTCTTCATATTCGTTAGATAAGCAATGACATGTCTCTCCCTGTGGAGAGTGAAGGTATCAAATCAAGTCCATACAACTGCTCCCTCACAGAGTATCATAAAAGTTAGAGTCCAAGAAGCTACCAAATTTAGGGGCATAAGAGTGAAAATATATAAGGAGAGGTACAAAACCAGACAATCTTAACACACACACACACACACACACACACACACTATAGGAAAATGCATTTACTCACTTAAAACAAACATCCGTAGGTGCACTGTAAAAGGTTGATCAATGCTGTTTGAACAGTAAGTGTTATAAGACAAGTTAATGATCATTTCTACAGACATTAGACCATATATCATAGCTGAGGCCCTGGTATAGCCATGTAGGATGGAAAGGTAGCACTGAGCCTTTTAAGAATTTTAGTGATAAATGATAGCCATAATAATACTAAAAAACATGTTATTCAAGACATATTTATGTTAGTAGATAAAATCTACAATCAGAAGCAGACATTTATCTAATATCTTTAGTGTATAATACTCCCTTTGTGTAAGAAAATGAACAGGAATAGAAGTTGAAAAGTGGGATATGCTGAATCTAGAGAGGAAGTCTGAAACCACATTCTGATGAACTCCTGGGTAATGAATGGAGGACAATGTTAAATTAGCTGGCAAACAAGGAGCTATCATCCCCATAGGAGCACTTGGGTTAGTTACTAGGAATCAGTCATCTCCCCATGGAGGTAAAAATCATGTTCATTATCATAGAACTGCAAATATTTCTACATAGGTATGAGTTTTGTTAAATGGGAAAATGGATGGTGACAAGAATAACTTCCATTTTAGTAGCAGCAGCAGTGTTGACAGCAGGAGTTCAGCTGTGCTTAGTGGCACTGTGAACTGTTTGCATGTAGACTGAACATCCTCCCTTCAAAACTTGTCTCATCCATTGTATACTTTTGGCTACTTTGTCAAAAATTGAATCAAAGACCCACACATAAATCCACACACTTATGAACACCTGGTTGTTTTTTACAAAGAAGCCAAAACTATACAAAGAGAAAAGAAAGCATCTTCAACAAATGGTGCTGGCATAATTGGATATCATTACATAGAAGAATGCAAATAGACACATATTTATCACTCTGGACAAAGCTCAAGATAATATGAGGTCTAGTTACACTGAACCTCATAGAAGAGAAACTGGGGAATAACCTTGAACACATTGACACAGGAAACAACTTCCAGAATAGCATAGACACTGAGACTGATAATAAACAGGACCTCATGAAACTGTAAAGCTTCTTTAAGGCAAAGGACACTGTCCATAGGACAAAATAGTAGTCTACAGAATAGGAAAAGATCTTCACCAACCCCACATTCAACCGATGTCTAATATACGAAATATATAAAGAATTCAAGAAACTAGATATCAAAAAGCCCCAAATAATCCAATTAAAAATGGAGTACAGACCTAACAAGAACATTATCAACAGAAGAATCTCAAATGGCAGAGAAACACTTAAATAAATGTTCATTCTTAGCCATCAGGGAAATGCAAATCAAAATTACTCTGAGATTCCATCTTATACCTATCAGAATGGCTAAAATCTAAACCAAAAGTGACTGCTCATGCTAGAGAGGATGTGGAGTAAGGGGAACACTCCTCCATTGCTGGTGGGAGTGCAAACTTGTACAGTCACTTTGGAAATCAGTATGTTGGTTTCTCAGAAAATAGGGAATCAATCTTCCCCAAGACCCAAAGGATACCACAAGAGTGCTTGCTCAACTATGTTCATAACAGCTTTATTTTTAATAGCCAGACGGAACTTGGAAACAACCTAGATGTCCCTCAACTGAAAAATGGATAAAGAAAATTATACATGATGAGTATTGCACAGCTGGTAAAAACAAGGAAACCAGGAAATTTGAAGGCAGATGGATGGAACTAGAAAAAAATCATTCTGAGTGAGGTAACCCAGACTGAGAAAGACAAACATAGTATCTACTCACTCAGATGTGAATCTTAGCTACAAAATAAAGTGTAAAGGTGTTACAATGCATAGACCCAAATAGACTATGTAACAGAGAGTGTTCATGAGGGGATGCCCGGATCTCCCTGGGAAGGAGAAATAGAAGAGATTTTGTGACTGGGCTGTGGGGGCTGGGAATGGGAACACAAGCAATCAGCTTGGGGGGATGGAGAGGGAGAATACTGAAAGAGATTGGAAAGGTGGGGGGGCATCTTGGGGCTACACAAAAACCTGGTACAAGGGAATTTGTAGCCTGAACTGGCCATCTCCTGTGATAAGGCAAGACTTACAGTTGAGAGACTGGGATACCAATGCAGCCACATAACCTTAGACCTGCAGTCTGTCCTGTCTATGGGATGTGCTGAGGTAATGGTGACCTAGAGTTTTAGAGAGTTGCCAACCAATGACTGTTCTAACATAAAACCCATGTCAGGAAAGTAAGCCCACCCCTGACACTGCCTGGAGCACTAGGACCCACAGGATGAATGACCCAGAAACCTAGGATAGAACCACACATAACTGAAGGGAAAAAAAGTTAATGTAATAATGCCTAAAGATATTCTGCCATACTCCTAAATTGGTGCCTAGCCCAATTGTCACAGAAAGGTTTCATCCAGCAACTGGTGAAAACAAATGAAGACCCACAATCAAACATAAAGCAGAGCTTAGGGAATTCTGGAGAAGAGGGGGGAAAGGATTATAGGAGCCAAAGGAGTCAAAAACACCAAAAGAAAATGCTCAGAATCAACTAACCTGAGTTCTCAGGGGTCACAGAGACTGAACCAACAACCAGGGAGCTTACATGGGACTGACCTAGGCCCTCTGCATATGTGTTACAGTGTAGCTTGGTCCTCCTAACAGTGGGAACAGAGGCTGTCTCCAACTCTTTTATTGGATTTTGGGACCCTATTCCTCATACTGGGTCACCTTGCCCAGCCTTAACACATGGGAATTTGCTTAGTCTTACTGCACTTGATATGCCTTGTTTTGCTGATACCCATGGCATATACATCTCTCCTAAACAGAAACTGAGAAGTGGATTGTGGGGAGGGGTGGGGGAAAGGACTAGGAGGAGAGGAAGGAGGGGAAACTGGGCTGGGTTGTAAAATAAATAAAATTTTAAAAATTGCCTCATCAGGAAAAATCCTTTTTAGAATTTTAAATTGCTTTCTCTTGCCAACTATAGAAGTTCTGTTCTCTTTCAACTACAGTCTAGAAGATTATGAGTAATCTACAAATTACTCTATGATCTGACTGGGAAAATTCTAGAAAGACTTTAGCAAGAACTTCCCCGAGCATTAGTGAGAAAAGAATCCCAATACAGTGAACTTCCCTTTATCAAAAAGCCAATGAAGGGAGAGAAACAAGAGTCAGTGTGGTGGTTACTGCCTCAGAAGCCCCTACTCATGAGGCTGAGACACTAGAAAAGTTGAAAGTTTGTAGCCAGCCTGGGCTACATAACTGAGTTCCAGGTCATCCAAGGCTAGTGTGAGATCTTGTCTCACATTAAAGAGTGGGCAGGGAGGGAGGGATGGAATCGAGGGAGGAATGAAGGAAAAAATGGAGAAACAGTAGCAGCACAGGCTATATTGATAAAGTGCCTGAATCCCAAAGACGTAAATATTGTCCATACTTCAGGAACAGTCACAGATTAGGGAACATCTGATTTTCTCCCTTTCTCCTGCTTTATTACATATGAGAACAAGAAAGCAATGATCTGCTCCAGTCATGTTAGGCTCTTTTTTTTTTTCAGTATAGACTACTTTAGGAAGACTGTTGAGTCTTGTTAAGCTCTTTCCAACACTCAATCCTGAGAGTCTCTGAACCCAAACCCAGAGGGATTCTCATCCCACTATTTCTTACCTTTTCTCTGCTGATTGCAGATGTTTTCACATCATCACAATTAAAAGCCCTTCTATCTCCATTAATTTCCAGAGATACTTGAAACTTCGTATTCTCAGTGGCATGTCTCAGAGACCTTGGTAACTAACGTTCATCATTTTGAATGTAGGCAATATTGACTCACTAAGTTAGCATTTGAAATTTGAAAATTATTGCTTGTGAGGCTTTTTCCTTTTTCAAAACATGAAATCTCTCTAATAGTACCTACAGTGTTTTGAAAATAATATACTCTTCTTTCCCTAGAACATGCATAATTTATTTGGAGTTAGATGCCTAAGGAAACATGGGGAGACTAAAGAGAACCCCTGAAGTTTAAATTATTGTTCTACTTGTAGCTAATTGCCTTCCAGGAACCAATTGAGCAAAAAGCACTTATTTTAAACTGGAGGATTTTTTTGAAAACAGGGATCACAAATAGTGTTTTTGTTGAAGACCTACCATAGGTTTGCATTTTTAAGGTGAAAAGTAATACTAGAATAATTAACACAAACTTAACTGAACCATTTATTTACACCTACATAGGATAATGTTAAACCAATAATTTGACTTTCTTCTTCATTGGCTGGTGTTTTAATTGCATAGATCAGATGATGTAGTGTTCTAGTTTTCTTTCTGTTGCTGTGATAGAAGATTCTAACCAAAAGCAATTTAGGGGAGGGAAATATTTGTTTGGCTTACACTTCCAGGTCACCCTTTATCACTGAAAGAAGTCAGGACAGGAAATCAAGCTGGAAGCTGAAGAGGAAGCCATGAGGAATGCTATTTCCTAACTTACTGATAGGCTCATGTTTGCCTCGGCTGTGTTATGCATCCCAGGATCTCCTGCTTAGGGAATGATGCTGCCCAGAGTGAGATAGGTTCTCTGGCATCAATTACAATCAAGACAACCTTCCACAGACATGCCCAGATGCCAATCTATTCTAAGTAATTCATTATTGATGTTTCTCTCCTCAGATGACTCTAGGCTGTGTAAAAATAACAACTAAGGAAAACCAGAACATATGGTATTGCATCTGCCAGCATCATGCCTGGAGCTTTCCAACCTGAATAACATAAACTCCTATGTGCCTTCTCCCTGCTCTGAGAGCAATGAGTGGTAATGTGAAAGTTTCTTTTTTATTCCTCTTCTAGACCATCTTAAAATGTAGAAAAGACCTTCTAATGGGGAGAAGTTCAACTCTGGGTACTTGAGAGAAGGATCTAATGTTAACTAGCAGGAGTTGCAATAAAATATGCTTCTAAGTTTTCATTTCCTTCAGAGCAGGGACCATTTCTTATTCATATCTGCTCAGCACCTGACACAATGTAGTCATGCAAAGTGTTCTTATAGAACTGGCAAAGAAAAAATGAAAGAGAACGATAAACTAATTAACTAGTCCCTTTCTCTTGGCTCTGCTAAAACTGTCTCAATTATTCAAAGAGAAAGTAGAAATAAGAAAATTTGTACAACTCTAATGTACTTGGTAATAAGTATATGCTTATTCTATTTTATTATCTCATAATCTACCAGGCACCAAATTAAGAAGTAGGGACTTGGAGTATTCTCTCTTGGGATTGGAGAGATAGCTCAGAAGTTAAAAGCGTTTATTGCTCTTGCAAAATACCTGAGATGGTTCATAACACCCATGTGGTGGTTCATATATCATCCACAGCTCCAGTACTAGGGTATTCAATGCCCTCTTCTGGCTTCCACCTGTACCAGGCAAACATATAATCTCCATACATTCATGCAGGCAAAGCACCCATATACTTAAAATAAAATAAATCTAAACTCCAATAGTGTTTCATAGATCCACATAGTTACTACACAATGGGATTAGGTTTTAAAATGCATGCTGTCTGGCTTCTATCAAACCTCTAATCACTTTACACAGTTACCTTGTAGTCTATGTTCTCACAGTAAAATGCTACAGTTTTAAGGATAGAATTTGTAGCATTTTACTATGAAAACACAGAACGGGAGGAAGTGGCTCAGTTGGTAAGATTAGTTGTGTGCAAGAATGAAGACCTGAGTTGGTATGCCCAGAACCCATACTAGGCTGTATGTGACATGTGGAGCACGTACCTGTAACTCTAGTGTTGTTGGGGCAGGGAGAGTAGGATCACTAGGGCTTTCTGACTGCCAGACCAATTCCACATTCAAGGAGAGACTGTGTCTCAAGGAAGTAAAGTGGAGAGCAATAATACAATGCCTCTGACATCCTCCTCTGGCCTCCATGCACACCCATAAGACAGGTACACCAGCACACACATATGCAGATGCATCATACAGGCACACATACAAACATTCATGCCCAAAATGTTTTTTTTAAAAAAGGAAGTGCATGTATCTTTAAATGTTCTAGAGGACATAAGTAATCATAGAAGAGGAGAGGGCAGAATGGGAGGAAGAAAGAGGACAATATTCTATAAGTACTGAGCTCTTTACAGACATTAAGCTGGCAGGCTGTGGTTCAAAACTGAAGCTCTATTGCCACAAAAGAGTCACCAAGGCCAGCAGTCAAATCATTTGTCCCAACTTTGCGGAAGGAAACGTGTTTGTCTTGTGACTGGCTTTTATTCACCACACATGTTCCTAACTATAAAACCTAGTCCCTCTGCACCTGTGACAATTGTGTAGCTTAGTCTTTTTGTAAGGCTTCTAGCAGTGAGATCAGGACCTGTCCCTGGCACTTAGCTGGCTTTGGAGAACCCGTTCTTCATGCTGAATTACCTTACCCAGCCTTGATGCAGGGGAAGGAGCTTGGTCCTGCCTCAGCTTGATGTGCCATGCTTTCTTCAAGCAGCCCAATCCTGGATCTCCTTTTTGCTGGTGACCACAGGGTAATGAATACGAAAAGAGACTTCTTTCACTGCCAATAAGTAAGGTCAAGGGTTACACGGACCCATACTTTAATGTCGCATCCGCCACACAGCCTGTGTCCGAGAACGTGTGGAGGGTGTTGGGGATTGACAACACAGAGACTTGTTCAACGATGTAAAGAAAACTTTAAGCAGGCCCCAAAAAGGCTCAAGAAAACTTCCTAAGAAAGGCTCCCTCCAGAAAAGCCTCTGCTCTCTCCTCTACCCTGGCTGGTTCTGCTCTGGCACCAAAAACTGATCTGGGCGTGTCAGAAGAGGCGGTTAGTCTTTGGACAAGGTCGAGGTCAGGGCGGTTTCAGTGGGCAGGCCTTTTCCAGGAACTTATTGCCCTGGGCATTGTATTGTTTTTAGTAAACATGTTTTTAGTAAACATTGTCTTACACCTGCCTACTCCCAGGCCGAAGGGGAAGTGGGTCTCTGCTCAAGGTCTGGTGTCCCCACACTTTAATATGATTCTCTACTGATTAGATCCAGAGTGAGACTTAGAACATATTTGTCCATCCACTATTCCCTGTGCACACCTGGTGAAGGTAGATCAGTAGCCTCAGCTGGATTGTGTGTCCTCATTTCTCCATGCTCTGTCACACAGTTCTGGTAGTTCAGCATTGGCTTACTATTACTATTGTAAATAGATATTTAGATACCTGTAGTTTTAATAATCTTGCTCATATACATGGAAGAAAGTAAAATTATATCCCACAAACCTTATTTATACATCATCTATGTAGATGCATGCTTTTTCCAGGATGATGAATAGATGTGTTTATGTGTCTGTATGTGTGTGTATCTGTGTCTGTGGACATATATGTGTAAATATGTACATATAGACTGTTTTATTATATACATTTGCCTTGTCATATATCACACATATCAGATGATCTAGTCATTATAATTTTTAGGCCACAATATTGTTGAAATTTCATGGGAATTGGTGTAGAAGATATATAAACAAAGATAATTAAAGAAGATGTCATGAATCTGAGAGGGAGTAGACAAGTCCCTAGAAAGATTTGGACAGAGGAATGGGAGAGTACTGCCAAACGACTGAGAACAGACTAAGCAGTATTCCTGCCTTGAACTGGCCTCTTTGCCCAGCTTTAACTTCCTCTGTGCTGGGAAGCTACAAGTACAAGTCTGTGATACTCTTCCACTGTCAACTAGTGGTGATGCCCCCCCCACCTTGACCCACACAATGCTGCTCTCTCACTATGTGGCAGCATCTTTCCAATGCCACCGTGACTACAAAGGACCTCTGAGGGTTATCTAGAATAGTATTTTCAGATCACAAGCCTTAGGCTTTCACAATATATTTATTTATGTATATGTACTTGTTTGTTGTTTGTTTCTTGGAACCCAAACCCAACAATCCATCTGTGTTAGGCAAATGCTCTAGTACTGAATCTTCAATTTTGTTTTAGAAGTAAAATAAATAGAAAAACAGATATCAAGTAAATCCCATGAAGGAAATGCAGGATTTAATTATGAACATATACTTTGAATCAGGTGCACATGTTTTTTCGTGTCTTAGATAAACACTTTTTAATTAGAAGCAATTCATCTACAGCAAGAATCCATTATAACATCAGGGTTCTCAGCTTCCCTATAATTCCTCCATACATAGAAAGAAAAAGTTTGATGGATAGACCCATCATGCCAAGAAATCTCCCCAAGCCTCAGTGTCTGCAGTGGCTGACTGCCACATCTGTCAGAGGAAGCAAGCCTTTGACAGACAGATGCCTAGCTGCCTGCTGCTGGCTTCTCACAGTTATAAATGAACAGCCTGACTTATTTTAATCATAAACCTAGGCATGTTTCAGGAATAATGAATCTTCTGATTAGAGACTGCAAAGTTCAAAGACTCATTTTGGCTGCAGGAAATAAAAAGATTTGGAATTAGAGGCAAAGAAACTAAAGCAGGTGAAATGTATGGAGGCTTAAAGAGCTGCTGAAAGCCAGCCTGTGCCTTCTAAGAAACCTCCAAGGGAGACCATCAGAGAAAGAGACGTGCATTGGATCCACTCCTTAGCCTTTGGGAAGCATCCATCAATTTCAGGGCATGAAAAAAGTTCCTCCTTTGACTTTGGAAAGTTGACAACTTCAATAAAGCAGACTTAATAACATCCAAAGTAGACTGTAAGATGGAATATTTAGTCATTAACATAATCCACAGCTCAAAAGTGCAGTTCTCTGTGGGTAGAGTTTGAACTGAGAGGCTAAAAATATATGTAGAGAAATAATCTGAGAGTTCTGAGCCCATCCTTTGGAGCATACTGTTTCTTGTGAATATCATGATTGATGTTTATCTGTTTAAGTCAAGATTTATATCTTTGATAAAGCCTTATAGAACATTCTATCTTTTCCCTTTTAGTAGTTATATTCCATACTTCAAAGCCCTTGACTTTTTTAACACTGATTACTATTTATTGGTTGTATTTTTTAAAAGTAAATTGATTTTTCAATTTATATTGTATAGTACTGAGTATGACATGGTAGCTCAAAGAATATTGTTCAAGAGTCCAGAGAGAAAGAAAAGAGTATTGGCATTTACAGAATGCAAACTAAGTGGCGGGCCCTTACACACACTGCTATGCCCATAGTCATGCTGAAAATAATGAAGAAACAATTGCTTAGAAACAATAGAGGAGTTCAGCCATAGGATGGCTCAGAAGGTAAGAGCATCTTCCACAGCAAACTGACAGCCAACATCAAACTAAATGGAGAGAAACTCAATGAGATTCCTTTAAAATCAGGAACAAAACAAGGTTGTTCATATTTCTCCATATCTCTTCAATATTATACTTGCAGTTCTTGCTACAGAAATAAGACAACAAAAGCAGATCAAGGGGATACAAATTGGAAAAGAAGCAAAATTTTCACTATTTTCAGATGATATGATAGTTTACATAAGTGACCCGAAGAATTCTACCAGGGAACTCCTACAGCCGATAAAAACCTTCAGCAAAGTGGCAGGATACAAGATTAACTAAAAAAAAAAAATCAGTAACCCTACTATATATAGACAATAAAGGGGCTGAAAAAGAAATCAGATAAACATCACCCTTTACAATAGTCATAAACAACATAAAATATCTTGGGGTAACGTTAACCAAACAGGTGAAAAACCTGTATGATAAGAACTTTGAGTCATTAAAGAAAAAAATTAAAGAAGATGCCAGAAAATGGAAATATCTCCCAAGCTCCTGGATAGTAGGAACAACAGTAAAAATGGCAGTCTTACCAAAAGCAATCTACAGATTAAATGTAATTCCTATCAAAATCCCAGCACAATTCTTCACAGACATTTAAAGGACAATACAAAACAACTTCATATGGAAAAACAAAAGACCCAGGATAGCCAAAACAACCCTGTATAATAAAGGAATGTCTGGCGGTATCACCATCCCTGACTTCAAGCTGTACTAACAGAGCTATAGTAATGAAAACAGCTTGGTATTGGCACAAAAACAGACAGGTGGACCAATGGAATCGAATTGAAGACCCTGATACTAACCCACACACCTATGAAAACCTGATCTTTGACAAAGAAGCTAAAACTATACAAGGGAAAAAAAGAAAGTATCTTTAACAAATGGTGCTGGCATAACTGGATTCAGACACGTAGAAGATTGCAGATACATCCATACCTGTTGCCATGAATAAAATTTAAGTCCAAATGGATCAAAGACCTCAACATAAATCCAGCCACACTGAACCTCTTAGAAGAGAAAGTGGGAATTACCCTTAAACGAACTGGCACAGGAGACAGCTTCCTGAACATAATGCCAGTAGCACAGACAACTGAGACTGACAGTTAACAAATGGGACCTCCTGAAACTGAGAAGTTTCTGTAAGGAAAAAAACACAGTCAACAAAACTAAATGACACAGAATGGGAAAGGATTTTCACCAACCCCACATCAGAGGGCTGATTTCCAAAACATACAAAGAACTCAAGAAGCTAATCACCAAAACACCAAATAATTCAATTAAAAAGTGGGGTCCATGTCGGCCCTTGGTGGTGCATGCATTTAATCCCAGCACTTAAGAGGCAGAGGCAGGCAGATCTCTGTGAGTTCAAGGCAAGCCTGGTCTACAAAGCAAGTTCCAGGACAGCCTCCAAAACAATACAGAAAAACCCTATCTCAAAAAACAAAACAGAAAAAAAGTGAGGTACAGAACTAAACAGAGAATTCTCAATAGAGGAATCTAAAATGGCCGAAAGACACATAAGAAAGTGTTCAACTTCCTTAGACATCAGGGAAGTACAAATCAAAACATTTCTGAGATACCATCTTGCTCCTGTCAGAATGGCTAAAATCAAAAACACCAATAACAGTTTATGCTGTTATTGCTGGTGGGAGTGTAAACTTGTACAGCCACTTTGGAAATCAATATGGTTGCTTTTCCAAGAAATGGGAACCAGTCTACCTCAAGATCCAGTAATTCCACTCTTAGGCATATACCCAAATGATGCAGATTCATACAACAAGGATATCTATTCCACTATGTTGATAGCAGTATTATTTGTAATAGCCAGAACCTGGAAGCAACCTAGATGCCCTTCAACTGAAGAATAGATACAAAAAAATGTGGTACATTTACACAATGGAATACTACTTAGCTGGAAAAAACAATGCACTCTTGCAATTTGCAGCAAATGGATGGAACTAGAAGAAACCATCTTAAGTGAGGTAACCCAGTCACAGAAAGACAAACATGATATGTACTCACTCATATATGGATATCAGACATAGAGAAAAGGATTACCAGCCTATAATCCATACCTCCAGTGAAGCTAGGAAACAAGAAGGACTGTAAGAGAGACATACATGGTCCCCCAGTGAAGGGAGAAATGGACAAGATTCCCTGAACAAACAGGGAGCATGGGGCGAGGGGGCAAGTAGGAGAAAGAGAAGAGGAGAAGGGGAGAAGGGGAGGGGGGAGAGGATTATGAGGGATCAGGAAGATTGCTTGGAGAGAGGAATGGAGAGCAAGTAAAGACACACATCAATAGATGGAGCCACTATAGGTTTTTTTCCCTCAATATATGTTTTTATTTAAACTAGAAACATGCATGCTTCACATGTCAATCCCAGCTCCCTCTCCCACCCCTCCTCCCTTGTCCTTCCACCATCCCCTCCCCCAATCCCCCATCCAATCCCCACATCATTCCCCAGGAGAATGAGGCCCTCCTTGGGGGGACCTCCAGAGTCTGTCATTTCATCCAGGGCATGAGCTAGAGTCTTCCCCATGTGTCCAGGCTGAGAAAGCATCCCTCCATGTGGAATGGCAGGCCACTATAGGTTTAAAGAGAAATCTGGCACTAGGAAATTTTACAGAGATGCACAAGGATGACCCCAAATAAGACCCTAAGCAATGTTGGAGGGCCTACCTTAAATGCCCTTCCCTTATAGTGAGACTGATGACTACCTTAAATGCCATCCTAGAATCTTCATCCAATAGCTGATGAAAGCAGAGGTAGAGATCCACAACTAAGCACTGAGCCAAACTCCTGGAATCCAGTTTCAGAGAAGGAGGAGTGATGAACAAAGGGGTAAAGACCACTCTGGAAAAACCCACAGAAACAGTTGACCTGAGCAAGTGGGAACTCATGGACACCAATCTGACATCTAGGGAACCATCATAGGACCAAACGAGTCTATGGGATCCCTGGTAGTAGAACCAGGATGTATCCCTTGTAGACCAGAAGGTCTTCTTAGGCTATTCTTCTGCATGCATGCTCTTTAAACTATCACAGGTCCCATCTAGTGAGAAAGTACACCCAGACTTTGATTCTTGGTCACTCTTTCTCAGCTACAAAGACCCCTACATCAATTCACATAGCAGGACAACTGAATATCCACATGGGACAGGAGGATACCTGCAAAATTGGTCTACAAAATAAGACCCAAAAAGAGAAAGGAGGAAAGAGTGAGAAATTGAGGGAGGGATGCACAGAAAGAGGGAGGTACAGATGAAGAGAGGGAGGGAGGGAGGGAAGGAGGTAAGGAGGGAGGGAGAAGAAAGAAGATAAGAAAAGAGGAAGGGTAAGAAAAGAAAGAAAGGAAGGGAGAGAAAAGATGAAAGAACGGGTAATGGAGGGAGATAGGGAAGGGGGAACCAAATAAAATAGAAGGGAAAGGAAAAGAAAGGGGATGTGAAGAAGAAGAAGGAAGAGGAGGGGAAAGATATACCTATCAGTACAACATGGAGACTATCTTACCTTTGATCCTTGGGTCACTCTTCCTCAGCTACAGAGGCTCCTACATCAATTCACAGGTGATAGCACATATCAGGACAAGAGACAATCCATGTGGAACAGTCAGAAGCTACCCTGGCCAACAGGAGCCATCAATTTTTGCAATGAACCCATCCATCCAAAAGCACAATTCAATCTTCACAACTATAGTGCCTCTTCCAAGGCACATAAGCCAAACAATGGAAGCTCCATCAGATGCTTAAAGGTGCTGAACTGAATTTAAAAAAAAATAGAGGGCGGTGGTGGTGCACGCCTTTAATCCCAGCACTCGGGAGGCAGAGGCAGGTGGATCTCTGTGAGTTCGAGGCTAGGCTGGACCGACAGCCTCCAAAATAATACAGAGAAACCCTGTCTCGTAAAACCAAAAAAAAAAAAATAGAAAGAAGTAAGCTGAGTACTGATCTCTCTCTCTCCTCTGTGTGTTTTGTTTGTCCATAGATAGATGATAGATAAATACCTAAATATGCAGATACAGAAAAAGATGGATAGAGATATTAATATAGATAAAGATAGAGAGATATATCCTGACTGACTGAAATTGTGAGGGGCTGCCTTGTGATCTTGCTGGCATGCCTGCTTAGCCATGATGAACTATATTCCTTCAAAAACCAAAATAAATTATTTGTCCTTCAAGATCATTCTTGTAAGATATTTTGGTACAGCAAAGAGCAAAGTGCACTCTGGCTTAACAAGAAACCTGGCACTAGGGAAATTCCCAGAAATCTATAAGGATGACCCCAACTAAGAATCTAAGCAATAGTGGAGAGGTTACTTTAAATGCCCTTCCCTTATAATGACATTGGTGACTACCTTAAATCCCATCATAGAACCTTCATCCAGTAGCTGATGGAAGCAGAGAGATTCACAGCTAAGCACTAAGTCAAACTCCAGTTGTAGAGAATGAGGAGTGATGAACAAAGGTGTCAAGACCATATTGGGGAAACACACAGAAACAGCAAGTGGGAGCTCACAGACTCCAGACTGACAGCCAGGGAACCTGAATAAGACTGAACTAGGCCCCCTGAATGTGGGTGTCAGTTGGGGGTCTTGGTCAACCTATGAGGCTGCTAGCAGTGGAACCACTGTTTATTCCTAGTGCATGAACATGAGCTTTTGGAGCCCATTCCTTATGGAGAGATACTCTCTCATCCTAGATCCAGGGGGAAAGGCCTCAGTCCTGTCCCAAATGATGTGACAGACATTGATGATCCCCCATGGGAGGCTTCACCTCTCTGAGGAGTGAATGGGAGGATGGGATGGGGAGATGGTACAGGGAATGGAAGGATAGGAGGGAGAGGGAACTGGGATTGGTACATAAAATAAGATTATTTTTAATTTAAATAAATTAATTTAAAAAAGACATGAGCCCTCAGGTCTGCTCAGTCACCATGTTTGCCACTTAATGCCATGATTTCTTGTCATGATGGACTCCTAATATAATAAGCAAATAAACCATTTTTCTGTAGGTTGCCTTGGTCATGGCATTTTATCACAGAAATAGAAAACTAACAGATAAAAAGTATTCCAAAATAGTAAGGCATCTGGGCTCAAAACTGCTCTGATATCAGGCTCAAGATTAGAAAAGGGAAGACATGGACTTGATGGCCCAATGCGTCCTGTAGCTTTCAGCATCCCAATTCATTTATAGCATTAATCATAAACTTAGGGATAAGAAATACTCGGGATGGTTAGCATTTCTAACTTAAATGATATCTTATTCAGATAGATTCAATTTTAAATTGTGTCCTTGAATAACCAACTAGTCCCTTCATCATGGTTCTATTCCAATCTCCACAGAAATTAGCCCTTTGTGTATCCTAATAAGAACATTCACAAAACTATAGTGCTTATACAACTTGAATAATGTCAAACAATTAACAGTTAACTTAATACCCACCATTGATAATAGGCAATCAAAGAAAATGGATTTTATGTTTAATCAGGGACTCAATGGAATATTATTTGCCTCAAATGAACCAAAAGCAAAAGAAGAGAGTAAATTTTAAAAGAAATCTACAGTCTCACCTCATGTCTTAGACTTTCACCAGCTATTTGAAGTATGTATTTTGATCCCCAAAGTTCACTCTCTCCTATTGGTTCATGGTCTGTGAGATGCCCATCACCTGTGCTCTCTTGCCCCCAACCAAACATCTTGTGGAAGGATGGAAGAAATTTAAGTATGTGCTTGTACTTTTATTGACCTGTAGAAAGTTTTTAATTTCATCTCTAAAGCGGAATATACAAATATAGAGAAAATAAACACAATGTGACTAGCCTACATGGACCCCAATAAAAATGTTTGATCACAGTAGCCCTTACGTGTCCCCATCCATTATCCAAAATACTACCTTTTTAAATTTTACATTAATTCAGCCAACTCAAGATACCAACTCAAAAAGTTGTACTTCGTTGTTGAGCATTTGAGCAAATGGCATGTCCAGTACTGGTATTTCTATTAGGCATTGACATGGGTATGTTTTCAGTATTTCTTCCTATTTCAGGGCAAGCAATTCATGATACATGAAATTACTCTAAATGTGTATTTCTGGCAGGAAAATCAACAATTTAAAAAAATACCAAGTAACTATTTTAGTTTCAGTTTTCCTGTCAATATTGTATTTCCTGGATTCTGGATAAATCTTCATGTACCCAAATTTCTTAGCAGCTTCCAGCACTCATGAGTAAGAACAGGCAAAGGAGAAGGGAGCAAAAGGAGACAGAGGATAAGGAACAAGGGAAAGAGGAGGAGGCAAAAGAGGAAAAGGAAGACTGGACTTGATAGTTCAATGTGCCCTGCAGCTTTCAGAAGTCCATTTCATTTTAAGTGTGGCATGAATTATAAATCATTTCAAGTGCTACCTATCTCAATGTTTTAATTTTCCCCTCTTTTTGTTCACAGAAGTCAGAGAAATAAGACAAAGCCGTTCTAAAAAGAGAACATCTTAAATTCCATCTTGAAGTTTCAATATTTTTCTATTGCTTAGTGAGAATCAGAGACCATAAATAAAGTCATTCTGAAAGTAGAGACATTTTGCCTTCTTGTTCATAGGTTACAATCTCATTCCAGGATTTGCATAAACAAATCCTTCTATATCCAGCATCATTTTCCCAGACAGGGAGTGTAGTATTCTACACATATGGTCACCCAGGAACATCACTGACAACTGCATCATATTTTTTGCTGAGTCATAAGGTAGTGTGGCATTTCCCCCTTGGGGAATCTTCTATGATTTAGTGATTGCCTGGTTAACCTGATCTTGGTGTGGACTCTTCCTTCTTGTTGTCATGCAATCTTTTGCAAAAACAGTATCAGACCATTCCACCAAAATAGATCCAGATTTAGCATTCAATAGTGCCACAATAGATGTGATGTGATAGATAGTACGGGTGAGAAATCTTCCCAAGGATAGAACACAGTAGGTAAGTCTTGACTGTGGAGACCCAGCCTCATAACCTGAGAAGAAAATATCACCACATTTCTTCACATACAGTAGTGCCACAGGGATCTCTGCAACTCCTGACAGGGACCAAGTGTTGGTAACACAAAGAGAATTCCTATATTATGAGTTCTTAGTAAAACCATTTGCAGGCAAACTAGGTGAAACCAAGTCCATCTGGCTGAAGCTATGAATATTTAGTTATGAGAAAAGAAAGATTTCATAGAGTAAGAAGTACAATGGCAGTCCACAAGGTTCTGGGAAATTTGGACAGAAAAGTAGCCCTGGACAGAAAAGCCCCAAGCTTCACACCTCCATCACTGTGTCTATTCCCTCTGATGATAGTCTTCTTTCTCTTTTCTCTTTTGGTAGACCAGATATCTTCTACTTTACCCTCACTCCAAAACTGATATGGAGCACCTTATATCTGCAGAAAAACTATCTTGATAGCTCTTAGACCCAGAACCAAGTGTCTTTTTTTATTTTGTCTTTAATTTTAAAAATTCATATGTATACTGAATTTGGACATTTACACACACACACACACACACACACACACACACACACACACACCTTTTTCAACCCCAAATTTTTGAACAAGAGGCCAAAAAGACATTCAGGTTCAGGGGTCCCTCATTAGTTGTAAGCAATGAAGCCAGATCTGAAAAAAGACATAGACTAGCCACTATAAGAGCCAGGTGTGGGTCAGTGGGAAAAGAGGTATTCAACAGCCACCTCAAATGTGTTCAGTGAGTCATCAGTAAGACAGATACCCCAAATTTATACTACCTACGGTGCAGTTATGAAATGTAGAAGGTAAGCTGCTACTTCACAGACATGAAAGCTTATTAAGTCAAGGAACATTGAGTTATCTTGATAAATGTCTGTTATAAACTGACTTCATTTAATGAGAATTGACTACATTAGATATAAGCAATACAATATCATTAATTTCCATAATGCTTTTGAAAAGAGAAATGTCATGGCAGAAGTCCAGGGTGAAGAGTTGGGTTTTGTTTTAAAGGCATTTCACATACACTAAACCATGTTGTAGTTCTAACTTTTTATAGTTATTTACAAATTGTGAGCATGTGTATGTACATATATGTGGAAGTCAGGGGACAAACAACATGAAGATGGAAACAAACCTATAAACAAAAAATACAGGGGGGGATAATGGTGGAGGGAGAAGGAGAGAGCACTAAGGCATGATGGGAACACAAGAGGCTAATGGAAGACAGGAGAGAGAAAGTGAGAGTTCTAAGACATGGTGGGATATGCTCAAAACACATAATTATATACTTGCATGAAAATTGGTCTTATATAAGCCTATGTGAAAAAGAAATGCTTTAAAATTGGAAACACTAAAGGTAATAAAGTTTAAGGTAGGCAATTCAGACCCATCTATTTGAACCTACTAGATTCACCTCACTTGGTCCCTGAGAAGCAACAGCCCAAAGGGATTCCCTAGCATTGTTTGTGAGCACACATTATCTGTCTGATCAAAATTGCTTTCATAAAAGCACATTCTCTTAGATTAAGTTATCCACCTATAAAAATAATTGAGCTTGGCTGTTCCTTCCTAAACACAGGAAGACAAGTTTCTTAGGTATTCAAGAAACATGGCTTTGTAGAAAAAGTACAATATCAGTGTTGTATTTTTTATTCGTCTACATTTTAATGCTGTGAAAATATTTTATTTTCTGTAATTAAGTATAATATGAATCTTGGCTATATATCTGTAGCTCCTTCGTGGCTACCATGAAATAAACACAGGCTGAAGCATTCAATGAAATAGCTTAGAAACACAAACAACAGGCCCAGTAAGGATCCCAGCTTGCTATGTGAGTCTAGAGGAATAAAAATTCATGTCAAGCCGGGCGGTGGTGGTGCACGCCTTTAATCCCAGCACTCGGGAGGCAGAGGCAGGCGGATCTCTGTGAGTTCGAGGCCAACCTGGTCTACAAGAGCTAGTTCCAGGACAGCCTCCAAAGCCACAGAGAAACCCTGTCTCGAAAAACCAAAAAAAAAAAAAATTCATGTCAAGGCTGGCAAGTCGGATTATCAGACAGTTGTTGCTCAATGATGGAAGCCCAAGAATGTATGTTTGATGCCCAGAACCTATGTAAGGAGGAAGGAAAGAACTGATTCCACAAAGATGCATTTGACCTCTGCACATGAACCATGGCAAACATCACTCCATTCAAAAAGATGCAGATACATAGTGATAATAATGTTTTCTTCTTCAAGAAGTGTGAGCATCAGCAAACATGATATCCCTGCTGTTCTGGGAATGAAATTGGCAGTGTTACTAAACTTGAGTGTTTGGGAGCCCAGCAAGATAGTTCAGCAGGTAAAAGGTGCTTGCCACCAAGTCTGACAACTGGTTTAGTCCCCAGGACCCAGATGGTGGAAGGAGAGAACTGAATCCTGCAAGTTGTCCTCTGACCTCCTCATGTACAGCATGGCACACATGTACCCATGCCCACACACTAAATATAACAATTAAGTTTTTAAAATCTTTGTATTTAAAGGCTAGTTTGTTGTTGGTTTTGGTGTTGTTTTTACTATTTCATTGAGTTATATTGGAGTGACTCTATCATTCCCACTTACTGATGATGAAACCCAGGCTCAAAAAGGTTAAAGGGCTTGCCTGAAATTATGGGAGTTGTAGGTATGTCTCCTGGGATTGTGCCTGGCTCCCTAGCTTCCTGTTCTAGCCCATTCTGCTGCTCTGGAACAAAGCAAAAGTGATGGCCCAGTTCATTTTGTGCAAGAAAACCACACACGTCAAAACTAAGCAGTCATCTGAGGCAGTATTAGTTATTTCCTTGCAAACTTAAAGGGACGAAATTGAATTTTAAAACCATGTCTAGGAATAAAGTTAAATAACATAGCATTACCTAACATTCACAGGACCCTGGATATAAGTAAGTACTGAAAATTGTAATGTTTTCTTTTCTATCTTGTTTCTAATCTTTTAATTATTTTTCATAAAATACATTTTAATTATGTTAGCCCCTTTTCTCAACTCTTCCCAGGCCCTCCCCCCACCTTTCTACCCACCCAACTTTATGTTCTTTCTTTCCCTCTCTTAAAAAAAACAACAAAAACAAAATAAGAAACAACAACAGCTAAAACAAAAAATTCAAATTCAAAACAAAAAGGCAAAAGAGCAGTAAGACAAAAACACCACCAAAACAAAGCAAAATGAAACAAAATACCATTGAGTTCATTTTGTGTTGGCCAACTACTCCTGGGCATAAAGTCTTCCCTGGAGTATGGTAGTATTTTCTAAAGTCAAGCCTCTGTTAAATATTTGTGAAGAAAACTCACATTGAAATCATATCAAATCTTAAACATATAAAAATAGTATAAAACTGAATCAATGAACTCAATGACTAAAAACTTACAATGTGAGATTACAGCTCAATTTACCCTTTTAAAATCTATCCTTTAGTAATGATCTAAGAGTGGTTAGTCCTTCTCTCTAGTCATATAAAGAAAAAAGGAAAAAAGGTAAGGGACTGGATAGATTAGCAATTTAAAACAATTTACAGAAGATGGGAGTTTGGTTCTCAGTACCCACATTATCATCCTACAAGCATCTATAATTCCAGCTCCAAGGATCTGATGTCCTCTCCTGGCCTCTAAAGACACCTGTAGTGACATGTGTATATGCAAAGACATACACAGGTAAACAATATTTTTTAATCTTTAAAAAGGTTAAAGTTCAGCTAGCTGTTTTATTGATATTAAAAATCACCCAGCAAGGCCAGGCAGTGGTGGTGCACATCTTTAATCTCAGCACTTGGGAGGCAGAGGCAGGCAGAGTTCTGTGAGTTTGAGGTTAGCCTAGTATACAGAGCAAGTTCCAGGACAGGCTCCAAAGCTACACAGAGAAATCCTGTCTCAAGAAACAAACAAACAAAAAAATCACCCAGCTAACCAGAGGATCAACATCAGTGATATCATCTTCCAAATAGTCTGTGGTGAGTGTCACATGGATTAAAATAAAAATTACACAATCTCAGCTTGATATGTCTCTGGAGATAGCTGATAAAAGGAGCCACTCTAACAGTCTGATTCTCTGGACAGTTTGGAAATGTCACAGCAAATAATGAGGACCTTTGGAGTGATGGAACAAATTGATGAACCCTGTCAGAGCTGAGCTGTGTTTTTCTCAGTTTCAAAAGATTTGCTGGGAGTACTCCCACAGCTCTGATCATTCTAAATAATAGATCTAGCAATTTCCTCTCTCATTAGATGAAATTAAAGCTCCCTGAAAATTTCAAAGCATGTTTCGCTTGAGAAAGCTGATTTTAAAATCTTGAGTTGATGAGGAGGCCTCTAAGAAAGTTGCTGCTGTCTCGAATATCCAGTGTTAACATCTGAATAACTTCTGTAAACATTGGCCCACAAAGAAAGGAAGCTGGGGCATCAGGCATTGTTAAAATGTTGGGTTTTCCAGTTAACACTTGTGAGAGTTTGGGCTGGACTTATTTCCTCTGAGTTTAATTTTATTGCTCAGTGGGCGATATGCTGCACTAGGGTATCCTAATCTTGAAGCACCATGTTTGGAAAAGGATCCACATCATATGTGATGCTTGGAGATGTTCTCAATTGTGCTGGTGGCTACTGATGCAGCATGTGAGGTTTCCATACTACTGTGTCCCCCAGAAGAACTAAAGTCAGGACATGGGGTAGAGCTTTGCTGCTTCAAGCAGGGCCTGAGATTTACAGATTCATAGATATCTTTCAGTGAAATGGCTGGTACCTCATTACCACTTGTAATGGTAGGGCCTCTTACCCTAAAATCTAAGCTGTTATATACTAGCACATCTTCTCTCATTATATAGTAGAACAATTGTATTGACATGTTGGCATTCGATGGATAATAAAGGAATATTCAGAATAACTATATACCTACATATTTCAAAGGTGAACTTTAATAAATTCTGAGGAAGATATAACCTACCAAAATCTGTGCAAAGAGAACTAGCTAATGCTAGTAAGAATCACATTATAGCTTTTGAAGATGTGGAATAGGTGATTAACCACCCCCAACAGAAGGCAGCCAGCCTAGATGGTCTTCCTTTAGCAAGAAATGGTACAAAATGTCTATATTTTAATATCTTCAACAACAACAACAAAAAACCAAGAGCAGAATGAATACTTCCTAACTCATTCTGTGAAATTAGTATTAACCTTATGCAAAACTCCAAATATTTTCTAGAAAGGAAAAATGTAGCCCAAGTCTCTTAAACATAGATGTAAAACTCAACAGAATGTGAGCAAATAAATATGACACTATATTGAAACAATTATTCAACAAACATGACCAAGTGTTAATTATTCCAGGTATCTGGTACTTATTTAAAGTCCAAAATCAATTACTGTATTATTTTATTTACAAGACTAAGAAGTTACTATAGCAATATATGCATTAAAAACAGAACAAATTTGAGTGTCAATCTGATTTTAAATAACTATCAAAAAGTATAATAGAGGATAATTTCATCTTAATTTAGGACATGAACAATAAAACTAAAATGAAATCACACTTAACAGAGAGAACTCAACAGTCTCCCTCTAAGACTAAGAACAAGGCATTGTGTGTCTTCTCACCACTCTTGATGAACAGAGCTCTGAAAGTGAAGCCAACACAATATGACAAGAGAAGGAAATTGGATGTATGCAGGCCAAGACAGGAGACACAAAACTTCCTTTGTTTCCAGGTATATGCTTGTCCATGTAGAAGAACACCAGACTGAGTAACAAATGATCCTAAAATCAATAGACAATTGCAGAAAGTCTGTAGAGCATACTAGAATAAAAAAGCTATCTGGATTTTTTATGTAAATAAACAATGAATTACTGGATTTTGAAATCAGAAACACAAATACCATCTACATTAGCACAAAATAAATAGTTACAAATAGATGAAAATATTTGTAAGATATATTTGAAGAAAACTGTAAATACTTCACTGAATTTAGATTCTAGCATTTGCTTCATTTCTTTACAACCCCTTTCAGAGATCCATTCATATTGATTCATATTGTATGAAATAGTTAGTTGTATAAAAATAATCTTGTGGCTGAAGTGATGGCTTAGTGGTTAAGAGCACTTACTGCTATTTTGGAGAGACCCCAAGTACCATTTCCAGCACCTACATGTTGTCTTACTGTAATTCCAGTTCTAGGAGATCTGATGCACTCTTCTGGCCTCTATAGTGACAGGCATACACATACATGCAGTCAAATACCCATAAACATAAAACGACATTATAAAAATATATTTACAGATAGATCTGTGAACACTGGTAAGATATCCTCATGGTTTTTAATAGAAAATAGTAGACTTTGCCATTATGGAAGGTTTTTTTTAGGTGGTATTGTGTCTTCTTAGAAACATCATCAACCATCTACCTGATCATTTCTATAGCCATAGATCTAAGCCATATGACTCAGGCAAAGTTTGTCAGTCTCTCTGAAAACTTTATTATTAAATGGAATATTAATCGTGTTTCTCTAATTGATTAATAATGAACAATAGCTAACATAGTACTTTAAATTTAGTTCCTTATACATAGTAAATACTTGTTAGCCACTAGTTGTTGTTGTTGTTTTTGAATCATATCAGTGCTGCAAGGGCAAAATTATCATGTCATTTCTACAAATAAGATATTACATGGGATTTTTCCAGCACTGCTATCTTTCTATTGTTTCATTAATAGGTATCTATGATACTCAAGGTCAAAGAAGATTCTAGTAGGACAAATTTTTGAACTTGGGAAGTACACAGATGTTACCAGTGACAAAAACCCACATATCATGTAAAAATTAGGTAAATTGGTTATTGTCATTGTAAACGGAGAAAAAGAAAATGCAACTGAGAAAATATTCAAAACTACTTCTAGGGGCTAGAGAGATGACTCAGTTGTTGAGTTTGCTGCTCTCACAGGGGACTGGAGTTTGGCTCCCAGCACCTATTGTCAGGCATCTCACAACTGACTGTAACTCCAGCTCCAGGGAACGCAACAATCTATCCTGGTTTCGGTGGATATGCTCATGTACAAAAAGAAACAATTCAAATTTAATAAAATATTTTCTAAAAATAAATAAAAACTAACCCAAATTCACAAATGAAAATACTATTAAGATGGCCATACTCTATAAATCAAGCTACAGAATGCATGCAGTCCTTAAAAGTTAAACTCACTATTTTCTATCAATGTAAGCCTTATGCTAACATAAAAATAACAAAATAGAAAAATTTTAAAAGTCTATGAAAATGTAAAGAAGCCTAATAGAAAGAAAAAACCAAAAGCATCTCAAATAAGAACTAAGTACAATTTAATTTGATTCACTATTATGTACCGTAGTATAAATACAAGGATAGGCAGATAGATTCACAGACTAAAAGGAGCATGCTAGAAATAACCCTCACATACATAGTCAACTGACTTTGGATAAGTATATTCAGTTGACAGTTCAATGGTAGGCATGGTAGAAAAGAAAAGTCTGAAAGTCTGTTTTATCAAATGGAACTGCATTACTCATAGGAAATAAATAATCAACTAGATGGTGAAATAAATAATAAACAAATAAAAAAAACTAGTATGTGGCACCTGTGCCATGAGCAAGTATAGTGTTTCAGGCAATAGCCTGGAGATTTAAATGAAAGACACAATGTCCGGTTGTTTGTGCTAAGAGAATGCAATTGTGTGTTTTTCCTGCAAGGAGGGAACAGCCTTATATATAGACTTACAGCACAGTGGAGAAACCCTGGGTGTATTTTTTCATAATAAGAGGTTGATGCCAGTGGGGCAAGGCTGGGGCTGTAAGCCAGGACTAGAAAACAGAATACACCTGTGGTTATTGGCTGACAAGCAACTCAGAGACCCCATGGGGGCTGAGGCCCAACACTGGTATAGGACAGACACACATCTACAGGCAAAAAAATAAGTCAACTAGGGCTACAGCCTATACTACATGTAAAAATGAACTCAAATATACAGGCCTAGATATAAGAGCTAAACCTACTAAAACCACTAGAAGAAAACAGAACAAATATTCACAATTACTGCTCAGGCAATGTTGTCTTAGACATGACACCCAAAATACAACTGTTGTGCCACACCAAAAAAAAAAATGCGTCAAAAGACATCAAAATTTTCCACTTGGTATAACACTACAAAAAAGACAAAGAAAAAAAAACAGAACAGGAGAAAACCCTTCCAAGTCACAGACTCCAAAAGGCAATCATGACTGCTGTTTGAACGTCTGAACAACTGAATCATAAAAATACAAACAGAAATTGGAACATGGGTGAATGATCTGAGCAGACACTTCTCCAGTTCCTATGTATGGGTGACCAATAACACATGAGAAAATATTCAGTCTCATTGGGTATAATGCAAATCAAAACCACAGAGATCACTTCACACTCAGGAAGATTGCTAATGACAGAAAGAAATAAGAACCAATACTGGTAAGAATGTGGGGAAATGGGAGTCCCCCAGCTATGCTGATGCAAATGTCATGTAGTTGAGGCTTTGGATAGAGTTTGGAACTTACTCAGAATGTTAACAGGGCATGATCCATGAGCCAGTATTTGCTGTCTGTGGTGGGTACTTTTGGAGCAAGAAGTTCAAGACTTCATATTGGAGAGTATGTCTGAAATCAAAGAATTGATAAGGAATTCAGACATTAAAGTATCATAGGCTGCTTTTATGTATGTGCAAACTGTCAGTTCTATGGGAAGCAAATGCTCATTGAATCTTTACCAATACCAGCATTGGTTTGGTTAAATTTGTCTTGATATTTTGCCTGCTCAGGCAATTGTAATTTATGTCCTATTTTTAATCCAACTAGACTTTTCTATTTGCCTTTGACATTGTTATCTTAGCATTTTGATAACCACAGGATGGTAGTTGGCTTTTCTTTCCTGTGAAAGTGTAGAGGTTTACTTACGCAGTTGAATCTTTAGGTAACAAAGACCTGTATTCTTCACAGGTCTCTGTACTCTGACCAGAACTCCCTGATGTCTGAACCACTAGATGGAGAGAGAGATTTTGATTTCAACATACCTGCTGTGCACTCAAAAAATTCACAACCAATCTGGGTAGTTTCTATTGTCTGTGAATGCTCCTCAATCTGTCTCTACCATTACTGTCAGATATTTTCGTCAGATCCATCTCTGCCAGCCCCGTCTCTTAGGATTTAATTGTTCTCAATCATTTCTACATCTGATATTGTCTACTTATTGTTATTTCTCTAGCATTGACTCCATCTCTGCCACCAACTCATTCTCTGCCATCACCTCTATTTCTACAATTATCTGTCACTGGCTCTGTCTTTTCAATATCGTTATTTCTGTCATCTCTCTCACTCTCATCTCTATTTCATTGTTTCTTTAGTATATCTTATCTTTTCTTACTCAAAATTATTTATACTTCCCCCCCAAAAAACCTCAAAATCCTATTTCATTGCATGCATATATGAAATTACCAATAAAGAAAATAAGTTTTAAAGTGGCAGCTAAAGCACATGGTACTTTATTCACATCTGTGGGGTTAGTTCGCTATAGTATTGCCACGGGAAGCTACATCAGTTTAGGGAGAAGATTTCTTATTTGTCCAGAATTGTCTCATAGCAGACAAATGTGACAGTAACTTCCCTGAGTACCCCAGTCGAATACATCAGGATTTTCTCTGTGCTCCAGTAGAAGGCAAATGGTAAATGCAGCACTCTGGGGGCTGCTACATGGTGTCTAGCTGATGAACGCCAGAAATCACCTTATGCCACCTGATATCCCACACAGTTTGAATTAATCCTAATGTTGTACAGTAAGTGCTGGGGAAAAGCTGAGATGCATACCCTGCCTCACTAACCACAAGCCCACCCCCAGATCCCAATTCAAGCCTGCCTACAGGACATTACTGATATTGAGGCTACTGCCTGTCTGTCTAATCAGGTCATATGAATCCTTGTGTGTATATCAGGGAGGACCTAGGATGGAGAGCAAATTGCCCTGTTCTTCTCTGTATCTTTTTAATTTCTGTCAGAAAGGTAAGGCACAAGGTGCTTGGTTTGTAGTTGGGGAATTAATCATTGCAGTGTGCCTATGGAAAGCTACAAGCAGCTTGAGGATAAATTTTCAAATTTGTCCAGATGTGTCTTATAGCAGAAAGGTTAGAAAGCAAGAGTACACTGCTTGTTCACTCAGTATCTAGAATGTTCATCTGTATTATTACACTTGTTCCCCAGTACCCAAATGGACAGAGTGGACTGTCTGAGCACTGCATGGAACCATAGTGCAGTCAGTGTGGCAACTAGCATCATGACAATGAATGACAAATGTGTATTCATGTACTATTCCTGTGCAGATCAAGGTTTTGAGAACAAACCAAGTCCCAGGAAAGCTGAGTAGTCTGTCCAGAGACTGAGAACCAGTAACAGAGTTGAACCCCAACTCTGACCAAAACACCCTATCTATCCACTCTTGCCTGGGAGCCAACATCAAAACAGAGGCAAGCAGCTCCTAGCAAATCTTTCTGCTTTTGAAATGACTTTAAGGACCTAGGAAAGTCCTAGAGTACCCCATGACTCAGCCCGAATACCCCAAAGACTCATTCAGAGCATGCCCCAGACTGAGCCAGAGTACCACATAAGGCTTAACTGATTCTCTTGTCTTCATTTAACGCTGCAGTGTACACTTTAGGTTGGGGAGCAGTCTTCTGACTTGGGCTGGGTTGAGTTGCACTGAATTGTGCTTACACAAGCAAGTTTCCTCTTTTTCTCCCTACCTCCTTTCCTTTAAGGACTAAATAGTGTGACCCTGTAGATCTTATGAAATCTGACAAGATAATGTTGGGAATAAGATTAACCATAATTTGCCTGCCTCTTTCTCTCTTCCCCTCCAACTCTGCAGTTCTCTTGTTCTCCCCCAAACGCCCATCCCACCCCCTTATACAATCAGAATACATCGTCCATTCTAAATGTCTAAGACCATGTGCTAACACTTCCCATCCAACTCTCTCATATGCAGCTAGGCACCTCCATGGTGACTTGTTCTAGAATGTTCCACTAAAATTTGAAACCACAATTATACTGATAGGAAAGGTAAGTAGTTTTGGTAAGGAGAAAATCATATTGATATTTGCACAAAATAATCCCAAGAATGAGATTGTGAAGGGGAAGATATTTAAATATTCTAAACTTGCAATACAAATCCACTGACCTTTCTATGAATTTGTTTAATAATTACTCTGGCATTTTCCTAATTAATTGAATTGGAAAAGTAGTCAGAAAGTTTGTGTAGTCCCTGTTAACTAATTCTTTCTGAAGTTGAAAGCCTTGTTAAAGCAACTCTTATTTTAACAAGGACAACTCTTAAAAGGAGAATCACATCAACTATGAAAACTCAGCTGTGGGGGTGCTGTGTCCATCCCTGCCTCTCTGCTTCCCTTAGGGTTCTGCCAAGGAATGCGTACATTTCTGGCCCAATTTCAATTCCTTGGTCATGAGAATCCTGCTGTTGGAAGTCCAAGACTTCACTAGGGTTTAAGAACACAAGGCCTCACCCATGTCCCTAAGAATCTCACCTCATCACTGAGGAGGAATGAGCAGTCAAATGACTTGGGTTTGCCTCTCATGGCCTTCCATTCTGTCAACACTCCACAGAAATGCCTCTAGCTAACAGGCAATAGAATTAAATAGACCATAAGTGTGCTATGTAACAGGGGCATGATGATCATAAACAGCAGCTGCTCCATTTGCTCCTAAACCCAGGAATTTAGGGGAGGGTTGTTTGCCTCCAGGACCAAACCACAGCAGGATTGCAGCAAGTGTCTTACTAGCTCTACTAAAGTCCCTGGGGGTGGGGTACAAAGTGTGAGACTCCCAAGCCTCAAGATATAGAACTACATCTGTCTGTCTACACCTTCTTCCACTGACAGTCACTTGGCCTGATTTTTGCTTTGATGTGGTTTCTTCTGACTAATGCATGGCTTCTGCCAATTCCTTTGGGAGTACCTCTGGGACATATCTACATACTACATTAAAATTTCTGCCGTGAGGAAACATAATGGCTGGTCATCAGACCAGAGACATCTCTGTAGGGATAATCTTCACAAAACTGTTCACAGACTGCTGACATATATGAAGTCCATGAAAACTGTTCATGGGTCTTCCTTGAGTTCAGCCTATAAAATACCAACTTTGGGTCCATAACTGATTCCTATATCAACCATTACTCCAACCACTGCACTTCATGCAGCATCCCAGAGTATGCCAGGAAGTTCTTTTGACCTTTATGCACAGAGCTAAACTGTGGCATTTTATTTGTTTGTTGGTTTGCTTGTTTGGGGTTTGTGCCTCTGTGTGTGTGTGTGTGTGTGTGTGTGTGTGTGTGTGTGTGTGTGTGTGTGTGTATTGCCATGATGCATATATGAAAGAGGACAACTTGTGGGAGTCTCAGGGATCAAACTCAGATGGTCAGGTTTGGAAGCAAACACCCTTTCTTGCTGACCCAGCTTGTAAGGCCAGAACTTAGCTGCGGAAGGACAAATAGCTCAAGCTTCTCAGACTACTCTGTTTGAACAATGGGTATGTTACTTGGAGTGTTCTGTACCTGTTCTTTCTCCCTTTACCTCTCCCTTTCCCTCCCTCACTCCCCTCTCCCCTTCCTTCCTTTCCATACTTCTGGCCTCTCTTCCTTTCCTTTTTCCTTCTTCTCTCCACTTCCTCCTCCCTCTTCTATTTCCCTCCTTCATCCCTTTAAACACCACAATGCCTTATCTACACTCACAGAGACCTAGCTCTCACTTCACTTAATTTTCAGATTCTTCGACACTTCCATCATCTATTAATAAACTACCATTCTCTCAGTTGTTATGTATGCCCTATGATTTCAGACCATGATGGTAAAAAATACCACTGGCTTTTTTTACCTGTGTCCACAACCCTGCTGTAAGAGAGGCTAAATAAATAACAATGACAGAGTGCATGCTACATGTATAAATCTATTTATTCTTTGACAAAGCCCTTGTATGCTCCAGTACCATTCCTACCTCTCAGTTTAAGTGGTTGTCAATCACCCAGTGACTGTATTAGGAAAGTCAGGTTCCAGGTGACCCGAGTTAAATCCAAGTGAACCATCTGCTAGAAGAACTGACTCCTGCCAGGCCCCCATATGTGTGCTGTGATGTACACATGCACATATAATAAATAAATGTAAAAGTTTTAATGGATCAAAGGAGACTATACATAAAATATGCTTAATACAGAGTCTGAAAAGTAAATGGCCACAAATAGCAGTCCATCATTATTGTCTGAGCTCTATCATTATGCAAATAGCATGTCAGCCTTTAATATTAAATAAATAGCAACTATTATGTATTTGTATTAAATAACAACACACCAAACAGCAACCATACAACAGAAAGGCAGATGCAGCCTACAGCCACCCTCCATCTTAGGATCTCACAGTGATCTAGGCACCTAAACAAGAGATCTACAAAAGCAGTGATGTCATGGAGAAGACAGAAGCACAGTGACGGGTTGATATGAACTGAATACTGGGAGCTGATAGCTCACCCAGCAAGTCAGAAGGAACCTTGAAGAATAAAAACAGAAGGTCAGCCGAGCATTGGCGCATGCTTTTATTCCCAGCACTCGGGAGGCAGAGGCAGGCGGATCTCTGTCAGTTTGAGGCCAGTCTGGTCTACAGAGTGAGTTCCAGGACAGCCTCCAAAACAATACAGAAAAACCCTGTCTCAAAAAATAAAAAAAGAGAATGGGAGGTCTAATGGTGGGTAAAACCATGCAAATTGTACAGGAGAATGGAGGAGACATCTACATGCCTTCATGAAGAACAGAAGCATGGGTTTTCTGAGTTTTCTTTACCAAATGCTTTGTTTCAACTACCATTCAAGGAACATAGTTTCTAAACTGAGCCTTCTTAAATGCTCAGGACTTGATGAGCTATCTGCTTTTACAGGCTATCCTAATTTCCTAACCCCACAGAGGCCAGAATGAAGTGAAGCTTCAAATAAATACTTCACATATTTTACTGACCATAAATATATGCATGCTCACCTCAAATCCACATGCCTAGAAATACATGACAGTGAGGGGTTATGGAAATGGCTCAGTGGGAAAAAGCGCTTGCCTCAAGAGCATGAGGACCTGAGTTCCAATTCCTGGAACCTACATTAAAGGATGGGCATGATGGCACACAGTAGTGATCTCATTGTGTGGTGATATTTTGTTTGTATTTTAACAAATAAAGTTTGCCTGAAGATCAGGGTGAGGAGCTAGCTACTAGTTAGCCATAGAGGCCAGGCAATGGTGGCACACGCCTTTAATCCCAGCACTTGGGAGGCAGAGGTAGGTAGGCAGATATCTGAGTTCAAGGCCACCCTGAACTACAGTAGATTGATCCAGCCTAAAAGAAAAACAGAGCCAGGCAGTGGTGGTTCACACCTTTAATCCCAGCACTTGGGAGTCCCACACCTTTAATCCTAGCACTATGTAGGCAGAGACAGGAGTGACGTATCTGAGAAGAGAGAGAGGAATATAAAGTGGGAGGAGACAGGCGTTCATGCTATTCAGTCTGAGGATTCCTGGAGACAGGATTGTTCATTCAGTATGAGGATAGAGGTAAGAACTAGTGACTGGCTGCTCGGTTTCTCTGATCTTATAGCATTTACACCTATATCTGGCTCCAGGTTTTTATTATTAAGACCAATTAGAATCCATGCTACATCTCATTAGTGTGTAGATGGGAGACAAAGGATAGTTGAACTCCGAAAATGTCAAGCCATCTAACCTGGAAGCACCAGCTCAATAAGAGACCCTGTCTCAAACAAATGATAAAAAGTGCTTGAGCATCAAAACCCAAGGTTTTCCTCCAATTTATGCATACACACAAATGCACACACAGAAAGAGACACAGAGATAGAGAGAGAGAGACAGACAGACAGAGGGGGGGGAGGTAGAGCACACTGTTATTTTCAGAATCCTTCTAAGGACCCTACTAAGGCCATCATCCTTACACATTTCATGTGTAAGACCTTGGCATCAAAGCACCGGGCACCGAACCGAATCCTCTGCCCAAGGACGGGGCCAGACCACTGGATGCAAATGCAAGAGGCGATTTATTGGGTACACAGGCACCTGCGGATGCTACTGCAACTCGGGTGCAGAGCATACCGGGCTTGTAGGGAGTACACTATTTATAGAGTTTTAATGGTTACATAAGTATCAGCATAGCAACAGGTATTTTATTGGCTACTTAAGCATGGGCTGAGATCATCTTGGGGGTAGGGGTAGTTGCCAAGGACTAGGTTTCCTACATGAAAGACCCCGGCATGCTTCAGCAATTAGTATCCGGGTCCCATGACTGCTATAGTGATCAGACACAATTGAGGGCCAGGGTAGTTGCCAAGGACTAAGTTTTCTAGTATTGTCATATGAAAGTTCCCAGCACACTTCAGCAATTATTATCTGGGTCCCATGATTGCTATAGTGATCAGAGACATCCTGTTTTGAGGGTGAGACACCTAGTCTGGGTTGGCTTTGTTTTTCTTTTCCTGGGGGGGGCCCTGGGTAGGGGTCTTTCAATGTAGACCAGACTACAAAAATGCTGACTTTATGTCCCTGCCCCTGAACAAAAAAAGAAACTTGTTCTTGTGGTATGATTGACAAGAATGTAACATGGAAAAATAAAAGGACTCAGAAACTGATACTGGTGTTCAAGCTTCAAGCTGAGTATCAGGAAAGCAAAGTAGCTGTCCACTAGCTTCTTACCTCTACCTCAGACTGAGTGGGCTGGTCCTCTCTCCTCAAGCTCTCACCAAGCCTCAAACTGTATCCTCTCCTCAGCATGGCTGGAGAATTAATGTTCCTATCTTCAGTGTAGCTGGAGAATGAATGCCTCTCTGAGACCTTGCTTCTGTCTTATATACTTCCCTAATTTGGGGGTTAAAGTTATGAGCTATAACTCTCTTTTAGACGGATTAACTCTTGTGTAGCTCTGGGTCAACTTGGACTCAACAGAGATCCATCTATCTCTTACTCCTGAATCCTAGTATTAAAGGTGTGTATTACTACCTCCTAGCTTCTGACTGCTGGGATTAAAGGTGTGTGCCTGGTTTCTCTGGCTTGTGACTGACTTTGCTTTTCTGAATCATCAGTTAAGCTTTAATAAATCATAAATAATATATCAATACACAGACTTGTATCTTCTGGTTTCAGCAAACCAACTAAAAATTCATCACAGAATTGCTGTATTGGCCAAGGAAAGTAATTCTGTACTGGTATGAGTTTGAATTAACAATAGATTCTTCAGCCCCCAACTTAACTCCAGGACATTTGCATTAAGACAATAAACAATTTGAAGTTTAAAATACAGGTCTATTCTGCACGAATGGAAAATTGTTAAATGAGAGGAAAAGAAAACACTTGGAGGCAACTCTTGTTCCATTTAATTCGGGTCCAAGAGAAACTGATTTCTGAGTTGCTTCATCTTCATTCAATGAATATATGTGAATTTTATTTAAAAATAAAGTCAGTGATCCTGGCTGGCCTTGAACTTGATATGTATTGACCTTAAACTTCTGACCCTCCTGCCTCTACCTCCTGGGGCTGCTATGATTACTAGCACCTGTTTTCATGAGGCACTGATAGATCTCAGGGCTTCCTGCAAGCACTCTTATCAACTGACATTTCTTCTGACCATCCATTCATTCATTCATCAACACACATCAGTCAGAGAAGGTTCCCATTGACCCTTCTTCTTGGCCAGGAGTGGTAAACAGCAAAATTCTCCAAGTCTGCACTGTTTTCTATATTCAGTAGATGAAGGACCTCAGCTCCCAAGTCTCTGGAACAGCAGCCATAGGAGATCTGGACTTACTTATGCCAAACAAAAGCAATGCTGGAAACTACAATACTTCATTTTCTGTTGAAGCTGAATATCTGTGCGGGATATACTTTGATGTACATATTCCTACTAACTCAATTACTGCAGGTATTGATATACCCATCACTGTCTATAATTTCCTCATGCATGTTATGACACTGTAGATGTGGGATGTAGTCCCAGTAAACTTTAAATGCACATTGTGACACTATGAACTATAGTTCCATTAAATTTCTAGGACCTTTCATTCTCTGGAACTGAAACTTTGTACTCCTTAACCAACATCAAGTCATTACCCTAACCCACCACTGATAGCCTCTTCCTTTTATGGGGGCTTTGCTCTAGGCTTCCTTTATTTCCCGGCACTTCCAGGCCATTCTTGCTTGTTTCCTTGAATAATGTATCATGATAAGGCGACTCTTCAGGAATTAAACACCCCACCCCCATCCACTTCCACATTATGATCTTGGTTTAGGCATGCTTACAACTTCAAACACCAACTAAGTACAGACTTGAGTTCTCAGAAATTCCTTAATTCTGCAATCATTGTCTCTAACCAAATGAAATGCCTTTTTTAATATAGGTTACCTTGGTCATGGTGTGTTATCACAACAGAAAAGTTCTGAGGACATGGGATTACAAGTAGATGCCACCATGCCACACTTCTCACATGCATTCTGGACATTGGACTAGGTCTTTGTCTTGCATTGCAAAGACTTTACTAAGCCATAAAACCATCCCCTGGATATTCTCCTTCAAAGACATAAAATAAAAAAAGGATATGAGTAAACAGTGACCCTCTCTATGAAGGTTTCCATGTCACAAAGGGTCTGAGTACACAGCCCTCTCTCTGTATAAGGAATTCCATGTAACAAATACACTAAATATACTGTGGCCTCCTTATTATAGATTTTATGTACCCAGTTCTACTTTAGTAACAATTTATATGTGCTAAACACATACAGGTATTATTCTCATCACTATTTCCTAAGGGTGCATAACACCTATTTTCATTGTATTATATGTACAGGTAAATCATCTAGAGATTATTTCAGGTATCTTAGGGATACAAGTCAGGTTTTTTACAAAGATTGTATGCGCCATTTTATTCAAGTCTCGACTAGTCCCTCATGGATACCAAGGACAATTACCCTGACTCTATCTTTACCAGCCAGGCAATTGTCCAAACCAACCCTTCTAAAAGAGGCTACAGCAGACACCAAGACTCCTATTCTCCTCCAGAGACTTTAGCTTTGCCCAGGACACCATCTATCCTCAGGGACTAATACTCAGTTCCCTTGGGAAGTCCCAAGTCACTCTTCTGAATCTTCTAGTGAAGACAGTACAACAAATATTATCTCTAGAAATATACCCCAGAACACATTAATAAAGCAACGTCAATCATACTGAGTCTGTGTCTCACCATATACCAGCATACCTGCTCTGAATTTCTAAAGCCTCCTCATGTGCACAAAGTCTGTATCTCTTTCCTTCATCTTACTTGACTTCCTCATAGTGGTACAGGTACCTAGTAAGGCTAAATTGAATTTTTTAATTAAGTAGAAAATAAAACTAAACAGACTGAGGCCATGAGTCATGTCTTAAACATTTGATCATATCAACCTATATTTAAGAAAATAATTTATTTTTGGACCAGAGAAATGGCTCAATAGCTATAGGCTCTTGTCACCAAGCCTGACAACCTGAATTTGGTTCCCAGTTGGAAGGAGATAACTGACTCATACAAATTGTCCTCTTACCTTTGCATGTGCCATGTCACACACATGCTTGTGTATATGCATACACACAATGTAAGTTCTTAAAAATGTAAGAAAAATATTTTGTTTATTGGTCCATATATTGTCTCCTCTGTGCAAATACTTCACTAGTATTTACAAGTGAGTTTTATTTTTTAAATTTAGGTTATCTTAGTCAGGCTTTTTATCATGGAAAAACATCAGTGGGAAGGTTTTCTAGTTCATCTCAACCCACAGATAGCATTTTCATCAGAATGAGGCAAATGATAATTAAATAAGCTGAACTGTCTCAAGGCTTGTGTTAAAGACTTTAGTGCAGATTAGGAACTTTCATGATCCTCCACAAGGTTCTCTTATTTCACAGCTGAGAAAACTGAGACCCAGAGAGGCAAACATGCTAAGTTATAACTGCCTCATCACCTATTTAACACCACATTGGTCAAGACTATGCTTTCAATGTGATTGAGCAGTCCTCAAATAACAAGGTTGAGAAGAGGTATGGACTGAAAGAAAGTACTGAATTCATGAGGTACTCGCCAACATATGTGTGCCTCAAGGGACTAATTATTTACATTTGTCTCAAAGGACTAGATTTAAACTCTAGTGCCTGAATTAGGTCTTTAATAGGCTCCACTGTTTGCGTCTTGTGTGTGGATTGTTTTAGAATTCATCTTTCTAGGCTTATTGTCTTTCTTCTTCTCTTACCATGTTAAACCTCTGCTATGAAGACTTTGTCAGAAATCAACGATGGTACAAGCACATCAGTCCTCCAGAACTGTGAACTAAATAGACCTCTTTATGAATTACTTAACCTTGGGAATTTTATTATGTTAACTCAAGGTGGACTGTTAGTTGATAAGTTTCATATGCCAACCTTGATGAGATGGGAGAAGCCAAGCATGAACACACTGTTTACTTAAGACCGCATGTGTTTTGTTGATGCTATAACTACCAAGTTTTCTCAATCTCAAGACAAAACACTTTCCTTCCAGATGACCTTTTGGAATGACCTCTGCTCTCCTTGGGGCAAGGAAGTGAATGTCATTTAGTGCTTTGTGACACAAGCAAATACCCATCAACTCTATACCTCAAGAGTTACTCACTCATTGCCAAAGTCAAACAAGTAACATTCAACCCAATCCCCACATGACTTTGAATACATTCTCCATTTCCTGCTAGTGCTGAATTATCTATGGCCCAGAGCATGAAAATTTGGTGCATAAATCAAAAACAAGTTAGGCTTTTTCCCCCTCCATGCTGTTGCAGAAATATCAATTTGCCACATCATTTAGCAGCAAAAGAGAAAGCTCCAGATGGATCAGAGAAGTGTGAGCAATGAGCTTGATGACTTGGGAATAATACTTGGAATTTCTGACCAAATTTAATTCTTTACAGCCTCAAAAAGTGACATTACCATGTAGAAACCCATGGAAAGAGCACACACACACACACAGACCTTCCTTCTCCTGTAGCCTTGGTTTTAATTGCATTTACTTCTAATGCTTTCCCTATTATTGACAACTTTGGTTACATGAAATACCACCAACATTTCCATCCTTTTATTTATTTTTACAACTTACCAATGGCTCTCCGTGTTAGAACAAAATCCAGTTTTATATCTATCTTCCTATCCTGACTTTTTTCTTTTTTGTTAACAGCTTAATACCACCTAGAGTCAGCTGGGAAAAAAGGAAGTTCAGTTAAAGAACTGTTTCCATGAGATTGGCCTGAGGTTTTGTCTACAAGACATTTTTTTATTTCTAATTGATAGGAGGCCCAGCCCACTGTGGATGGTACTATCCCTAGCAAGTTGTTCTGGACCATGTAAGAAAGTCAGCTGAGAAAGGGAGCCAGCAGCACCTCCATGGTTCCTACCTCCAGGTTCCTGCTTGAGTTTGCTCCCTGACTTCCCTCACTGATAGACAGTGATAAGGTAGTGAAAGCCAAATAAACCCTTTCCTCCTCAAGTTGCTTTTGGCATAAGTGTTTAATCACAGCAACAGAAAGGAAGCTAGAGCATTCGGCAAACATAAACCTAAGGCTCTTAACCAATAATTCCTATGCATACATCAGTAGATGCAGCTGCCCGAGGCTATCTGCTCTTGGCTACAGGGTTGGAGAGAAGGCTCAGTCTTTAGGAGCAAGTGCCTCCCTTACAGACAGAACAGGGGATCTCATGACCTCTTCTGGCCTCGATAGGGAACTATGCTCATATATACAAGAACACACACACACACACACACACAATTAAAAAGTAAAATAGATCTTTAAAGATGATAAATCCTTAGGTTAGGACTTAGGAAAGTTGCATGCTGGGTTTGAGTCTGATGTGTGACCCCAGTGTTCATCCCTGTAGCCCCACACCCAGAGGCTGGCACACATGGGATCTGATATGCCTTGTCTAGGAAATGCCTCCCAACAGACAGCCCTTCTGCACCAGGCCTGGCTTTGCCATCTCCTGTGTACCACCTGCCTATTTTCTACTGCATGTTTGTTGATTATTTGTCATTGGTTGTTCATTCATCAACTTCAGACAATCTACCTGTTGTCACCTCATGAATTTAACTCCAACTTCACCTCTGAAAGTCCTGATGTTGAGGTCTGGTTATGTAGTATATCACAGTGATGTCTATAGTTTTACTGCTTTTTAATTTGTTTCAGAGTTTCACTACGTAGCCTTGGCTGGAACTCACAGAGAACCTCGTGCTTCAGCCTCCCAGATACCAGGATTAAAATCACAACCCACTATGGTGTTGGCATTGTTTAAATGAGTCACTGTGTTTGCTTAAACACTTATGTATGACTCTCTCTCTAAATGGTCAAAACTACTTTCTGACCCCATTTCTCACTCACCTGTTCTCAGTCAGTTTGAGCAAAGTCAGTCATCCTCTAATGAAGAAAACATGAGACCACCATACTCCTCTCAGTTACAATTAGTCAATGGGTCTTAGAGCTTTTATGTAGTGTGCAAAGTGTAGAGTTGTCCTTTGGGTTTTATTGTGATTGTTTTAGTGCTAGCAAAGCAGCACCTTGTAACAGATGCTGACTACAGGATGAAGCTGCAGACAGCTTTAGTGAGATGAATTTTCTATAGGTGCTGAGGATTTCAAGGCAAATTTTTTAAAAAAGTGTCTTTAAAACTGTGCCTTGGGTGATGATTGTCACAAGCACAAGCATGAAGGCCCAGAAACCAATGTAAATGCCCAAAGGGTATCGTAAGCTGCCTGTAATTCCTGCTTCAGAAGAGAGGACAAGGGTGTCCCAGAACTTGCAAGCTTGTGAGTATTGATCTCTTTAGGTTTGATTGAAAGACAGAAAGTGGAAAGAATGAGGTGGAAGAGTAATAGAGTATGGTTCCCAAAATCAGTCTCTGGATTCCACATGCACACTCATACACAAGCATACATGCACACACACACACACACACACACACACTCAAGCATACATATTAATCTGTATATATGCCCCCCAAAGCACACATACCACAAACAAAAACATGTACTACACACTTACATGCCACACATGGACAGACAGACAGACAGACAGACAGACAGACACACACACACACACACACAGGAAAAGGGAAAAATATCCCTCAATGACTGAGACATTTGTTAGTAAGCTAAGGGAGTTGTAAGTCTAATTACCAAAAATATAAAAGCAAGGAAGAAGACAATAGAAATCCAACAGTATTTATTAAAGGCAAATTTTGTTGAAAAAAAGAAGATCCACCTTCAAAACTTTTAATTTTCAACCATGAAGCAGCCATTCTTGAAGCTGGCATGATAGCTCAGTCAGTATACTGCTTGTCTTGCAAGCATAGGGCCCTGAGTTTGTGCCTAGAACACACAAAAATGCTAAGTGTGACAACTCATGGTTATAACCCCAAACTAGAGAGTTAGAGACAACAGATCACAGGACTCCCTGGACAGCCAGCATAGTCTCTATTTAGCAAGCTCCTGGCCAGTGATAGATCCTTTCAATAAATACAAGGCGGACAGCGCCTGAGGGATCACCTCTATGGTTGACCACTGGCCTCCACTTACACGCAAATTCACATTGTGCATCAGGACAAGGACAGACACAGACAGAGGGAAAAGCTGGTTTTTTTTTTCTTCTTTTCTTCTTTTAACCTTCAAAGGAGAATCTTCTGCCACTGACTACAGAGAAATGCAAGGCATGTCACAGGCCAGCCCAACCCAATTTGAGATGAAATGATCCACAGTGTCACGTTGCAATTTGGAGACAAAGGGAGAGATCTGATCATCTGGGCCAGTACTCATTTCTACTTGAGGAAAAAGAAAACAAGGAGCACTTCCTAGAACTGTCCTTTGCTATTAAAAGTGAGACGATTGCCTGCCCTTCAAAAATGTTTTGTATTATTAATTTTTCACTAATGACATTTTGAAGTGCCATGTTTAATCCTTGCCAGAGTCTTGCTCTCAGCAGTGACGATGTGGGGCACTCTAACAAGCATGACCCCAGTCTCTTACCCAGATTGGATTCATTCATTACCCAGCGCCATAGCCAATTTCCACCTCAGATCCACAAGAGAGTTTTCTGCAGCTGTTTGTCAAATTTGCCTTTGCAATGATTTCCATTATTTCTGGAGGTCTGCCTGCAATGGTTTAAGTATGCACAGAACGAGAAGCAGGTGTGGGCTGCCACTCAAAGGAAACCAGAAGAGGCCCCAGTGAGCTCGCAGGAAAGACTGGTACCGGAAAGGCCTTGCAAGGCTATTTGAACTGGAATTGCCCCAATCACAGATGAACCCGAAAACTAACATCAGGAATGCTTCTTCAGAATTTAGAGGCACCCTCACTTTATACTTTGCCAACACTGAGTCATTCTCATGGCCAGGTAAAATTAGGGCCCAAAGGTCTTACTGAAATATTGTTAAACGGCATTTTTCAGGAAGAAAAAAAGGAACCAAAACAAAATGAAGGATTTGGAAATAGACCATCACAGAGACGACAGAATCTGAGAACAAATCAACTCCAGATATAAACAGCAGTGATAAACATCTTTGTGTTTATAAAGGCTCAATCAAATTTTAAATTGATAACAAGATGAATGGAAGAAATTCAGAAAAAATTCAAATGTGGTAAAAGGGTTTTTTTGTTTTACTTATTCTCATTTATATAATAAGTGTTTATAGAGTTTAAAAGGAAATAAAGATATAGTATTTGAATCTCAGGCACGCAGAGTAGACCAGCATTGATTGACACGCTGGCACAGGCTCTCAGGTGTGTCCATGGTGACAAACAAAGATGAAGCTAGACTGCCCTGGTCGAGGGTGATAGCATGAGCGGTTTGCACTCATTCTGAGGTCAGGAAAGCACCAGAACCCAGACACCACAGGCCATGTGCCCTGGGCCAGCTTTCTCAGGTTCCTACAGCGAGACCAGAAGTTCTGAAGAGATAGTTTCAAATGGAAAGCGACACGAACAAGACTTAGTGTGGTTCCATGTGTGCTCAGGGTGCCCATGCCAGGATGAAACAGGTTGTCCTTGGCAAATGTGAAAGCAGAGCACAAGGTGATTTTGTTTGTGCGTTTGTTTACTTTTTGTTTTTGAGATAGGATCTCTTATAGCCCAGGCTGGCCTCCAACGCCCTATGTAGCCTAAGCTGAAAATTAACTACTGATCCTCCTTCCTCCACCCGTGGTGTGGTGGAGGGACAAGTGTGTACCCAGAAAGCCAGTATGTATAGTACTGGAGATCAACAAAAGGTCTCTTAAGATGCTGAGCAGGCAACCTATCAACTGAGCTACACACCCAACCCCAGAGTGCTGTTTTGTTCTTGGGTTGTTTGTTTTGTTTATGAAATCTTCTAAGTGATTAAAAGTCTAAAATTAAAAAACAACAGTTTACTTATTTAACCAATACTGCCTTAGTATATGAGGTTAGTGAGGAGCAAATACAAAGGGGAAGTTGAACCATCTTCAAACTCTCAGTCTCAAAGGGAAAATGGAGTTCCAAGTGGAACAGGGAGGCTGAGGAGAAAAGCTGACTCAGCAGTATTCACCTCCTGTGGGGGAGTGGGCAGAGGCCTCCCAGGTGAGACCTGCAGGAAAGCTCCGCCCACCCTCGCCACATTCTGCATTCCACAGAAGGAATGGGATCCAGATCACCTGGAAGCTCACGGGCTCCAACCCCACATTAGTTTCTATTTGAGTCACCTGAAGTAAGGGCCAAACTTTGCATTTCAAACAAGCACCCAGGTGATCCTGGTGCTTTGATCTCAGGAGTGTCCCCTTTAACCTGAGTCCCAAGGGGAGGAGAACAACTGGGCAAACAGAGACACCAAGATGCCACTGACAGCAGGCCACAAAGGCAAGTGGCCACAGCGTGGTTAAAACAGGGGAATACTGAAAACAAGCTGGATCAGGATAAGATACATGGTATGTCAGATGTCTTGAAACATCTGGCTAAGCCCAGCTAGCTCAGAGCAAAACTGAGAAAATTCAGCGGTTGTAAACTTAAAAAATTGACCACCTTTCCTCCAAATTCCCTATCCTTGAACCATCCGTAATTCACTAACCTCTAACTTTAGTCCCAACCTACTTAGTGTCCATTGGGTGTAAAACTGGTCCCTCCCTTTGTCAGGTCATCTGTTTCTGGGGGTTAATCCAGCCCAGTCTTAATCCCTTTGGTCATCAGTCCTCCCTCTCTGTTACTGGCTTTCTTGAGTTCAGCTCAGTACTTAACCGAGGGAGTCTGCCTCTTCTTCGATCAGCCACTGAATAAAGGTTCTGTTTCCCAGACTCTCTGGCCATGGGATTGTAGGCTGGCACTCCCCAGATCTATGTCTAAAATCCATATATGAGAGAGTACAGGCCATGTTTCTCTTTTTGTGACTGGGTTACCTCACTCAGGATGGTTTCTTCTAGTGTCATCCATTTGCCTGCGAATCTCAGGATTCCATTGTTTTTTTCTGCTGAATAGTATTCCATTGTGTAAATGTACATTTTCTCTATCCACTCTTCGGTTAAGGGACATCTAGGACCTGACAAAGGTTAACTCTTGAATCCCAGGCATCAGCCTGGGAATCCAGCATGGGACTGATCAAGACCCCCTGAATGTGGGTATCAGTGAGGAGGCCTAGGTAATCTATTGAGCCTTGGGCAGCAGATCAGTACTCATCCTGAGTATACACATGGACTTTGGATGCCCATCCAACAATGTGAGGTGCACTCTCACCCTGAACTCTTGGGGAAGGATCTAGGCCCTGCCTTGGATGAAATGACAGACTATGGACACCCCCATGGAGGGCCTCACCCTCCCTGGGGAAATGAGGAGATAATGGAGGGGTTGGGGGGAGGGCACGGGAGGAGGGGAGGGAAAGGGAGAAGGACCTGGAACTGACTTGTGAAGCAACCTTGTTTCTTATCTAAATTTAAACTGAAAAAAAAAACTGGTCCCTCCCTCAAAAAGAAAAGAAATTACAATCCCCTTGGTGCAGTCAAGGTGGAAATTTCAACAAAGAAATGACACTTTCATTATTATTTGACTTTCCCTTTTTCTCAGCCCCCAACCCTGATAACATATAATTGTGCCACCCTCCATGAAGATATGTTGAATCCTGGAGCACAAAGACTCAGAATGTGGCCTTCCTTATTTGGAAATAGGGTTTTTATACATATTCTAACAAAAACTGAAATCATCACAGTAGATCTTAGTCCAATATGACCAATGTCCACAGTTTCCATTAAAAGGCCATTTGGACCTAGAGACAAACACAGATGGGGGACAGTATGAAGACACACAGGGAGTATGGCATCTGAAACAAGAGATGGGAGCCAATGTCTGCAAGGAAGCCAAGGGCTACGGGCAGCTAGAGAGCTGGAAGACACAGAAGCAGCCTCTCCTCAGTAGTTCACTGTGGTCCTGCAGACACCTTGAGCTCACACCCTGAGTATCCTCTACTGCATGTCAATTAACTGTTGTTCTGAATCCCCCAGGGGTGCCCCCTCTCTCTCACACACACACACACACCTTGGCATCAGACATATTAAACATGAGATCTCTATATCATCCTCCAACATTAAATAGCCTTTGTATTCAGAGAAATGGACAGTCTTTCTCAAACTACAATGGCAGGGAGAGAGTGAGAGACATCTATTTGATTTTGAGAAAATGTTAAAGAACACAAATAGAGTCCCTGATTCTTTGGAGAATACATATAAAATCAACTGTTACTACCAAAAACAACACCAATAGCTTGGTGATGTTATAGTCACCCTTGCCCATCAAAGGCCTACCTAGTGGCCAATAATCAGTCTTATGGTTTTTGCCTTCCCTGTGCTGCACAGGAGCCTGGAGGAGGAATTTCAGAAATAAGTGGGCAGGAAAGGCCCACCATGTCTATGAGCCAAATGTAAATTTCTTGAACTCTCTAGGGTTAAGGGTCTTTCCCTTCCTGTTAGCGTTTTAAATGTCCCATTTAGAGGCTGTGATAATTGCCTGCTTGTATGACAATAAAAGTAATGCTGGGAGACAGTCCATTGGTTGATAGTGCTCAGAATTTACTGTTACCTGCAAAGTCAACATGCCCACCCATTTGGGTAGATGAGCATAAGGGATGGGGGAGGCATGTGTCCCATACACCCTATCATTAAATTCTCACCACAAAGTCTTGAATTTTAGTTCCCGTTTTCTTTGTCAATTGAAATTACTCTTTTCTTTCATAATCTTTTTCTATTGAGAGATAGACAGTGAAAGAGAGACAGAGAGATAGAGATTAAGACTAATATATGCAAACATCCCTCTAGAAGTCAGGCTAACTAGCTGGCCTCCTAGCCCTGTGACAGAGAAGGATGGCTTTGCACCCCTGGTAGTCATCACAGCAGGGATGAAATCAAGCAGGACAGCAGAGACAAAGCCAGAATGGAACAAGTGCTGCACCACAGAACAGCTCCTCACAGAACATCCTGTGAATATGTGCAGAGATAGAGGGTTGAAACAAGAGCCTGGTGATGGGACTCATAACCTCCATGTGACTCTGGATGCCCCCTCATTCTGACTTGTTGACAAGACTCACAGAAGGACTTCCGTCTTCCCTCAGAACAATCCTCCCACACAGGAAAGCAGATGGAGTCATATTCTTTTGTTACAAACTGGCTCACATAATCCTCTAATTTTCCCTCCATCGCTTGGACATTTCTTTGAGACAGGATCTCGTATAGTCCATGCAAGACGCCAATTTGATATGTACCCAAATAGGACCTTGGATTTTCCTGTTCCCCTGTTTCCACATCTAGAGTGCTGAGATTATAGATTATAGAACCATGATGGGATTATCTCTGAATACAAGACAAAGTTCTAAACCAGCTTAACTCAGGAATCAGGGTTAAAGGATCCTGGGACTTAGAACCAACTGTAGAATGACTTCCAATTAAATGTTAAAACCAGAGGGGAAAAGAAGATGGGTGTTTAAAGAAGCTAACCTCAGCTCAAGAACATTGTCTGTACTCTTCCTGCTTGACCAAGTATGGTACCCTATATTTGACCTAAGTGTCCCAGGGCATCCTTAAGAACTGTACTGCCCTGACGATCATTCTCAGTTTTCCAGGTAGGAATCCCAAAATTCAAAGAGGCAATAAGCTACCCAGTTCTCAGTTTCCAGTTCCCATCACTCATCACTTACCAGGAGCCAATGCAGCTAGGATCCCCACTCGAATATGACACGTTCTAGAAGGCGCTCCATCTCTTTCTTTTGAAGACAAACTAGCAGAACAAGTGCTGCATGCAGCTAACCCGAGAAACCTGCTTTTGGCCAAAGGGAACATGTCAGCCCAGCTCTGGAGCCCAGGAGATTAAATATTTAATGGGATGCATCTGTACACCGTGCCCCCCAGAAGGAAGAAATCATCCTTTTCAAAGTCTCTCCACCTGCAGGCTATAAAGATATTGGCGCCAAACGAAACTTTCCTGACACATATAAAGAGCTCTCCTCTCTTGGTGGATGTGGGCTAGTGGAGGAGAAGAATGGCTAGCCGGACTCTGAGTAGTACTCTGTGGCTCCTTCCAGGCATCTTCCTGTGTTTCCCATTCTGTCCTCCTTTGAGTGGGCAGCATGTGACTGAGCTGCCAGGTGTGCTCCACTGTGGGCTAGGGAGCTTCCAGTTTACTGTGAACCTCAGCCTGGAGGCAGAGAGTCCTGTGTTAACAGCTTGGGGTAAGTCAGACTCAACCAGGTTATCTACTCATAAACTTCCTGCCTTGACCCATTCCTTCTTTTAAAATCTCCACAACCCCTACCTACAGAATGCCCAGTCAAAACTGTGCCACTTCCAAACCCACCTCGTCTTGTGTTTTTCAGAGTGGTGAAGTCTGTTAGGGTCAAGTGGTGTGGCTGGTTGTTCACTGATGATTAACCATGGTGCTTCTCATGTTCTACCTGCCCTAGATAGCCGAGGGCTGCCACACAGGCTAAAGAATGACTCTGACTGTGGTACGTGGGTGATGGACAGTCCTGGTGACTCTCTGGTGTTAGAAGCTACCTACAATGGCTGCTATGTCACTATGAGCGTAAGTAGACCCCAGCTATCAGAGTTCTTCTTACCACCAGCCAGACTGATCACTATTACTGTCTCTTCAGAGCTCCCACTATGTCATGGAAGTTGGAGTGCAAGACGTGAATGTAACTGAACATATGCCAGGGGCAAGGAAGAGACTGCTTAAATGCCCTTTGGATCGTCAAGGTAAGTGTAGAACGCATTCGCGCTAGGGGAGGGTCCTGCCTAAAGGGTGTTCTAGGGCTGGCTCCTCCTGTGTACTCCAGGTAGCATTAACAACTAACCCTAAGAACGACTCTTCCCTCCATGTCATCCCTTAAGAAAAGTAACTATAGGAAGACTCCAGCTGAGGCTGGGCATGGTTAGTTTAGATGTGTCACTTGATTTCCTGACCCAGGGCTCCAGGTTCTCCTGGGCCTCTCACCAAATAGCTTTGGCTGTGATTTGCAAAGTTGGAATTTAAATGAGAACTAACTCTTGCTGGAACCAGGAGCCTCCCCACCTTTTGGAAGGGGTGTAAACGCAAGCCAGCTATAGGAAATAGTCAGAGAAGCTCTCTCCTGCTGCAGTCTTCCACCTGCAGCTGGGGCCACTTGATCCTTTAACTAAGAAACGAGACAATTCTTCCCTGGTGGTCTGAGAACCCTTTATCGTGATTAGGACAGATTCAAACTTCATTCTCTCTTGCCACTATCTGGTAACCCAGATAGGGATTGGTGATATATACCAAATGAGTCACAGGCTCAAATCTGCTGGAAGTCCTATGGCTTGAAAAGCTCCTGTGGGATTACCCATGGCGAAGCTTGATAGGTCCCTCCAAAAAGCCAGAAAGGTACTCACTGGAAACCATGTGAAGAGCCTCCCTGCTCCTACATAGGGAGAATGTTTTTCTCAGTAGGGATCGCATTTTGGGAGACTGACAAGGTGACTCAACATTGTTTTTCCTTTGGCATTTAATCTATAGTGAGTAGAGTCAACAGGCCTATTGAGGTGGTCTGGATGTTCTGGAGTTGAAAGCCCATGGTTTACTTGGACCACGCTGCTGTCTAGCTTGAATTCCCCTTCCCTTCTCTATATCCAGGCCCAAACACTCTGAGTACTGAAGTGTGCAATCCTGTGCCAGTAAAAGAAAGGCTTCTCTGTGCTCCCTTGCCCATCTCTCAAGGAGACTGTGACAAGCTGGGTTGCTGCTACATCGCTGAAGAGGAAGAGGTGGGCTACTGTTACTATGGAAACACAGGTACTTGCTTCCATCTCAAATCAGTTGAGAAAAAGGGGCTTAGTGATTTCTGGTGACACCAGAGCAGGAAAAGCTTTATTCAGCCAGCAAGTAAAAAAGCAAATGCTTGATAGTGAATGGGTAATTCTGCCTAGAACTAGAACTTTCATTTATTTATTTATTTATTTATTTATTTATTTTGGTTTTTCAAGACAGGGTTTCTCTGTGGCTTTGGAGGATGTCCTGGAACTAGCTCTTGTCCACCAGACTGGCCTTGAACTCAGAGATCCGCCTGCCTCTGCCTCCCGAGTGCTGGGATTAAAGGCGTGCGCCACCAACACCCGGCTAGAACTAGAACTTCCTATAGCCTTTCATAAATATCCTTTCACAAATATTCTAGATATCAAACACAAAGTAAACCTGCATGGGCATTAAGAAATTACATGTGACAGGTACTTACTAATTGATAAACTTATTTCCCAAGGAGCAGCCATTTAGGTGGCTTAGTAGTCTGACTGTTTAGAATGAATCACCTCTAAGTATTCAGAGAATCACCAAGTGATTATTCACAGGCCCCATATCAAGATTGAAGGTTTTCTAGCACATTAAACACCCAGAGCCCAGCTGTAAGTAGTAGATGAAGGAAGGCATTCACACACCTGCCCTACAAATGCAGGTGTAGCTAAAGAACAGCCTTGCCTCAGGGCTCTAGGTTCTATTGAGCCATCCATCAAGAGCTTTTCGCCATGCAGCTTCCCCTGTGATTTGCAAAGTTGGAATTTAAGTGAGAACTAACTCTTCCTGGAATGGAACCAGGAACCTCTTCACCTTTTGGAAAGGGTGGAAAACGCAAGCCAGGAAGCAGCCAGAGAAGCCCTTTCCTGCTCAAATCTGCCACCTGCTCCTGGGGACACTTGACCATTTAACTAGGAAACCTAAGGCAAGGTCCTAGGGAACATAGCCATTGGAAGCCTGTTTCCAGGTCATCAGTGTGAGGGCATCTGAAGCAACTGAGATATTAAACATAGGTCCTCCTGGTTCCATCTCAGGAGTTCCCTGACCTCACCCATCTCTGGTGTTCCAGTGACCTCCCAGTGTAGCAGAGAGGGCAGCTTCTCCATTGCTGTGTCCAGGAATGTGACCTCACCACCTCTGAACTTGGATTCACTACACTTGGTTGTCAGGAGTGACAGTGGATGTGACCCTGTGATGGCAACACCCACCTTTGCCCTGTTCCAATTTCCATTTACTTCCTGTGGGACCACAAGGCGGGTGAGAAAACTGCCTCTGGGAAATCTGGGTAGAAGCAGTGCCCTAGTGATTGGGAGACAAGATATTATAGTCGGGAAGACCAGTCCTGACCACTGCCTGGTGTCTAGAACAGTCTCTGGGGCAAATGGCCTTGCTTAGAGGATGGACACGTCTCCTATGGTCAAGTCTTTCCTCCACCATTCTGTAGGGAATAAATATAAGGAGATATCTCTCACTCCAGGATCTATGGTAACCGTAAGGAGGATGCCGACTTGGATACGGTGGTCCATTTGCCTAAGCTCAGTACTGAAATCATCTCCTCATTTCTTGGTTCTGCATTGAACCTAAGACATGCTTTCCAAGTTAATCATCAACAGGACCCTCTGCCTATCTGTAGGGAATCAGAATAGGATACAAAATAGAATGTGACTAAGAACTTGGTCTGGGCAACAGATTGAAGTGACAATTTCTCTTTACCCATTGGACAGGTCATTGGAGACCAGGTCGTGTATGAAAATGAACTATTGGCCACTCAGGATGTGAGAACTTGGGGCAATGGCTCTATTACCCGAGATAGCATCTTCAGGTAGAGTCGATTTTGACCAGAATAGCCAGTAGACCTTTTCTTCACAAGGCACGACTCCTGGGGGTAAACTGAGCCTACAGAATACTTCTCAGCAATAGGTGAATCTGCCTGCTTCTTTGGCTTGTCACTCATGCAGACTACTCCATAACTGGGTCTCTGCTCCCAACTTGATCTCCTCCTCATAGACCTTCTACCTCATGGAGGTAATGTTTCTCACCCGGGCCCCCTCCTTTTTACCTTGTCTAGGTTACGGCTGAAAGAATTCCTTTCAGTCCTGACTCCCCAGGTCTCACACTTGAGATTCACTGCTGTAGATTAAAACAAAGTACTATGTTAGGCTTGAGAGCCCTGTGAGATAACACCTGTGTTCTCGTCTCTGAACACTTGATGCTCTCAACTTCTCCAACCTTAGGCTTGTCCTTGCATGGAGTCTCCATGGAGCACCTCCCATCTGGCTTTCTTGACAACTATTTTCATATCTGCTCACCTGTAAAGACATTCAATAATTACCTGCTTTGCACTAGTCACCCATCTCATGCAATACCCTTGTTTTTGGGGGGGGGTGGGGGTAGATGGGCATTGAGGTTTCTCTGTAGCTTTTAGAGGCTATCCTGGAACTGGTTCTGTAGACCATGATGGCCTCAAACTCAGATTTGCCTGCCTCTGCCTCCCAAGTGCTGGGATTAAAGGCATGTGTCACCATGCCTGGCTAGCACACTTGTTTCTTTCCTCACCAATTCATACATTGGTTCTATTGGAATAGTAACAACAGAAATAGTTCTAAGGGCAGAAACCACTTTTGATTTAGTTATGAACTTGAAAGTCACCTACCACTTGATCCTCTGGAGTTCAAATTAGCAGGAGAGGCCAGCACACCCATGCTACTAAAATCTTTTTCCTGCAGGCTCCGAGTCAGCTGCAGCTACTCTGTTCTCAGCAACACATCCCCAATTAACATGCAAGTGCTGACTCTCCCACCACCCCTTCCTAAGACCCAGCCTGGGTCCCTCTCTCTCGAGCTTCAGATTGCCAAGGGTAAGCATTCCTTGGTGAATCCCACCTGAAATCTACGTTACTAACTTTGTAACAAGACACTTGTATAAGTATTTAGGAGTTGAGGCTATTCCTAGTAACATAGTTTCCTAGCTCTGCTTATAATAGTTTTACTGTGTGTGTGTGTGTGTGTGTGTGTGTGTGTGTGTGTGTGTGTGTGTGTGTGTGTATGTAGAGGTCAGAGTTCCATCCATCTTATTTTCTGAGGTGGGATCTCTCATTGGCCTGGAGTGTTGTCTCTGCTTTGCCAACTTTAGGATTATAAGCACAGACCATCAATCCTGGTCTTTTCACATAGGTTCTGTGGGTCAAGTTCAGATCTGCATGCTTTTACAGGCTGGTATTTTACATACTAAGGTACCTGCCCCCCCCCCCATCCTGTTTTAATTCTGGCTTTCTTTCTGCAGATGAAACCTATGGCTCTTACTATGGTGCTGAAGACTACCCATTGGTGAAATTTCTCCAGGATCCTATTTATGTTGAGGTCTCCATCCTTCACAGAACAGACCCCTCCTTGGAGTTACTGCTAGAGCAATGCTGGGCCACATCTGGCCCTAACCCTTTTCTTCAACCACAATGGCCAATCCTAGTGAAGGGGTAAGTGGGTCCTCCATGGACCTGTGTGCCTCCACAAAATAAGCCCATCCTGACTATGTCTCTTGGCTTAGATGCCCATATGCTGGAGACAACTATCAGACCAGAAGGATCAATGTCCAGAAAGCATCAAGGCCCTTTCCTTCTCATCACCAACGCTTCAGCATCTCTACCTTCAGCTTCACAAATGCTATCAGGAAGGGGCAGAGTTTTGCTGGACAGGTATGGTATCTCCTTCTGCATCCCTTGTAAAATCTTGAGATCCCCAGTACTTAGGACTGTTTATCCTTCTACCACCTCTCTAAGGTGGCTCTTTGAGCTTTGACACTGGCTGTTAGTGTTGAGGGCAGCTTTGAGCTGGTACCAAGAACATGAGTGCCATCTGTCAGCTGGATTGTTTTTTCAACACCATTGTGACACACTAAGTTAGACACGTGGCCATAACACTTTATCAACCTTTTGGAGAGATGAGTTATGGGGTTGGGAGATGTCTGATCTGGAAGATGTCTACAATGTGAAATTGACCTGTCAACCTCCAGGTATACCTGCACTGCAGTGCATTGGTCTGCCAGCCTGCTGGGACACCATCCTGCAAGGCAATCTGTCCTGCTTCCAGGAGTGAGTACCTTAGCTCTTTACAATCACACCTAAAGAGTTCATTCTCATTAATGAAACTTAACTTTCCTCAATACTGACTATGCACAGGAACAGAGCTGAGACTAGATTGGCAGAATCTTGGGACTTTAAAAACCTATAATTCAGTTTATACAAAATTTGACTGAACCAGAAGCTAAGTATGGCCCAACAGGTGTCTGAGTTGGCTAGCATACAGTATCAGATCCAGACTTTTAAAACATATGTTCTGGGATCAAACTCAAGTCCTCATGCTTGCATAGCAAGCACTTTACTGACTGAGCTATTTCCTCAGTCAGCCACTTGTCAACTTTTTCCTTTTACATCTGGCCTGTTCTCCGAAGTAGATGTCCTGACCTACCTGAATGCAGGTCTTCAATGTTCCCTGGTGGTACAAAGGCAGAAGAACCATACACAGAGAGACAGTACATTCTGGAGATGGCTGGATCCAGACATCCTTATAAACCTAGATGTTCTACTTGATCCACTCACTTTCACTTGGCTAGTCTCTAAATCATGATTAAAGATCCTTTAATCTTTAGACATTTTCTACCAAAAAAAACCTACTTAGTAATTCAATGTAGTCATGGTGTAAAACACAAATACAAGTTAATTCTTATTATGTCCTTTATTCCCACTTGTAAAGACAATAGATTGACCTTTTCCAGATCACTTAATTGACAATACATGTAGGATTACACCAGCTGTGTCCTCACTTCCTGTTTGAACATATAACCTCTGGAATATAAAAGCAACTGAATGCCACTGTCTGTGTTCTTCCTAAGAGAAGATGCTAGTTGTAAGATCATTGAAAGCAATTATCTATGTCCAACTCTTGGTGAACTGAAATAACACTTTCATAGAGTTAAACAGAAAATCTTAGACTTGATTGGGTTTGTATTAACACAAAAGGATTTTATATGGTGTGGAATGGAGATATTCGCATCAATGGACTTGGCTGTGTGCTTTAGTCCCTTGGCTCACTCTTGAGTCACGTATACAAGTTAAAATTTCCAAAAAATTAAAGCCTTTCATCTCTCCATCAGGAAGAAGAAAATCTGAGCTTTATTTTAAAAACAACACTGCCAGGATATCCAGCAAGGGCCCTGTGATCCTCCTGCAAGCTACCAAGGACCCTGCAGACATGCTTCATAGATATTCAAGTAAGTGGGAAGATATCAAACTACCAGCTACTTCCTAGCTAGTTACAATCTTGGATGCTTGTAATCTCAGCATGTGGAAAGTTGAGGCAGGAGGATGTCTTCAAGTTCAAGGACAGCCTTGGTACATAGCAAGATGCTATTATTCCCCTTATCCTTAAAAGTTGCTTTCTTGCCTTGTTCCTTACTGTTTAGTGTATGTTTTCCCCCAAAAGAAATCACCATTCCTATAGAAGACTACTTGCTTCTCTCAAGATCTAGAATGACTTGGGCTAAATCAGCATACACTAACCCACCTTTCCACTCTACAGGCACCCCCATGAATTCCCCTGCTCTGTGGGTTGTAGGACTTTCGGCAATCACGATCATCATTTCCATCTTGTTAGTATTCTACCTGGCCATCAGAAAAGCAAGATGAATTACCCAGACTAAGTGTCTCAAAACTGCTTACATTCCCAGTATGGAGTGGGCTTGTCATTTGGAAGATCATCTGATTCTGAATAAACACCTCTACTTATCTGAGCATCTCACTTTTCTCGCTTAGGGAAGGCATCGTATCTCATCTGCGCAAAGAGTAACATGCTGTCCTTTTATTTTAGCTCTCTCACTTAAGCAGAACAATGTTTTGATAGAATACAATTCATGGAGGTGGGTTTACACATACATACCTAACTAAATATCTTGACAAGGTTTAATAAGCTTGAGCTATAAGAATTTTCAAGCAGAGAGAACTAGCCTTTGGGCATCCATGACTCTTTAGGAGTTCTGGGTTTTGGATTTTAAGGGGACAGCCAGCAGGTCACAAGAGGGGCTGAAAGGCCACATCTGTGCATATCTGTAATCATAGCACATGGGATTCCCAAGATGACAAGTTAAAGGCTAGACTAGGCTATATAAGAGACCCTGTCCTGTCATTTAAAAAAAATAGAAAAATAGATCTGTTTGTTGGAGCACCTGCCTGTTCTGTTCAAAGCCATGGGCTTGAAGCCTAACAGTACCCCTAAAAAGCAACCATCCGGACTTCTAGAGGGTGACTTAAGAAATCCTAATCAAGACTTACAGTTGTATTTCTAACTACTACAGATTTTAACTACTACAGTTTCTAATCCTAGGGCAAGAACCAGGGTATTTGTGGCAGTAATAAAGGTCAATTTGTCTGATTAAAACTGACTCACCTTGGCCATCTCAAGTAGGCAAAACAAAGTGAAAATATATCAATTTCAAGAATACCCATAGCTGCAAGTGCCCATGTTAGCTTCTGAAGACCAGCATTTGTGAACATTAGTAACAAATACTGTGTACTACTATCAGATGTTAGAGTTCTTCAGTTTTTTGTTCAGGCTGCCGTCTAACTTTATATAGCCAAGGTTCACCATAAACTCTTAATCTTCCTGCCTCTTAGTCTAAAATTCCGGGATTACAGGCAAGTGCCACCATCCCATTTCTGCCTTGCTGGGGATAGAACTCAGAACTTTGTGAATTCGGGGTAAACACCCCATCAACTGAGTATATTCCCTGACTGTTCATTCATATACATGTGTGTGCCGTATTTATATATATAAAATCTTAACAGAATTATAACTGAGGACATTGACAGGAAGCTACCAAGAAGCATTTCATGTGAACAGTTACTTCAGGCTAACTGGGATAAATGAATATAACACATAGGTGAAGTTTAAGTTAAAATACTTTATAGCCTAAATCTGTTAAATGCAATGGACAAAACTCCAGAAAAAATGTTACCTAAACTAAGTTCACTGCTCACTTTTGCCCTCGTACCAGCCAATTCTAAATGCCCAACAACCTCTGATTGAGCTGACAATGTGGAATTGCAGTTTGCTCGTTTCAGACATGCTGTCTGTACTACTTGACTGGTACTGTACTATGCACAGGAGAAAGAACCCCAAAAGTCACCCAGAAACAGCAGTAGGGGATAAACACAGAATAAAATTAAGAGGGGATTTGGAAAAGGCAATCAAGTCACACTGAATATTTAAGAGTATTAGGTGGACACAGTTAGGTATTCTTGGCTTACCATATAAGTAAAGTAACTTTGTGTAGGGTGCTCTAAAATGGTACTTACCAAGCAAGCAAGGAATCTGGGCTTACAAAAGAATGGACAGTTGGTCCAGCCAGCCCTCATATATAGGTCATTTACTGAAGATAAGCTTGCCCCTTTTTAGGGAAGAAAGGCAACTCATATTTAATATGAGGTGTTTACCCGAAGAGGACAATATGATGCTAAAGACTCAATATGAAACCTTCCAGGATTTTTCTAGATGGCTATTACTATCCTGTGAGCCTCTGAATGGAGAGGAACTACACTGTGCCAGGTATCCCCCTTCCCATGGTGTTTCAGAAGTAATACCTTGTAGAATGTATTTCTGGAGGTTATTGCTGCTGTCTTAACCTTGAAATCCTTAAGAATGTTGATCAGAGACAAAGGATGCTTATGCAGGGGAAATGTGTTCACCATGCACCACTGAGCTGAACAGTCCTTGCCAGAAACATGAGCCAGGACCCTGTGATAGTTTAACTTGACACAAGCTTGGGACACAAGCTTAGAAGATAGTTTCAATGAAGATGTGTCCATTTCACTGGCCTATAGAAAAAGTCTGTAGGGCATTTTGTTATGATGTAGGGAGCCAGCCAGGCCACCATAGGAGGTGCCATCCTGGGCAGGTGATCCTCAGTTGTATAAGTATGCTGAGCAAGCCATGAGGAACAAGCTATTAATATTCCTCCATGGCCCCTCAATGAGATCCTACCTCCAAGGTTTCTGCCTTGCGTATCTGCCCTGACTTCCTTCAGTGATGAAGTGAGACTCTTGAGTTGTACAATGAAATAAACCCTTTCCCCTCCAAGTTGTTTTGGGTCATGGTATTTATCATAACTACAGAAAGCCATACCAGGGCAGACCCACAAGCTAATAAAGCCTACAGAATGATGTAAAACTTCTTGAAATCATTATCTCATTAAGCCTGCCTGCCCTCACCTTGATCTGTAGTGTTGGCTGGCCTAGAAGTTACTATATAGTCCAAGCTAGCCCTCAAACTTAATGTCTCAGCTTCCCGAGAACTGAGATGAAACCTGCCTAATTGAGATTGGATTGCTATGCACTGCCACACCAAATCCACTAGATTTGTGACAAGTTCCACAGACTGAGGCGATAACTTCAAAAGAAGGACATCTCCTGGAAACCATTGTGGAACTCTCAGCTGGAGAAATATATTGAGCCATAGTTCTCATGGCAATCTGTCTTTCTATTTTCTAATATTAACAAAATGTTCCTGAAAGCCTATGTTGACATTTTAAACAAAAATAAATGAGAAACCATTCCCTGAGACATTGTCACTGACCATGACCTCGTCTCCGGGAAAACCATGCTTTTCGAATCATTCATGTCATTCATATAAGTAAATAGTAATAGTATTAATAAAAACTGTCCCAATAATAAAATTTCATATGGCTGTGTGATCGAGAATGGTTTTAATGTTTGATAAGAAAAAAGTTAAAATTGCTTTGTTTCAAAGACTCACAAGAACTAGGCAACAGAGTCAAACAATTGTGACTAGGTAACAGATGTCAAACAGTAACTGACCATAAAAATTCATTAACCTGATCTTAGAAATAAGTGGTTAGCTATGGTTAGCCTTTAATATGTTTTTGATTTATCATTTTATTAGCCTTGGATAAGTTGTGAGTTACTATGCCTAGTAACGATGTCATTTGTCTGCTTCACTGAACACAAACTCTAAGATATGCTTTATTTTAGATAAAAAATCTTGCTAAAAAGCTGCAAAATACACTCAGATTCAAACTGCCTCTGTGTTTGTTTCTGTTTGTCACCGCCGAATCCTTACCCACCTAGTCTTCAAGAACCCTCATCCCAGGGACCCCCATGTCCGGCTGGTGTGGTCTGTGGCAGTGCACTCTGCCTCTTAACAGAAACTTCTCCTCCTGCTTTTGCTGAAAAAATGCTGCTTTTCTGCCTTTACTGATCTGACAGGAGTTGCAGAAATAAGGAAATACATCTGCCATACCCAGAATACCTGATCAAGGAACTGGAGAGGTCCTACCACTTCAAGTTTCTGGTTTCAAGCAATATGGTTTGGAGATGAAGGGAAAAAAGGGATGCCTCTGAGGCAGATTTTATAGGAGTAAAATAAAGAATAGACTCTGGTGATACTGGATTAAATGAGTTGCAACTATGGAGTTTTGCCTTTTAACATTTCATAACTGTTTTCAAAAATGGCTCTACCATTTTGCATGCTGACTAATAATGTATGCAACTTTAATGTTTTCTATACATTTGTCAGTATATCTTCATGCTTTTATCTGATATTGCAAAATGACATTTATAAACCATCTTAATATATTATAAAATGTATAAAACAATAAAATTAGAATTCATCTAAATATAATATGGGTTATTTGTCTTTAAAACATCTAATTAAACTTTATTTTATGTGCATGTGTACACATGGCAGGGAGCATGTGTAGAAATCAGGACTTTTTGCAGTTCTCTTCCACCATGTGTGTATGAAAGGTAAGTTTCAGGTTATCACTTGGTAGTAAGTGACTTTAACCACTAAGCCATCTCACTAACTCCTGGTTACTTTTCTGTTACTATGGCACTATACTTGTCAATAAACACTTAAAGGGCTAAGGAGATAGTTCAGTCAGTAAAATAATTTCCATACAATCACAGTGACTTGAAATGAATCTTCAGAACCAGTGGATGATGCTTGTTATCCCATGATTGAAGAGGCAGACACAGGTTGATTCCTGGGACTTAATAGCCAGCCAGTCTAGCCTACTAGACAAGCTTCAGTCATTGAGAAACTGCCTACAAAAGAAAGGTGGATGTCTCCTAAGGAATATAGCACTCAAGGTTGACCTCTGGTCTCTACACATTTTACACAAATACCTGCCCCAAACACACTGGAGTAAGGATTTTTTTGACTCAGAGTCTCTGCAAAGACAGTCTTTCATTGCAAAGAAGGCAGGGCACAACCACCTGGAACATGGTTGGGGAGCCTATGGCTGCCACTTCTTATGTCTTGGTGGATTGGGAAGAAGAGGGAACTCTAGTCAGAGTCAGAAGTAGGTATTACCTCCAATGGCCCTCCCCGCCACAGTACTTCTTTCAGTCAGCTAGACCATAGACCTAAAGATCTACAACCTTCTAAATCAGCACCACCAACTGGGACAAAGTATTTAAACACATATAAGGGGAAGTTTATACTCAAGCTGTAAAAAATAGCAAGTTGCAGGAGCAAATTAGAAAAATCCTGAACAATAGCATTCTATGTATCCACACAGGCATAAGCCTCACGTGTGTGGGCTCTTTAGTTCATCCAAAGCAACAATCCTGCCTACCTTTCCTGTATTCAGCTGTTACTGTTGTCTTTCTCTACATGCCTTTGAAATATGTCTCATATCCAGGACTCCTGGGGCCCACCACAGCAAGGTCACATTGGCTGAAGATACTGAGTAAAGTCTTTCAGAGCCTGAACACTTTCTCCTTTTGTATATTTGCCCAGGACCTAAGAAAGTGTTCTTGACATCAGAGAACTTTGATTATCATGGGATGGAGTAGGTAGAGTATGGTTGGGTTGTTTTAATGCAGCTCCCTCAAGATGTGCAGAAGGTTGAGCCCTGGGAAAAGAGCCTTCTGTGTACCTGCTCCAGGCTTTACATTTGCCTCCAGGCTCTTATAACACTACATGCTCTCTCTCTTCCTCTTTCCTTCAGTTTATGCTACAGGCATGTTGAAGTTGGCACTTGCTGTTACCCAGAAGGCTGCAGAGATGTGATGGGAAAGTGTCCATAAACAAGGCCTTTTATAATGAAAGCCAAGGAGGAAGCTCTCTGTCAAGGTCACCTTTGAATTCCACAAGTCAACAGTTTGGCAATTATCATGCAGAGACTGTTTTTCAGCAATCTACTGGAGTCACTTATGTGAGATGACATTAAAGACCTGAGTCACACCTAGAATGACTCAGTGCCCTGGCTTTGGGGCCAATCAACTTGAGACTCTGTATTTCCTGTTAATAAGTTCTACAGTTATTTTCTCTCACAGTTTTTACCTCATGATTTTCCCTTGATTATCATTCTATCTTTTTAAAAATATTCTCTGAACTTGTACATTACAATTAATACACACAAACCACACACACACACACACACACATAGGGAATAAAGGGTCAACAATCTTGCCTATAAAAATTAATCAATTAAAACAAATTGTGAAAAATCTTTATTATGTGAAATACAAGAGAACACAGAAGGAACTTCCCCATCTCAGATCCGATGGAAAAGTGCACCAGAATATACTCCTGAAAATGTAGAGTACAAAGCAGAATGATTTCAGTTATGTTTCTGACCAATATTCTCATCATGTTAACATTGGCCTGGGCCTGCCATCTGTTCCCTAGAATGGCTATAGACACACAAGTTGTTGCTAAGAATTTTGATTGGTGGTAAATGGATGCCTGGAGGAGTGTGCTCCTTAAAGTGGCCCAATTCCTAGTAAAAGTCTGCAGGAACAGTTTTATCCAGCTCAGCCCAGGATAAAACAACCCTGCTCCAAATTGTCCATGGAGGAAATAGATTATGTTCTTCAGTGACCAGTTGAATCTGCTTTCCATGAGAAAGGCCTATGTGCATAAAACTCTTCCCACTTTGAAACAAAGGAACCATAAACTAAGCTACTGAAGAACACACAGGATTTAAAAAAGCAAATCTTTGGTTTACCTATGGCAGGGTATGGTACAAAAAGATAAAAGCCAAATCCTCCATCATGAAAGAGTTCCCATGAGACAAATGAATTCGTTATTCACTGTCCCATTTTAAATAACTGGGCAGTAATTACATGGGTTGAATCCATTTCCACCAGAAACAGAAGAGAGAAAGAGAGCACTTGCAGTGTCAAAGGACTCCTAGACAGGATAAATCCTTCCCATGAGGGCAAAGACCAGTGTGCTTCCTTAGTATTCTTGTAGCCTTGGTTTCTTGTGTTCCTCTGAACAGGACTGAGCCATCATCGATAAAACAATGCTCAGTTAGCTTACATCACAGCACGTTCTTACCACAGTTCTTTTTTCTGAGCTTGCAATAGGTCATATCTTTCCTGTCTTCTATAACAGCTCTAGACAGAGACAGTATTGCTGAGTTTTTCTTTCATAATGAGTGGATGCCACAGCCACGTACTCACCCAGCAAGTCAAGTTCTATGAATTAATTTGTTTCAGTCTCTGCCTAGAACTTAAGCATGCCTCCCCTCTACCCAGTAAACAAGATCATAAGTGGTCTTCCCAAGGCCATATCACTTCCAAAACCTAGTTTAAGGGCTTCAAGAATGCTCTTGACTTATTGAGTAGTACGAGCTTGAATCGTGACTAAATGAGAAATGAGGGAAGAACAGGCATGTATACATGGATACATAGTTACAGAAATCATGAAGGAAATAGTAAGTCTTCCTAAGAGATAGAACATCTTTTTGCTTTAGATCTTGGATTAGGCCTGTTAAAATCAGACTTTAGGTTAGTTTGTAGAACACATGAAGAGTTGTTCCCTGAGTAGTCAACTACTTCTAGGTTAAGGACATCAACTTTTTGCTTTGTTCTACAAAATGCGAGTACTTTAATAAAGCAAAGAATTATATTCTCTCCTAGACCTTCAATTTTCTTCTAGGGAATTCCTGTCAGGAATCAAATACTTTTTAACCTGTTCATATCTTAGGGAAGCATGACTGTGGGTAAAGCACTTTCCACACAAGTGTGAGAACCAGAGTTCAGACCCCAGTGCTAACATGAACCTGGGAGCAGTAATGTGTACCTACAAACCCCAGGATCACAGAGAGACAGAAGAACCTTTGGACATGCACAAGCTCAAGTGCCTGATAGAATATGCAGCAAACAACAAAGAGATCCTGTCTCAAACTAAAACCCAGTGCTGTCTGCCCTCCAAATATGCACCATGGCCTGCATGCGCCCTCACTCAAACACAATGCACACATGCTTACATGTGAGCACACACAACATCAAAAGTTCAATAACCTATAAAGTAACAATCAAAGGGACCAAGACCAAGGAAATTAACAAAAGTTATGCATTTTTCATCTGCCAAGGCAGTAGAGTCATTTCCCTTCTTTCCTTTAGAATGTTTATGACAGATATTTCACTATTGTTATTGAACATATTCCTTTCACAAAAGGTATGGAGAGAATTAAAGGTGTGAGATGAGTACCTGTTCAAGCAGGTGTTTCACTGTCTGCTGCCTTGGAGTAGACCTCATCAAGGAGACTTAATGCAGAATGGCACATATACCACAAGCATAGTAGCCAGTCCTAACAAAAGTAAGAACAGTAATCAAACATGTCAGGCCCACCCTATCAAATTGTGACCTGTGGATCTTCATCGTGTGCCTCATCAGCTAGCTTCCATAGTGAAACTTTCACTGTTACCTGTTCCTTTGTTCTCAGGAATTTCTGTGGTTCCTGCTTCTTTACCAATTCTCCAGTCTCTTATTTATAATGACAAATATCTAACAATTTGAAAAGTTTATAGCAAAAAGACCAGTACATTTTTCATGGTTTGCAAACCAGAGCCATGGTTCAATTCTACCTCTCTTACATTTACTTATTAAGGGGTCACATGTTGGACAGGCTGACTTGGAAGTCTGAATCTTCCTGCCTCTACCTCTGAACTGTTAGGCTGTGGGCATGAGCCAAGACACCTGGCTCTACTTTTGTGTCTGCGCTTTAAACCCCTGAGGATTTGATTTAGTTTGACTTGAATCTGTTAATTATCCCTCTCCCTCTCTTTTCCCTAAAGAGACTTTCCTTTTAATTTCTCCCTCTGCCTTCCCTGTCCTTCCCTCCTACCAAGTGTGTGTATAAGCATGGAGAACCAAAGAATATCCAAGTCTCCTGAACATAGACTAATTTGGGGTGACAACTTAGGGCTCCTTCCAGAAGGCCAGGGTCGCTTTTCTGTGAGATCTACAGGGAAAGAAGATGCTTTGTGGCCAAATGTGGAAATGCTCAAGACCATAGTAGCCTTGACCTATGGGTCATTACTACAACGAATTCAGAGACTGCGAAGATTGGAATAATTGGAAGCAGGGAGAGAAGGAGGGAGAAAGGGGAGCAAAGAAAAGAAAGAAGAGCAGTAAAGGGAGGGGAGAGCAGGAAGGCAGCAGGGGTAGGGAAGGAGTGACAAGGAAAGGAAGAAGAGGCAGGGAGAGGAGGAGAAGGGGGCAAAGGAAGTAAAGGGAGGGCGCAGGAATAAAGGCAGCAAGGGGTAGGAGAGGAGGGGGAAGGAAGGGAAGAAGAGGCAGGGATGTGTCAGCTCTGTGCACCCTTGGGTCCTGGGTTATATAACATGTGCATTTCCTTTTGCTTCAATGGTTCTGACTCATGTTTAGTTCATTTGCAGCCAAGGAGTCTGTTTCCTTCACATCCTAAAGCCAAGCTATAACAATTAAGAAAATTAACTAATAATTTAATTTATACAACATTGTAAGTTACCGGTAGCTGGATGTCTGAGCCAAGGTTATTCCTGGATTTTGAAAGGACACCAATAATGTGAAGTTCTCTTTTCACTACTCTGTACTGCTGTGCTATTTTAAAAAGTGTTTCTTCCTTTCTTTCCTCTCTCATTCTCTTTCTTTCCCTCACTCTCTTTCTCTCCCTCCTATTAAGCAGTGTGTTGCTTAGTTTGAATTGTCAACTTTACACAATCTAGAATCACCTAGAAAGAGCATCTCAAGGAGGGACTGCTGACATCAGGAGGGAGAACTGTGGTTGGAATGTAAAACTAAATTTAAAAAAATAAATTATAAAAAAAAATGACTTCTCAGATGTCACTGCCTGATGATGCCATCCACACTCAGTCACAGCTGGTTCCTCAACTTCACACTCAGTCACCTCCCGCCTCCTCACACAGTTTAATCACATTACCTATGGTTTCTCTGTCAGTTTCTAATCAGAGAGAAGAGGGATGCCCTGTGCAGAGAGGAGTTAGTAAGACTACTTTCTTCTTCCTCTTCCTCTTCTTCCTCTTCTTCCTCTTCCTCTTCTTCTTCCTCCTCCTCCTTCTTCTTTTCTTCTTCTTCTCCCACCTCCTCCTCCTCCTCTTCCTCTTCCTCTTCCTCCTCCTTCTTCAGATTCTTCTCCATCCTTGTCTGTAAATTGAAGATGAGATAGTTATTGAAATAAAGGCATCAAGAAATATATATATTTCTGGAAAGCTGATGCTTGTTGCACGAGAATGAGTTCAGATCCCAAGTAGTGACATAAAAGTAGGGTATGGCCATAATCCAAGTGCTGAGGTGTGTGTGTCAGGAGTGGGGGTGGGATACAGGGAACCACTGAGGCCTTATTGTCAGTCAGCCTAGGAAAAACAAAATGCAATCAAGTAAACAACAATTCCCTAAAGCAAAAATCAAAATAAAACAATAGCAAAAATCAAGGTTCAGAGAGAAACACAGTCTCTAGGAATACAGTAAGATTATAGAGGACACTTACCACCCTCTTTTGGCCTCTGCAAGTGCAGACACGGGCACACACACATGTGTACTTTTAAACACACACCATATACAAACACACAAACTACAAAGAAAAAGAAACACATACATACAAACATATACATGTATATACTTATATTTATATATTTCCTGGCACACAGCACACAAGGTAATAATGGCAATTATTGCTCTTCTCTGTAATTAGCATTAATCTTCATACCCATAACAGACCCCACTCAGCTAATTCTTTACTTTTTTCTTTTTAATCATCCTCGTAGAGGCTTTGGTATGACATTTCTATATGTGTATCTAGAATATTTTGAGAGTATTTGCTCCCTCTATGGTTGTTCCTTAACCCCTCTCTTTCCCGTTTTGTCTTAGTTCACATCCCTAACAGACTTGCTTCAGCTGCCATACCCTTACCCCATCCCAGAGTCCATTCATGAGGGAAAACACAGGTGGTATCTGTCTTTGTGTTCAACCTTTAATCAGTCATTTCTTCCTGACGTTGGCTGATAAGTGCAATGAGCTCTATCTTACAATAGGAAACCATGTCAGAATATCAGCTTCTATTGTTGCTAGGGGCCACACATTACTGCTATACCAGGGATACTCCAAGCCATTTCTGTGGCTAAATGTCACTGTGAGGTTAAATGGAGAAGGCCTTTAAAGCAGCTAGCAGAGAGCCTACTGCCAGATTTGCTCTCTTCCTCTCACATCCCACTTGCCAGTGCAGGAAAGGCCCCAGGGCACAAACACATTCTTCCAGCTGAGCACCCACCCCAGACCATCTGGGTTCCAAATGCAGACTACATCACTCACAGCTAACTCGCCTGGGGACATTCACAAAAGTTGAGTCAAAGATTAAAATAAAAAAATTAAATTCTTTTGAGTAGTACCAGCACATGGGATTTAATTACATTGTAAGTGAACTTTGATCTCACAGTCATGACAATCTTTGCATCCCCTGCATACACACACACACCCACACACACACACACACACACAGAGAGAGAGAGAGAGAGAGAGAGAGATCTGCCTAATTGCTAAGCCATTACCTATGCATTTGCTAAAGTCATCTCCTGCCACCTTCTAAGATTTTTATCCTAATGACTAGCATGCCTCCTTCTATTGGGGAAGGTTTTTCCCTTGTGCACCTTTTGCTTTATGAACATATCAAGAAATCTGGGTGGCCCCACCTATCTGTCTCACCCCTTCTGGTCTCCTTTCAAAAGAGGAAGCTGGTAAAAAGGCAGTTCCAAATTATGTGTATGTTCTAACTCAACAGTGTCTAAGCTGGTTCAACAACTAAGATCATAGGTTAGAGTCTCATACAACCAGAGGCTGAGACAGAGGCGGCCACACAGGCAGTCCACATGTGGAGAGGGATGTAACTAAAAGACAGAAGTGAGGGGCAGAGGGAGAGAAACAGAGGACAAGGGAAACTATCTTGAGGGCATGATGCTGAGCCAGCTGAGCCAGCTGCAGCTCCAGTGGTCAGACATTCATGCTCTGGACTTGCAAGAGATCTCTCCCTTTCACACCCTCACGCTTGTGGAGGTATTACACTTCAATTAAGAAGTATGACATAATGATTTTGTGTATGAAATACTGTGATACAATGGCCATAAAGCAATCAGAACATTGGAAATCCGCACTACCCAAACTCCTATTCTGATGTGAAGACACATAGGATCGATATCAGTAGATATAAGGTACATAATATAGTATCAGTAACTATAATCATGCTGTCTGTTATTTTCTGTGTGTATGTATGTGTGTGTGTGCATGTTCATGTGTTCAGATGCACATGCATGTGTGTAGGCACTCCTGTGGAGGCCAAGGAATAACCTTGGATTTTATCCACCTTTTTTTTGGTTTTTCGAGACAGGGTTTATCTGTATTGTTTTGGAGGCTGTCCTGGAACTCACTCTGTAGACCAGGATGGCCTCGAACTCACAGAGATTCGAGTCCCTACATAACAGACTATAACTTAATTTAGTGTGCAAAGTTGCTACAAACCAAGTCAGGAATATATTATTGTAATAAGTGACTGAATTCTGGTCAGTCCATATGAGAATCCAACAGTCACAGAGTCCTACTCATTAGACCATATGCAAATGAGGTAAATGCTGGCTTGTAACTGTTAGGTTTCCACTGGGTCTTACTTCAGTTTTCTCTCCACACAATCTGCTTCCTCCTGGTGTAGACCAGACACAGCTTTCTGAAGCTGTCCTAGTTCTGAGGGTACCTTCTTGGCTACATTCTGTTGCATTTAATTTATGCAAAACTTGAAGGTTCCCAGGCTGTCTATTAGATTCCAGGCCTTAACAGTCTTAGTGAAAATGTGTACCCTGATGCCTTGGGTCATGTGATTTCCCACTATTCGCCCAGAGATGACATTGGCCTCTGACCCAGATGACAGGTGTATGAGCCACAGAGAAATAAGATCTTCTGACCTTAACACATAGCCACATCAGCAAAGCTTGGGACAGAAAGCAAAGGTACATAGCCTTGGACAGGCAAGGTATCATCATGGGGTTGCTCTATGTTTACATACAAAGATCAAGATAAGGATCCGAAAAGGCTGCTGCAAAAATGCCATCTACCCATTTAGAGTCATTCCAAAGATGGTAGCAACCCAACTTAAACCCTTTCATACGTGGTTGTACTCATTTCCAACTGAATCCGTGAAAGACTATCAAAAGTCATTCCCAGCACCATTCAGTGGTACTCTGGATATTGTCAATTATCTAATGGAATACTATATAATTTTCCAAAGTCATTTGAGTCTGCTCCCTGTTTTTTGCAATGTGATAGAACACAATGAGGAAGAGTTCTGAATTTGGAAAGATGAGGAAGCTATGAAGTCGTAGTGATTACTCCCCATGGAAGCAAGCAAGTGCCTGAAATATACTGAACTGATGCCAGCCCATTTCCCAGGGTAAACTGGGTCACTTACAATTGGGATGATGGAGGCGGTGAAGGGAAGCATCCTGCAAAACTGAATGGTAACCATTTCCTTCCTTGGAAGCCTCCGAAGTGACTTAAATGTGTTTTAAATAGAGCATTTTTCAGTTTGAAAAAAGTAATTTTAGGTTCTGCATTTCAATGTGCCAGCATGCTTGTCACATGTAGCTTGTCATGTATCTGTAGAGCAAGACATTACATTATAATATGTCAGACTGATTAGTATCTTCATAAATAAAGACCTTGGCTCTGGCTAAAACCACTTGCCCCCCCAGTACTTCACAGAACAAAGTTAATATGCAAATCTGTAAAAGTTACCTTCACCACCCAAGCTAATGAAAAGCTGCTGTACATTGCTCTGAGAAAAACCCTATCAGCACAGTCAGAAGGTCATTCAACATGCATGTGGCATACATATTTGGAATTTTCATCCATACCTCTGATGGTGATCTTAGAAAGAGTGTAAAATATTAAAACAAAGAGGAGGATATTAATTTCCATAGACTCACCTTAGAACTCATAGGAACCTTTCAAGGTTTTAAGTGTTTAATTATGTGTATGAGTGTGTGTATTTGTGTACAGGTGCCCTCAGAGGCCAAGGTAGGGCAGCGGATTCCCTGGATCTGGAGTTAGTAGAGGGTGTGAATCCCCCAATGTGGGTTCTTGGAACTGAACTCTGATCCTCTGGGAGAACAGCAAGCATTCTGTGGCACCTCAGTGGCTCTGAGAACCTCTTGAGTATAATCTAATTTATGGAGAATAATAAGTCTTATGGTACTGAGATCTGGACAAAGTTGGCATCCTAGATGACTCCATGGAATGTTGGCAGAAGTTGAGAAGTAGAAAGACAGAAACTGGATCCCCTGAGATCATCTCTGGTAAAGCCCCAGGAGGGTAGGGACTGATGATGCAATGTTGGAGGTAGACAAAAGTCAGAAAGGAACATTTTCAACACCAGCCATCTTCAGACCACAAATAAAGCACGGAGAGCATATGGTTCTGATGTGGATTGGACAAGGTCAGAGCATTGAGAAAGAGGTGCTGGAGATAGTTTATTTTAGGAGCTGTGAGCAATATAATGTCACGAAGGTTATACCGTTGGTACATCTTTATGAATTGGAGATTTGACAGCAAACTATGGATATATTTGGATGCAGCTCAATGAAAATGATGAAAGACAGGAAAAGAATGTTAAGCTTTTACTCCCCTGATCCAATAGTGACTCAGAAGTTTAACCTTTGCTGTGGGGGAGTTGAAGATGTGACAGAAAGTTCAGGTTGTACTTGACAGTAGCTCAAAAATGAATACAGGATGGTGGAGACACCAGTGGTACCCAGAGAAAGTGGAGCTGCCAGCATGTTTACAGATGTGACCAACTTTCTTTTTGAATTTCTCATAAAAGGATTTTAAAGGCAGCTAAGTAATTTATAATTGATTTGGGTACATTGGGTAGAAGCCATGTACCAATGACACAAACAAGGAATTACAGGGAAAGAAGACAAAAAGAACTCTTGGAACTATCAAGTGAGTAGAAAACATCCTAAACATGCTCTCATATACCAGAGGGAAGTGTTATTTTCCAGTATAGTTTATTACAGACAGGTCTGTTGTAAAGACTTTAGGAGTGTAATTATAGCCTGGCACAATTAGAGCTGGTCGTATTTCAAGCCACTTAAACAACAAAAAATACCATACAAAATAAAGTAATTTGCTTTACCAAAGTCCTGAAACAATAATATAGGCCATTAACAAAAGTAATAAAAGACCAATATCTAGAATATGACAAGATGGCAGGTAAAGGTGTTTGCTCCCATTTTTTGGTGACCTGAATCATCAAGAACCCACATGGTGCAAGAGAAACCAACTCCCACAAGTTGTCTTCTGATCTCTAAGTATGCACTATCAGACAGACACAGACACAGACACAGACACACACACACACACACACACACTCACATACACTGTAAATGTAAACAATGTTTCTCAGTGGTATAATAAATGTTGGGTACTTTAGTTTTCCTGCTGACACACTAAGCTGAGATGTCCTTATCTTCATCTAACAGAGAAGAAAGCTGGGCTTTAAATGGATTAGATGTCAGGCGTTGGTGGCACACGCCTTTAATCGAAGCACTCAGGAGGCAGAGACAGGCAGATCTCTGTGAGTTCAAGGCCAGCCTGGTCTACAGAGTAAGTTTAAGGACAGCTCCAAAACAATACAGAGAAACACTGTCTAGAAAAACAAAAAAATAATAAATGCATTAGACAATATTTTATATTCTGTTTGTTTTGCTTCTGTGTTCAGCACAGCTAGACTACTATCTGGTAGAAAAAGATATCTGATGAAAGCATGAAAGGAAGAATATAGAACCATTGCTGGAATGCCTAATAGTAAACATTTTCAATATATTCTCTACTTTTTATTAGAAAAAGGAACCATGAAATACAAACACGTGGGTCCTACTGTTCAAAATTCTGAGCAGCTAACATAGCAAGGCATTTCTTCCTTTATATCTGAACATGTCTGTCTCTATCTCTCTGTCCCTCTGTCCCCCTGTCCCTCTGTCACTCTCCCACCTCCTAGTCTCTCTGTGTTTATATGTATGTGTGTGTTAACAGGATCTCACTATGTATCCCAGGATGGCCTTGAACTTGGGGATCTTCCTCACTCAGCCTCTCAAATGTTGAAAGTCCATAATATTTTTTCAGTGTTGATGGATAACTGGAAGGGATATATGCCAAAATAACTTGAAATCCCATGAATAGAGAAACCCTCAGCTGGGTCTTCATTTATCAAAACAAAAAATATACCTGAATATAAGATAAACTTTAAAAAGTAATCCAACAAATCATGGCAGTGCACATCAGTGGAGTGGTCACAAAAATCTCAACTTTATAAATAAACACCAAAAGATAGACATCACAATGTTATTAAGGATACAGAATAAAGAGAGGGAGGAAGGTAAGGAGGGGAAATGACAGAGAGAAAGAAAATGAGCTTCTCCACAAGAGTGGGACAGTTTCAGAAGATTCAAAATGAGAGCTGAGAAAGGTTAAGGTCAGAATTATGTGACCTAGACAATGCCTGCTGTATCACAGCCTGGAAATGCTATGTCCTAAATTTTTTGTGTGTCTTTATCAACTGAGCAGTCAAAATGCCTCATATTGTTGGGTACTAGTAGCAGAACATGTGATTCTGAGACACAGTGGAGGCAGCATCAGACAGCTATGGCTATTTGGAAACTGATCACGGCTCACTTCTTCCATCACTTATTTCCAGGGGCACATGTGTCTAAAACTCATGGCCAAGGCAAGCACAGTTCGTATTTTCATGCACACAACTTCTTCATGCAGAAGCAGGTATGCCTCCTCCAATTGTTTCTATCAGGTTTGTAAAGCCAGGAAAGACTTTCAGCACCATGGAGAGTTCTATGGAAGTACTGTGTGCAAAGAAAAGCCTCAAGAGCTGAGGCATCAACCCACATAGGAATAAAGGTATCCCAAAACCAATCTAATTGGCAATGCCTTGCAGGAGAGCTAAAAGATCATAGTCAACCAGAAAATGTGTTGCTAAGACATACCTTGAAATTCCATCACAAATTCAAACATACACAAAACTACTTAAAAATCTTTTGTCAGTTGATATATTAGACTGGGTTCTGTAGAAGAACAGATAAATATGTATACACATGTACCATGTACACACACACACACACACATACAATCACTTAGAATGTTTACATGATAGAGGCTGAGAAGTTGGTAGCTTCTCAGTGCATGAAAAGGGAGACTTCAGCAGTACCAAGCTAGTATTGAAGGCCTGACAAAAACCTGGAAAGCTGCTAACCTTCATTCCACATCAGAGGACAGAAGAAGCTGGAGTCTGATGTATTAAAGGCCATGGAAATATACAGCATATGGCAATAAGTAATTCAGAAGTCGACCCACCAGACAAATGACTCTGGTTTAGGTTAATCCTCTCCAGGCAAGGCCTGAAAGAGCATTGACTCTGGAAACTGTTGCTCATTTTTGCTTTAGCAGCTTGTTGTCTCCCCAATACCTTCATTGTAATGTGTAATTTCATGTGATGTGTGTATGTAATCTCATTAAGACATCTCAATCTTATGGGCACACATATATGTGGATAGTCAGGAAGGTAACTTTTCATTTATTATATAATTTTGGTGTATAGAATATGTACTGGGACATGCTTCATAACTAGATCTATTTGTTCCACGAGGACTAGAGACTCTTAAAACCTGCTTTTTTGTTCAGATTAAATGCACACAATTAGCTCATTTTTTTACCTCAGAGTAAGTTTAAACTAAAGACTTTTATAAATAGATCATAAGTTTCAGGTTTTACATCTATGCACAAGGTTAGAATCACCGGTGTTTAGCCAGGGTTATTATGCAAAGCACCCTAAGAAAAGCTTGTCAATACTTTGCTTGCCAGGTTTAGCTGACAAAAGACCTATGCCTCATGCTCAACTCACTCGATACTGTGCTCCTGCTCTGGCCACAGTCTTACTCCTGTAACATTGGAACTCTGTTTTGCCATGGTAAAGGGCTCTGCCCTTAGCACTCACCCAAAGGAATATGCTTTTGACCAATATATGTAACTCTTATAATTTCTTTATTATTTCTCAAGCCTCCTGTAAAAGACAGATTTAAGGCTAAAGGAAAAGAAGTTAGGAGGAATTAGAAGTAGGATAGGAGAATTAGAATAGAAGCAGGACAACAAAGAGACTGATTTGGAAAAGTAAGGAGAATTTGTTCATTAACCCCCAGATTAAAAAACAAAACACTTTACTTGCTGTAGCATCTTGTCAGAACCCTGAAGAGAGTCTTCGGGCTGGACCCCAAAAGCTCTCATTACTGATGTCAGTGAAGGCTAGTTAAACTCACCAGAAAGAAACACAGGCAGGCTACAAGACTTTTTCCTTGGACCTCTCTACATATGGGACACCCATCAGAAAGTGTCACCTATTCGTGGGAAAGGTCTTCATTTGCAGGTTAGTCCTTCCTAGAAATGGTCATAAGGATCTGCATCACTATTAGTTGATTCTAGATATCATCAAGTTGACAATCAAGATTAAACAATAGTGATCAACATAGCAAAAAATTAAGGGCTAGTCAGAAAACAAGAGTACCTCCTCCTCACTGCATCAGCAACCAAGGCAGCCACATGCCCCACCTATACCTGGAGGAGGAGGTGAGTGTCTGAGCTCCCGGTTAGACAGCCCTGCTCCCTAGGTCTCTAGGTCATACCACAAGGGCACATCCTGTATACCAACCCATGTATCACAGCCCCAGTGACTGGGCAGCAGCATTCTCCCCATGCCCCACCCAACCATTCCCCCACTGTAACAGCAACCAAGGGAGCCACACACCCTACCTGCATTTGGAGGAAGAGGTGTCCACCTCAAGACCCAGCAATACCACTTTTGGGTATATACCCAAAGGATACACAATCATGTCACAAGGACATTTGATCAACCATGTTCACAGTAACATTATTTGCAATAGCAAAAAACCTGGAAACAAACTAGATGCCTATGAACAGAAGAATAAATAAAGAAAATATGGTACATTTATAAATTGGAGTACTACTCAGTGGTAAAAAAAAAACAATGACATCTTGAAATTGGCAAAATGGATGGAACTAGGAAAAAAAATCCTAAGTGCGCTAACCCAGACCCATAATGACAAACACAGTATGTACTTACTAATAAGTAGATATTAAATGTAAAGCAAAGGATAACCAGGCTACAATCCACAACCCCAGAGAAGCTAGGTAAAAAGGGGGACATACATGGAGGGCCCCAGAAAGGGAAAATGGTTAAGATCTCCTGGGTAAACTGGGACAGGGATAGAAGGGAGGGATGGGGTATGGGAACATGAAGGATCAAGAAGACTGAATTGGTGGAGTGACAGAGGGAGTGCCAATGTCCAGTAACTGATGGAAAGCAGTTGCAGTGATCCATAGCCAAACACTGGGCTGAGCTCCTGGAGTTCAGTTCAAGAAAGGGAGGAGGGATCATAAGATCAAAGGTCAAGAACATGATGGGGAAAACCACAAAGACAACTGACAACCCCCCTCCCCCAGCTAGTGGAAGCTCATGGACAGCTAGGGAACCTACCTGGGATCAAACTAGATCCTATGAATGTGTGTGACAGTTATGTGGCTTGATCTGTTGGTGGGGTGGCAGTAGCACTAGGACATATCCCAGGTGTATGAACTGACTTTTTGGAGCTCATTCCTTATGGTGAGATACCTCACTTAGCTTCCATTCAGGGGGGAGTGGCTTGGTCCTGCCTCAACTTGGTATGCCAGACTTTGTTGCCTCCCCAAGGAAAGCTTTACCCCCTCTGAAGAGTGCATGGGGGAGTGAAAAGGGGGAATTTGGGGAGATGGGAGAAGGGGAGGGAAAGGGAACTGGGGTTGATACGTAAAATGAAAAATAACTTTTAAATAAAAAAAGGGACTGCACACTGAAAGTTTGACCATCCTCCAGTGAATATATGGACAAATTGGATTTGGTATCTTTTTCTTCGTCTTTTGTATTGGGGGAGATCACAAAGGTGTGTCATGGATCTGGGAGGACTGGAAAGTGAATGTGATCAGGGCTGTATTATGTGAAATTTCAAAATAATAAATAAATAAATATACTATGTTAGAAAAACAAAAAAGTACCTCCCCCCATACATTCCTCCCTTCCTGCTTCTCCTTTCCTAAAAGCCATCATGTGAGTGTCAAGTTGCATGTATCTCAGTGGAGCCCCAGAGTGGGCACAGAAAACCAAGAATACTGAGGAGAGCTTCACAGGAAGTGTGAGAAAGAAGGTGTGGGAAGTTCCTGGGAGGAAATAGTTACTAAGCTGGAAGGTGGTCGAGCTGGCCAGAAAAACTGTCTCTGTGTGGCTGAGTGAGACCTGGAATCCCAGGGATATAACACCCTGGAGAAGGTGATGGGAATCCTCAAGCAGAGGACAGTGTTGCCATGGGTTCTAAGGTACATAATAAAGTAGTGAATCAGTGGAGGGTAAACAGTCTCCTAGGAATTGAGTTGCAAGTAAGTAGAGAAGTGAGCCTGGCTCTTCAGAGTCAAACTGGGTAAGTAGGATCAGGAAAAGTCATTAATAATAGATATATGGAGATAAAAATGTGTGCAGCCTAAACACATATACATTGGCTCTGTCTACTCTATGTAGTTTTACTTGAGAGTTTGGATGTCTCTATTTATCTTGTCTCATTTCTCTGACCAGGTTGTAAAGTGCAAAAGACTATAGTAGACAGTATTGGAGGTTGTTTTGTCTCTGCTGTTAGTGGGTATTGTGCATTCGGCAGCATAGAGTATTTTCATAGTTTGGTGCTTTTGTAGACGCTGTTCTGAGGCTGGGAAATTTCTTCACTTCTATGTTCCTTTCAATCACAAAATAGAATTGTAATAGTGTTTCAGTATCTATTGAGATTATTTTCTTATGCGTTGTTTGTGTTTAAAGAAACTAACCCATTTTGCAATGTTTTACTTTCCCCTGTGTGTTTTGAGTAGTTTTTTCCTCTACATATTTTAAGTGCACCTATGCAATCTAAACTTCTATTAGCTTTGTCTTGTGTATATTTCACCTCAGATGTTTTACTGTTAGGCTATTCTATTCATATTCGTTTCTGTTGCTAGAATAACAAAGTACCACAAATCTGACATCTTGAAGCAATACTCATTTGTTATATCATAGTTTGGGAAGGCAGGGACCCTACACCTTCTAATCGTTTGGATGATGTAGGCACACTTGTTCCTTTCTGGAGGCTCAAGGGTGAATCCATTCCCCACAGGCTGCACTGAATTCCACAAGCTATAAGACAGAGGCTTCTGTATTCTTTCTGGCTGTCAGCCAAGACCATTCACTAATCCTAGAGGTCAACTGGACATGCATTTCCTGGCTTTCTTCTTCCATCTTCAAAGTCAACAACACATAGCTCAGACTCTTTTTGTACTGCAAATCTCTCCACTGCCACTTCCTGACTTTTCCCTTCCCTACTTCCATGCTGACAGTGTCTTGGGTGCTTCAGTGCTGTCTACACAGAGTATGTTTTCTCTTGTTCATTTTCTCTCATTCTCCCCTCCTCCTCGCCATCCCCAGGCTCTGAGAATTATCTCCCTTCTTGTTCCAAGTACTAAAAACTAATCAGCATGGGCAATTTTTATTATGAAACAACATATTAAAGTTTAAATCCTTTCAGAAAGCTCACAGGCAGAGCTTAAACATTTGCAGCAACAACTCACATTTTTCTGTGACTTCCCAGGTTCATAAAAAAATTGTTGATTAATACCTTTTGGTTTTCATGCAAGTTTTCTCCACTTTATTTTATGTTTATTCTTTTAGGCACTTTATAGTTTTCAATATCAGGTATGTTTGTTAAGGAAACTATTTTTTATTGTGCCACCTTATTGATTATTTTGTTTAGTCTTATTTGACATATTGTTTTGTAAGACATATAGTCATCCATACATTTTTCTTTCATGCCAATGCTTGTATCAATTCTATTTTATTATTTTTCTTGTCTTATTACATTAGAAACTACTATCTATCACAGCTTATGTAATGGGCAATTTAAGTCATATGATAGTAGTAAATAAAGTCATAGCCAAAATTTAAATCTATCTGTACTTATAACTTCACAGTTTAATCTGTAGGCTCCCAAATACTAGACATTGTGGTAGAGGGAATATTTTTCCTCCTTGACATGGGCAAGGAAGCTAAATATTAAAACTTGGTGACCTAATCTTTAAAAAATTATTTGACCTTATGAAATCTTCTTTATAATGTTATCCAAAACTTCTAAGAAAATATGAACTAAAGTCGTGTTACTCATGATGAATGATATAACCTCAACAGTGAAATAACTGATGGATAATTATGAAAACCAGTGTTCGCTACAGAAATGGGCTCAACACCAAAACAAACTATCTGATGGGCATCCTTTATTACTCAGGAATAAAGCAGACTTTGTCTCTTTATTCATAAAGAGTATGTTCAACTGTACATACCAAACCTGATTATGTATTGATCCTCCTGGGGATTCCCTTGGCACAAAAGTCAGTGAGCATCTCCCATCTTTACTCAAAACTTTCCTAACTCTCTGATTTCCTGTTGAAGTCTGTAAGGAGCCTGTGATTGCTCACACTGTTCTACTTGATATAGGATATTGGAGGCTAACAGGAAATCTACATTTGAGACTGACAAGATGATTCAGTGGTTAGGGACTCTGGTTGGGGATCTAAACAAGCTACATCCTGCTCTTGAAAACACGCCAGATGAACATCTAAGGATGGGGCAAGTGGGCTATGTGATCAAAGGGCATTTAGAAAGCTTTAGCTAAAACCACAAGGCTGAGCATATCCTATGAATCATAGGGAAAATGGCTTCAGGAAAAAAAAAACAGAGGCAAACTGAAGATCTTAAGGATTTCTACATGTGTTGAAGCTTGTGTAGGGACCCAGTATGATCACAGTATCATTCCTGGGAATGAGTGAAAGAGAGTATTTCTAGGATGACTGTCATGCTCTTAATTGAAACTGTCCTCTATAGACTCATGTTTGAAAACCTAGTCAACAGCTAGTAGTGCAATTTTGAAAGGCTGTCGAACCTTTTGGACATGGATCCAACTGGTAGATGTAGGGCCATAGGGAGCAGGGCTGACCTCTCTGCTTCCTAATGGTTGAAATATGAATAAACAAAATATAACCGCTTCCACCACTGTGGATTCATTGTCACCACACATCCTGCCCTGATGGACTGCAACCCTCAAACCTTGAGCCAAAATAATCCTTTCTCCCATAATTTGTTTCAGCTCAAGTATTCAAGAATGGAGATGATAAACATACCTCACACAATCATTTCTTGATTCTGAGTCAGGCAGCCTGATGAATCAGAGAGGCAGAGAGTTATGCTGTGTCTGAGAACCCCTGAAATGTTTCCTGGATGGATAAATAATGCTGATAAGATTGAGTTTCTTTTCCTTTGTTTTTCAGACAGTGACTCACCTATCGAAGGCTGACCTTGAACTATGTAACTTTCAGCTTCCATCTTGGGGCTGAAATTGCCCCATACACCACCATACTTAGTTTTACTATATTCTCTTTGATGGTCTTAGAGTGATGTCCTGTTCTATTGGTCAATGTTAAAGAATAGACAAGAATAGCTTGCACAAGTGACCCACCTGAATTTTTATTTTTCTTCCCATACTGATGTGTGGGCAAAGTCTATTGACTAAGCGAAGCTTCATTCCCCTAATCCCAATCCCAATGTCTGTCTCTCTTCTTTCTTTTTTTTTTTTTTAGTATTTCTACCACCTCCCAGGAGCTGTCAGTAAAATGCACAAGACCTCAACCAATCTATGAATTTACTTCCTTTGTCTCTTACCTGTACTGTTGCTTTGTGTTGACTTGAATGTCGACATTATAAATAGAAGATCTGAATGTACCCACAGACTTTTTATCTTGGACAATGAATTTTTCTCCAGTGCACCTTCCTCTATAGTGTGTCATGGCACTGGGCTAGGTGCTCTTTGATGTGGTAGATAGCTGACCTCATCTATTTGACTCAGACTCTTTAGGGCATAAGGTCCTATCTCTGAGAGAGCTTGGAAGAAATTTCTACAGTATAGCAAGATTTATCCCTTCCCCTAAACAAAAGTGATACTGAGAGGCAAACAGAAAAGTCGGGTTCTATAGCTCAGACAACATGATGATAAGGCATAATAGAACATGTGATGTATTGTTGATAGTCCTGATGGTGCATGGCACATAACACATGTTTTACTTATGTCTGTGTATTTAATTTTGTCATTTGTGTTCTACCTCTCTTTCATATTAAGTTATGAGGTAGATTGTAATTATTACAGAAAAATTCACTTCCCAGAGCAAGGAAGACTTCTTTAAAGTGAATGATGTATAAAAATTTAAAAACTGGAAAGAGTAAATTCTGTCATTTAATTATCCTACAACATAGAAAGAACAAGTGTGGAGCTGAGTGCCCAATGAACCAGAGTCTCCATAGCTACAAATACTGCTACATGTGTCTGGCTGTAAAAGGTCTCAGTGGTGTCTGGGTTTGTCCTACACACAACTCAGTTAAAAGATTGGGATTTTATGATTCCCTGGTAAAAGTGAAATGGAGAGAGAGAAAAATAGGACAATGAAGTTAGTTAAATAGTTTAATTAGAGCCATTTTACAATTCTAAAATTAACAAGCAAACTTGTAATAAAAGATCTCCAATGCTCACAGAATGACCTCGCTTCCATTCTGAACCTGTCTTTTTAATTGTAAAGATTAGCATTACATTTAAAAGGACTCAAAATGAGAAAAAAAAACCATAAAACGAGTCGATGTACATGGTCACCCATGTCTTATGACACAACCAATGAAATCTCTGAATGTATATTGCTTCAGCTTGGATATCAAAAGATGGCCCGACAAGGTGTCCTTAACCCACAACTGATCACAGGTGGCCAAAAGAAAAAGGGAAACCCAAGATTACTGTCACGTTGGTGATGGTTCCAACGGCTGGTAGATGACACTGACTCCAGAAATATGAAGAAGCCCATGGTCCTTTGTTACTATGGATGTAATTATCATGGAAGTTCTGTGTTGATAAACATGTTCCTGAAGGCTTTCTTTGTTCATTTAAACTTGCATAATAAACATGCAATGAATTATTTCTTTTGAAAGTTGTATTTTTGCAGTCTTTTTGTTTTCATACAAAGATTTCATAAGTTGCCACATTGCATCAGAGTGTTTACCAAAAGTAGGGAGGGTAAAGGTGACATAGCTAAATGAGAAGAGCCTCCTTCTGTCCTGAGACACACCACCCAACTTTTGAAAAAGGTACATACAAGTTTTTTTACCTTCCCCCACCAAAGAAAAGAACAAAGGAAAAATAAAATATAAAACCAAAAATCACAAAACCAACCTAGCTAAGAAAAAAAAGGTTGACATAAAGAAAATAAAGGTGTTTGTCATGCACATTATCTTCTGCATAGCTCAACCCACTTATAGTAAGGCACTATTTCCCTTTGCAACTGGTGTCCATGGTGACCTGTTAAGTGCTACAGTGCTCTATGACCCTCAGACACTTCCTTCTGGGATGGCGAAATAAAGAGCCAGGGTGAGTGTGGCTGCCATGCTTGGCTGCGCAGGTCTGGCAGCTCCTGGAGACTCCATGACCCTCAGGGGAAGCTGTCCATGGGTGGTATGGTAGAGTGTCCACAATGGATTTCTTTCCAGGGTTCCTGTTTAGTCTGAGTGTGGATTTTGATGGTTCTTCAGTCTTTACTTCTAATGTAGATACATGAGGTTGGGGGTGGACAACAGTCAGGTCCTCTGAGACTGAGCATCAGTGCTCTCAGCACAGGATGCTGGCAAGTGAAAATATGAGCAGGTGTCCCACAGGATGGTGGGGGGGAGAGAGATTGCTTTTGGTTTTCAGAAACAATCAAGGTATGTTATTAATTTAACTGATCTTCATACTGTTTCCGGAAACAATCCCCTGCTGGAAAAAACTCCCAACACCTCTCTTGGTACATCTTCCATACATAAGATTCCTGTAAACAGAGGAAATCAATATGTTAACCTGGTCTCTGTAATCTATGTAATAACACAGGGCAGACCAAAAGAAAACACTCTACTATCTTGATATGTCATATAAAACTAAAAGAGTCCCATTACACTCAGATAGCCTCACTTAAATTAACTTTAAAAAATAATAAATAAATAATAATCTTCAAATAAACAGAAAATCTTTAGCTTGGCAATAATACAATAATGATAAAACATATTTACAAGTCTCTAGGGTTTCATTTATTATAATTATTCATTTTATTCATCTTCAAGTTCAAACTATTATCCTAGAAGTGGACTTTCAAATTTTCCCAAAAACCTTAGACATTGAATTTTTTTCTATTATAATAACGTAATCAGAAGTTCATTTGAAAGTATAAGTCAAATGGTAAACACAAATTTCAGAAGAGACGGGATTCATAAGTAAACCCGCTATTTTTAGTTAAAAGCTTATTTTTAAATGTGAAATTAGAATTTTGCTGTCTCATTGATAGTTATCTCACACAAAGGCATGTTTTCTCAAGGTATCATAATTAATATCTAAAGACAATGTGTCTTTTTAAATCAAATAAGGATGTCAGTGTGATTATGTGCCTATGAGTGCAGTGCTCATGGAGGCCATAAGAGGGCACTAGACCTCCTGGAGCTGTAGTTACAGGTGGTTTTGAGCTGTCATGTTGGTGCTGGAACTGAACCTCTGTCTTCCAGAAAGCAAAATGCGCCCTAAACTACTGGGCAGTCTCTCTAGCCCCCTGAAAATATTTCTTTCTTTGAGGACTGAACATCGGTCTTTTGCTACATTACCAACTACCTCTCTTCTACAGTTTCATTCAGAAGATGGTGTATAACAATCTTCACTTACCTGTCCTGTGTGTTCTGTTTCATCCTTGTTTATGAGATACATCAGAAAAAACCTACAGAGACAGAGAAACTGGTCAGAAATGGATTGATCAAAATACCAGCATAAACAGGAAAGATGCTTATATAGTATATCCTGCTTGCACTGGATTAAGGAAACAGAGAAAATACGACAAATTCAGTTTTTGAAAATTAATCACAATGTACCAGAAAGAAGTAAGCACATTCTCTGAGATGGCTTGTCTAATCTTATACACAATTTTATAACTGCGTTACTTTCTTATTTTTTAGGATTGGAGTCTCATTGTATGGCCCTGGCAAGCTCAGAACTTGCTACGCAGATAGAGCTCCATTCAACTCTGCCTCTCCAGTCGTGGGATTAAAGGCATGTACAACAATGCCTGGCCCTTGGAGGTATATTGTTTTTTGTCAGGTTAAAACTAATGCTGACAAATTTTAATTGAAGACTAGTGTCATAAATTCTATAGTTTTATCAGTTTAATTGAATATATTTGAATAAATACATATATATATATATATAGAGAGAGAGAGAGTTTAACCACTTGCCCCCAATAGTGTTACTTGATATATCTTGTACATCTGATATTAAAATTGGATCCCAAACTAAGAATTATATTTTGATAAACTGTAGTTTGAATTAGTCCCACAGAAAAGCTAGATTTTCATATTTCATGCATGTATATATACTTACATGCATATACATATGCATATATACACACACACACATACATATGACTGTGCAAAACAAAACAAAAAAGCAGGTATGATATGACTATCACAAACAACAAACACCAGTCTTTAACTGAACTTTTTAGTGCCCAGAAAGAACCTATAGGCTTTCAAAAGGGTGGGGATGAGAAAATAGGAATGTGGGAGGATCCACATGTCTTCCCCACATGTCTTTGTGCATAAAGGATGTTCCTGCTTGAAATAGGAACATGGCTGGGTCTCTCTGCTAAGCTCTATGCCACTTCACTCCCATTCTAGATCCCCCAATGTCATTCACATGAATATAGACAGCTTAAATATGTAAGTCAGCCCACTCCAAGAATGTTGGAGTCTGTAGGAATCTGACCATTTCCCACTTCTGGAGTTTACAAGGATTTGAGGGAATGGGCTCCTGGGGGAAGGGGAGACACTGTGAGCAGCACTCACAGGTAGTTGGCCAGGTTGTGCTCCTGTAGAGTATGTGTTTCAAAGCCATGTGGCACTGTGTCAAAGTAGTCATTGCCTATCCCACAGATGAAGCACTTGGTCTGGAAGACAAAGGGAGACAATAGAATGTCAGAGAAGGCACAGGGTAGCATAGAATGAAAAAAACACAGTCCACTGGAGTATGTAGCTGCTACCTCTAAATATGGCCAATCCCTCCTGGAGGAGTAAGAACTGCCTATACAATTCAGGAAGCTCAGGAAACCTACCAGGAACTTACTGGACATGGGAAACCTTGCCAGGTTCAGGAAACTGAGAGAGTTACAGGTTCAACAGGCCTTACTTTAGGTGAGCAGGAAGTGACTCTTGGGGAGCTATCTGTAAAGTGGGCTAGGAGCTCTAGGGATGCAGCTATCCTAAGGCATCATCCATTCTTGATGTGCCTTTCAGTGAAGTAACTAATGTAAGTCACCATGCTCTTGTGAGCAATCCCTCAACCATGCAGCTTAAAAAAAACCCTCATCGAATCTGCTGTAATATTCCTTACCCACAATCCTGTAAGCAACCACTCACCCATGCTACTGTAAACAATTCCAATGCATTCACTGGTCCACTAAGTTACACTTGGGTGGAATCGTTTCTTTAGTCTGATGTAGTGCCCTATCTGAGATAAACGGGCTTTGTTTACATCTCCCCAGGAAATGTTACACAGCACATGCTTAAAGGAATTTCAATATATGCCTCAGACTAAAAGGCCTATACCAGGAGCTAAAGTGAAGGAGTACCCCCCTTCAAGCCAGGATTTTAGAATTGCAGTGACTATGTACAACTTCAAGTGAATTTAGTGATCACTGAGGAACTAGGGCATCACCTACCACACTACACAACCAAAGTCACAAATGCCTTACCTCCATGTCTTCCTTGACTTGCTCCTGTTGGTCTCTGAGTTCTCCGAAAGCATCGATGATCAAACCTAGTGTTAAAAAGAGAAATTATGTGATCCCTATCAACTATGAACAATCATTCAACTCATAACTTCTTGGATATTCCTTCCCAGGAAAATGAGAAAACACAACCACATTAGAACATGGTAGAAATCTAAGGTCACATAGGCTACAAGAAATTTCACTAGGGAAGTGACACTCTGAGAGAAGAACACAGTGACTGGGCCTAATACTCAAAGGAAAAACATTTTAAAATGAAGTGACAGACTAGAAAAAAACAATATTTACTTGGCACATACACAACCTATATTAGTATTTGCAGAGTGAAAGGAGTAGCTGAGACTTAAGATACAGAAAAAATGACAAAAATAATCAAAGAAAACATTATTGTATGAATAGAAATATACATCAAGCTCATAATCCCCCATAATTTTACAAAATGTGAATGGATACTTTACAAGTGAAACTTGAATTTTTGCTTCCTTTCTGTTCAGTGACTTCCCAACTACTACTTCCAAATGTTTTGACTCTTCATTCTTAAAAAATGATTTATTTTATTATGTGTATGTCCTTGAGTGTGTATGTGTATATGTGTGTAGGGACCCACAGAGCCCAGAAGAGGGCGCTATAGTTACCAACAGTTGTGAGCAGCCCTACATGGCACTGAAAACTCAATTTCAATCTTCTGGAAGAGAAGCAAGTGCTCTTAACTTCAGATTCATCTCTTTGGCCCCAAATTCTCCTTCTTATAAAGTAATAATGTTGCCTTCTATAAAGACATTGCAGATGGAGTGTGAATCCTTTATACTTATCTGTGTATGTTACCAGTATCATGTCAGACCTGTGTAATATAAAGGATAATGTCACATTTACAGACATTAAATTTGAGCTGGATAAATGTGTTAACTAGGAAACAAAAAAACAAAAACAGGACTGACTTTCTGAGAGAAATAGTTCCTCTAGGCCTCTATAGAAAACATGTGATACTTCAGCAGCCGATGACTCAAGGTCAAGTTACCCAGGAGCCACAGCTGGGTATGGCTTACCTTGTATGATGGCCAAAAGGATGACAATCACGAAGAAGAAGAACGTGATGTCAAAGATGATGCGATAGATCTCATATTCATCTCCTGCTGGGTCTTCAATTTCATCACCAATGCCCCCTCCAGCACGGACGCCCACATACATGTGGAACATGTAACACTGCAAGACAGGAACAGGCACTTGGGATGGTCACCACCCTCCTTGGCATTCCACCGACATGAGGCTTTCTAGTGTCTGGTCCTCATTCTAAACGAGAAGGATCATTGTGCTTTGTGTTGCCTTCCTGTTTTAATCCTTCCCCTGTGGTGTGAATATGTAGCTCTTACACACCACTATCTCCTAATCAAACTCCACACTGTTCACGCGGCTTAAACCTTTTGTGTCACGTGGGAGAGACAGAGAATAGTTTCATTAGCACCCTGGCTATGAAGCACATGAAATGACACAGTATTACAATCACATTACAGGGCCTTGAGCTATATAAAATGGTATTAGGGTGCAGACATGGAAGGGGAAAGTAAAAGCCTAATTGTGGAGAGGGGATCTTAAAAATGGAGCTAGACTAGCTGGCTTCTCCTCTCACTTAGAATTCATGAATAGGATGCAGAGATAGAGATATTTTTTTATTTGAAGGATGGTGTGGGAAAGGGCAGCCAACACCTATTACAGCTGCTGAGGTAGAATGCACAGAAAAGAAGGTTTTGGGGGGAGTGTCTTTGGAGCAGGGCGTGGCCTCTGCACCACTGCCATTTGAGGATTTAGTAATCCCTCATGATGGGGCCATGCTGTGTATTTACTAACTACCTGCTAAAAGTTCCTTTCTCTACAGTAATAATAATAAAGAAAAATGGCTCTGGAGGACAAATGTCCCCAGGGAACAGAGTCAAGCCAGGTGGAGAGTCCCTGGATCATAGCATCTAGATTTTTAATTTAATTCTAGATAACTCATCTCCCCACCTCACCCCTGTACTCTGGGCCCTACTCATCTATAGCTTTTTATTTCAACATTCATACCCCTCCACCACTGTGTAAAGCCACCCCCAGGTCCAGGTTTTCGTTGAGCATCCTCTTTGCCAGGTGGTGTTCTTCCCCATCCTCATCCAAAGCACATACTTTGGGGACGTAAGTCTACAGGCATTCCAAAGTGAGACCTTCTTAGTCTTCTCTACATATGCTAACTTGTTCAACTCATGTGTCTCTAACCCATGTCGGTCTATTTAGTTACTTCCTATACAGGGAAGGGGGAAAGCCCGTCTACAGCTCCGCACTTGGTGCACATGCCCACTGTCCCCACAGGACCTTGTCAGGCTAATAATCAATCTTAACTGTCACACCCACACAGCTAATTTCTTGGCCAGACATACAACAAGCCAAAAACATAACAGCTGCTCTCAACCCCCACTACCATACAAAAACGTACCCGAACCCACCAGGACTATTCTGGAACCTAGAAAAGACTCTTTGTAACAGAGAAGCCAAGAGAATCCTCTACAGAGAGCTGATTTAAGGCTGTCATAGTCGGGCTGGTTTAGACCTATATACACACCTGATCCCCTCGAGGCTAGGGTGTCCAGATTATTGGTGCCATTTACTGTGTCTGTTTCTAAATGTAATACGTTGAATAAAACAAAACAAAAACCAACATCTCCCTTTGGGACACTACACTGATTCCTTAAAACTTGGTGGCTAAAATCATCCATAGTGCCTTTTTGAATGAAGGATAATTTATTTTCATTGTATACTCCTGTCTTCTGTTTAAATTCCTTATACCACACACATTGCTTATCTTTACCACGGAGAAGGTGAAGTCCCACGCTCTTCTCTGAATGTGAGTCTTCATATGTGAGCCTGAGGCCACAGGGAGTGGCAGTGATGAATGACCTCAGCTGTCTGGCCCTAGCTAATGAACTGACAGAATTGTCCTTGGGACTTCAGTGTGGCTTTCCTAGGCTTAGCCTTCTAGACAAGCTCATAATGGCCATGTTGGTGAGGTATGTGAACACCCACTGGTGTCTGGGACTCAGTAGTCAAATTATCATTCCTTTCCTGAAAACAAGAATCCCCTTTCTTCACCTTTGTTTCCCATAGATGAGCCTAGTTATAGCAGAAGTGGAAGAAACAGTTTGGGGGGCAGAAAACTACACTTCTTCTAGAGTCTAAAAAAAAAAAAGATAGGGAAGGAACAGGAGACAAAGGTAGCATTGGAGGGAGGAAGTTTGAGGATTCACAAAGGAAGTGTGGCAGAGGGAAAGGGTATGAGGGAAGCAGGAAGCAGGAGCCAGATATCCAGATGGAAAGGTCAGGTCAGATGTGTGAGAACAGTTAATTAGCATCTCCAGCAACTATCTGAGCAGCTAACTTTGCCAAGCTGCCTCTTATCCTTATTATCTGACAAAACTGGGGGCTGAGGTTCCTCTGGTCCTGCAGGCTTGCAGAACTTCCCTGGGGATGCCCATGCTACCAGGCACAAATGCCCTTCTGTGCCCCATCTCCTCAGCTACCATCACCATTTTGCCACGGGATGTAGACTATTATTTTCACTTTTCCTCCTACATTATTGAAGAAGCAGTTCAAATCCTATCAGGACAAGGCTGGTTTAATTAGATTTTAGAATAGAACACCATAACATGATCTGGGAAGAAAGAAAAGCACTGGGTAAGTCGTGGGACCTGAAAACTTTGGCTGCAGTGCCACCTGCTGGAAACGACAGCAGCCAAAGTTTGAAGTCCCTGGTGATGACAGCCTCTACGCATAGAGTAATTTAAGTCATTAAACATATTTTAATGGCAGCAAAAGACTCAGCTTTCTCTCTTTGAGAAAGGAGACACCTGAGACCCTCCCTCACAGAGCATCTTAGCTTTGCACAGCCAAAAACAAGATAAAGCCTCATACTGATGTGTAGAGACAAAAGCCTAAACCAGAGATAGCCACTGATGGTCTTGCTCATGACTCTCAAAGTCCCTGAATGTTCAGGCTCAAGTTAACCCAAGAACCCACCTCCTTATCCTAAGATGAGGCTGTGATGGTGAATCATGCTTGTCATCTTGATTGGATAAAGAAACACTTACGAGATTTTTAAGTGTCCACAAGGATATTTTCAGAGACAAGCGGGTCATCAGGGCTCTGATAGAAGCAATGGATGAATCCCTGGATGGATCTGACCATGATAGATGGAATTACTGGGATATGGTGGGAGTAACAGGCGGGATCTTGATGGAGGAAGTAGGTCTTCATGACAAGTCCTCCAGGCTATCTTGCCCTTCTGAACTCACTGTTCTCTGCTTCCTAGCCACCAAGATGCAAACTGATCTCCAGCATGCAATCATCACCACCACTGTCTAACATCTCTGAAACCATGAGCCATGATACACAATTCATGCCTTAAAGCTGTTCCCGAGCATCTTGGCAATGCCAAGGCAGAAATAAAATGGAGACAAATTTCTCTGTGCTGTGAATTCACATGCTATACTACTGAACAAGTCCAACCAGGAGAGGCTGTGGTGTTCCCAAGAAAAATGAAGGCAAACAATGGAAACATATATGGAGATTGAGTGAAAACTGGGTCATGCCAGGTACTGTGATTACACATTGAACAGAGTGACACAGGGCCTCATGATAAGAGCAAAACTAACTGATAACAAATAGACTTTAATATATATTTGATAACCCCTTTGAAGTTGTATAAATTCAAATTCCCAGTAAGAGGAATGTGCTAGCTTCCCCATCAATTCTTTGAGTGGAGTTATTGCAAACTTTAATATTTTTAATAATGAACTGTGGTCTTCTGCTATTCTGGCTTATATATCTTTCATTACAGTAACAGTTGGGTATTTTTTCACACTTATTAGTTGAATAAAATAATGATACTGTGCATTGTCTAGCTACATAATTGACCCTTTGTACATTGTCTTATTTCTTTTTTATTTATTTTTAAATTTAAATTTAAATTAGAAACAAGGTTGCTTCACAAATCAGTTCCAGGTCCCTCTCCGTTTCCCTCTCCTCCTCCCGTGCCATCCCCCAACCCACCCCAATATCCCCTCATTTCCCCAGGGAGGGTGAGGCCCTCCATGGGGGTGTCCATAGTCTGACATTTCATTAAGGGCAGGGTCTAGACCCTCCCCCAAGAGTTCAGGGTGAGAGTGCATCTCACATTGTTGGATGGAAGTCCAAAGTCCATTTGTATACCCAGGATAAATACTGATCTACTGCCCAAGGCTCAATAGATTACCTAGGCCTCCTCACTGACACCCACATCCAGGGGGTCTTGATCAGTCCCATGCTGGATTCCCAGGCATCAGGTTAAACCAGCCCAGTCTTAATCCCTTTGGTCATCAGTCCTCCCTCTCTGTTACTGGCTTTCTTGAGTTCAGCTCAGTGTTTAGCTGTGGGAGTCTGCCTCTTGTTCCATCAGCCACTGAATAAAGGTTCTGTTTCCCAGACTCTCTGGCCATGGGATTGTAGGCTGGCACTCCCCAGATCTACGTCTAAAATCCATATATGAGAGAGTACATGCCATGTTTGTCTTTTTGTGACTGGGTTACCTCACTCAGGATGATTTCTTCTAGTGCTATCCATTTGCCTGCAAATCTCAGGATTCCATTATTTTTTTTCATGCACTCCATTGTATAAATGTACCACATTTTCTCTATCCACTCTTTGGTTCAGGGGCTTCTAGGTTGCTTCCAAGTTCTGGCTATTACAAATAATGCTGCTAGGAACATAGTGGAACAGACACCCTTATTGTATGAATGGGCATCTTTTGGATATATGCCTAAGAGTGGAGTTGCTGGGTCTTGTGGTAGGTTTATTCCCATTTTTCTGAGGAATCTCCATACTGATTTCCAAAGTGGCTGAACAAGTTGGCACTCCACCAGCAATGGAGGAGTGTTCCCCTTTTACACCTTATTTCTTATAACATTATAAAATTACTTTTTATTTGTAAGTTGTGCATGGGGGATGCCATGGATGGGTGTGAAGGTCAGGAGACTGGGGGATTGAACTCAGATTGACTCTAGACTCGGAGGCAGGCACATTCCCCACTGAGCATCTTGCTGGCTGGGGCTTATGTCTTTTTAAGGGTGTAATAAGAACTGTGACAGTGAATAAAATTGCCTCCTCCTTATCATGTTGGATGCATGTTGGCCAATTTATCATTTCTCTGTAAGACTTGATTTATAGTTGTTAGTCACAAAAATAATTTTCTACTTTCACAAGTTTCTAGATTTTATATAAAGTTCTTTTCTCTCTTAAAATTTGTCATTATTTTAAAGACACAAATGTGTCTTGATTGTTAATGACTTGAATAGAAAGTTTGGTATTCATTTCTATCATTTTTCCTTCAAGGATTTGTACATGGTATCAAAACCATTTATCGAACTTTTTTTTGTTTTTTATGGTTGTAAAAAACAACTTTATCACAGTTTAATTTTTAAGAGAATTTATGTGTGCTGCAAGTTAGTCTATTCTATTCCAAAGGAGTGTAAAAAAGTACCTATCTTCCTGGAGATTCCCTTTTTGGGAGAAATTTCAGAATCATCCTATCATCCCCTTGACACTCACATACAAGCCAGAGAGTCAGGTATTCCAGTGAAGGGCTCACAGAAAGGCCTTGCTCTCCCCAGCCAACAATAGTTACTTTGTCTTAATTTCCTCCTCCCAAACCTAAGTGCTCCAGGATAGTAATTTTTGTAATTTACATGTGACATGCTCCCCATAGGCTCATTTGGTGACACTGTTCAAGGAGGGTTACAGAACCTTCAGAAGGCAGAGCCTTGCTGGAGGAAATATGTCACTGGAGGAGGGGCTGTGAAGTCACATTGCCTAGTGCTACTTGCTCTTCTCTGTTTCTTGAGTGTGGATGAAATGTGGCCAGTAGGCCTCCTGCTCCTGCCTTCATGACTTCTAAACCTGCTGCATGTCTTCCCTGTCATGATGGGCTCTATCCTTCCAGAACTGCAAGCCAGAATAAACTCTTTCTACCCTAAGTAGCTTTGGGCCAGGATATTTTATCCCAGAAACACAACCATCATCAGAGAAGCAAGTTGTACAGCAGCTACAAACAACGTGGAAGCTGAAACACCTTTAAGACAAGAAGTTCAGTATAAAAGCAAAAGTATCAGTTCTGTTAAGATACATTGTTTGGATTTTACTAATGTCAGGTAAAGTCAGTAAGGCAAGCCAAAAGCAAAGCTTCAGAGCACATTCCAGGAGAGCATTCTATCTGCTATCCTGGGATGGATGAGTAACAAGCTTACAAGATTGCATGCCTCCCAATCCTAACTACATCTCAGCAAGTCTACTAATTACTAAACTGAACAAATATAAGTGGGAAATCTATGTTTGTTCAGCTTAGGACAGAAATGGTCCCTTGTGCTCTGTTGAAATGAAAGTGGCTGTAGTTTGAGTAGTCACTCTACCTTTCATTGCACCTGGTACGTCCGCTCCTGTTCTGAGGATGAGGGAACAAATGCACAGTTACTTAGATAGAAGGAGTGGGGTAGTTTTTACTACAAGTTCAGGAGCTTACCGTCAGCATGTCATCACATTTCATGTCTGGCGTATCACCATCTTCACTTTTATTATAGAATTTCCGGAAGAAATTGAATGCCACGACAGTGTACAGGTACACAACAACAGCTAATAAGCCAACAGTTAACACGAGCTGAAAGCAAGGTGATATTTATCAGGAATACAGGATGTATGACCAGTGTAATTGACAGTTGTGTGGGAGGAAAACTCTCTCCAACACACCTGGATTTAAATGCTGAAAGCAAATGTGATTCATGCCCTCATTATTTCCTCCTTATTAGTTCACAAGTAGATCTCATTTGCACATTTTCTCTATCAGTCTGTTAAGGTATTTTATACTAAGCTTGATACATATTAGAAAGCAGCTCTATTTCTCACCTTGCTACCATCATCTAACTACTTGGTAGAATATACTGCATAACATACTCTTCCGCATTATAAGTCAAGTCTTCATGTATGTGCATGTGTGTGTGCCTGTGTGCATGAATGTGCACCATTGTGTATAGTGCCTGAAGTATCCAGAAAACAATGTAGAATTCCATGGGACTGGAGTTCCAGGAAGTTGTGAGCCACCCAACATGGGTGCTGGGAACTGAACCAGGATCCTCTGCAAGAGCAATTAAGTGCTCCCACCTGGTGTGCCACCGCTCCAGTTGTTAAATGTGCTGAAAGCTCTGTCACAATCACCAACTAGCAAGTGAGCAGAGTGCACCGAGATTCTACCATGGTGCCTTTGAGTTTCCATAAGTATCACAGCTTTATTCATAACCTTAGGTGACATGTGTAGGAGCTACTTGCTGGACTTTAGAAAACAAGGGATTATGGTAATGGCAGTCAAGGTGGATGTAGTTCCAGTGGTTGGAGGGACACTGATTATAAAATGTCCTGGGCTAGAAGGGCTGTTAATCCAGAGAATTAGCACCGAATTTTTACCGTCAATTGGTAACATGAAGTGATAGATTAATAAATAAATCTATACGTTTGTACCAAGTCACAGTCATGGAGAGACCCAGCATAGACAGCTGAGTTCTATCAGAATATCAGTGGGTTTTCTGAACCTAGACCAGCTGTCCCCTAAGTCAGTATGTCAAGTATATAAAATATCATTAAGATTTTATTCAATTTAAAAAAAATAGAGAATACCTCTTATTAAATTTAACTGCAACACCTCTTGTTATCAATGCAACTAATGCATCTGGACTCTGCAACAGTTTTTGACATAGCATAGTGTCCTATGGAGCAAACATTGTCTCATAAGCAAAACAGGAACTAGTTTCCTCAGTGCTCAATGCAGACAGTTCCAAGTCTGCGGGATTTGCTCTCAGTCTTCACAGAATCTGACAAGGTATTCTTATTAGTTGTTCTTTACCAAATAGGATTTGACATTGACAAATACTAATTCACTTATCCAGGATTATGCAGAGAATCCATCAAGCCAATCCTTAAATTCAGGCTTTGGGGTTTTGGAATTACTAATCCTAATTCAGAAAGGAAAAGACACAAACTATCCAGCCATGAGAAGTCTTTAAAGCCCTATATTATCACTTAAGGGCTGGATTTATTTTTGCAGGCTCTTTTCTTGCTGTTTTCAGTTTCTCTAATGGAAAATGGTCTTTTACCTGTTTGCCATTGTGAGTAACTGAGGATAGTATGGTTCTCAAGGTCTTGAATCCCATTGCGATGTCAAGGAGGTGAGCAGCAAAAAAAAAGTTGTTATAGTGTCCAAGAACGGACATGGTCATATACCAGGCTAGGTACAGGAAGGACTGTTAGGAGGAAACAGGGATAAGATGTATCAGACACCAAAGTACACACAAACTGGTAAGAGTCACTGTCATGCCACTGCATGCTAACCACTGTGCTAAGAACCACTGCCATCTCACTCCCAACTGCACTCACCTTTTTCTTTCTAGACTATAATTCCTCAAATCTATTAACTGGATTAGATCTTTGCACATTTTACCTTTATTCAGTTTGTCGTGAAAGGCTTAGTGTAATTTTTTTTCCTTCTTCTTCATCCTCTTACAAATAGAAATAATCATCCTACATCCTTAAGGGCAGAGTCTTTCTGCCTCAGCATGGTACTGTTTTAAACCAATAATTCCTTGCCATTGGGGCTGCCCTGTGACTTCAGGATCTGATAGACTTCAAAGACCATCCAGTCATGATCTAAAATGCCAATGAATGTCACTGAGGGACAAGACTGTCTGGAAACCCTTGTCTTCTCTAGAATCCTCCAATTTTGACTCCTTTTCTCCTCTACTCTCCATTTATCTACACACTAAGCTTGTTAAATCTATTGTTCCTGAGAAGTTTTACTAAGGAAGCACTGTGTTTTTCATGAACTAAAGTAAGCCCAACAGCAAAGCACTCCTTGATGACACTGACACCTTTAGTGACCTGAACCACAAGCTGGTACTGCTTGGAGAAGTCTCCTGAAGCAAAACTAAAGAGTTACTTTTTAATTTTCTGTCTCTGTCTCTCTGTCTCTCTGTCTGTCTGTCTGTCTGTCTGTCTCTCTCTCCCTCTCTCTCTCTCTCTCTCTCTCTCTCTCTCTCTCTCTCTCTCTCTGTATGTGTGTGTGTGTGTGTGTATGTGTAGGTATGAGCACACAATGCAGTGCCCTTAGAAGCCAGAAGAGGGAACCAGCTTCCCAGGAACCAGAGTTATAGAAAGTTACCAACTGCTTTTTGTCAGAGCTGCGAACCAAACCCAGGTCTTTTGTAGGAGAGCAGGTGCTCTGGACTGCTGCTGAGTCATCTCTCCAGCTTCCTGAATTATAATGAATGTAAATGATTCACTTCTATTAGGGTGAAAATGTCCATGTTTGGGAGGGTTAGTGAAGATACAGGATAGACACCTAATGATGGCCTTAGCTCCTTAGAGTAGAGTTTTTCTAAGGATACTGTGTCTGGATGACATCACTCACAGGAGAGGAGCAGGACTATGGCTCTGATTCTAATCTTAGGTTTTAACAAGAAGAAAAAAAAGGGGCAATGTCAGGGGTTGCAGGATTTCATGAAAAACAAAGGACTGAAGCTAGGGAAAGAAAAGTAGCATTTGAAAAAGACACTGAGGATTTGCCAGGAGGCTTTAGAAGTGATACACTTGCCATAGGACACTAAGGAGGAGTAATATCACAAGTTAGCAAGAGATGAAAAGCATGAGGACCGGAACGCAAGAGGGAGGAGATGAATGCAACTGACAAACTAGTAATAGGTGTAGTGTTGGTTGACATGGAGGCACCTTGTTAAGTCTCAATGACAGATGCAGAATGGGAAGTTCCTAGCATTGGCACTTAGCTCATAAACATACTAAAAGTTACTCCTTTTAGATGTCAAGCAATGCCACTGGCAAACCCACATTTCATCTGGTTACCTTTATTGCTTTTCAGAGACCAACTAAACTATTGAAGACCTGAGAACATGTGAGAAGTGACTGGCCAAACATAAGTTAAAGTGTCTGACAGCCTAAGGGATCTCAGAAAGGTGTTTGAAGGGACTTTTCCAAGCTACTTTCAGAATTAACCCACATCCAAGTTCTCTGGATGACAAGAAACTCCACAGAAATGAAAATATTAAGGTCAGACTCACTTGGGCAAAACAGGATTATGCAAGGACTGTAGCATGGAGAATGCCTCCAGTGTGCCCAAGCCAGACTCTACATACTACCTGAGTGGAAGATACCTACTGAAGCAGGAGCTGAGCAGCTTCTGCTCACTGAGAAGTTTTCTACCATTAGACGAGAAAGTACTTGCAACATGGTATGCTAACAGTCTGTGGCTCTGAAAGGTACTTACAAGGTGAATTTTGAAGTGGTCAGAAGTACCTATAATGGCTGAGTGGAAGGGTGGGAATGGAGCGGAGAGAATTTGCTTGTTGTCACTGACTTTAGAGACTAGGAAAATGGAACATTCACTATAAAAGTCAGTGTTAAAATTAAATAGTGAGATATAGAGACAGCTTTTGCTAATGTTTAAGTATATACCTGGCACATATGTTTAGTGTCTAAAGTTTTTCTGATAAGGATAGATCAAGAATAAGAACACAATGATTTAGTGTAGTTAATTTTAGAGAAAAAGTAAGCACATTTTTAAATGTATTAGCTTTAAAAACATATATGCAGCAATATATTTCATCATGGCATTTTCATAAATACTTTGTTTCTGTTGTTTCTTCATCTGCCACCCCATCGCTTCGCTACCAATATTCCTCTTCCTCCCACTTATCTCCTCTGTAGTACCAATATTTTTTAAATTTTTATTTAGGTGTGTTTTGAACACTGACAAACCTTTGCAGTCTACCATGGTCCCTCTGAAACATAAATGGAAATCCACATACATTTTCAAGTTTTTCTTATATCAATATACAAGATAGGCTGGTTTAAGTGTCTATGCTAAAGTCTCTCTCAGACACACGTTTATTAACTGCACTGGTATCTAAGTCACTTCCTCAAATAACCCTCCTTCTATTTGCAAGAGCACCAGAGAGGCATCCAATGAGAATGAAGGAGGCTTACATTGTCTGTGAACACGACTCCCAGTTTCCACATCTGGTACTTCACATCAATAGAGTTCAGTCTGGAATGATAGAAGACAGTGTGGGTATTCACATTAATAGAGACATAGGCCTGTGAGAACTTTGCACTTGTCATGGGCAAAGCTGGACACCTGCTCAGGAGGACAGTGCTCAGGAGATCAATACTCTGGAGACCACTTGTCCCAAGGTAAATGTCAAGAACTAAGACCTGCTCTGCAGACATACCCCAGTGCTCTGTGATGATGAGAAAGAAAACAAAATGGTATCACCACATAATGGTATGGGGTGTGTGTGTGTGTGTGTGTGTGTGTGTGTGTGTGTGTAGGGTGTGTGTGTGTATGTGTGTGAAGGGTGTGTGTGTGTGTGTGTGTGTGTGTGTGTGTTTGGGCACACACAGGTGATAGTGCATGTATGGAAGTCAGAGGACAGCCTGCATATGTTAGTTCTCAGGTTGTCAGACTTGTCTGTCCTTATCCCCTGAGCAAAGTCAACATCCCATCTTGTTATTTAAAATCAGTCTTTTCTTTTTTTTAACTGCATTATAACTTAATTTACATTACATATGTCTCTTATTCCTGGAAACTATACAAAACCAAGTAACACGCATGCTTCCAAAGTTGACTCAGTAAATTTTGCTGTGGATTTACAACACCTTTTAAAAGTACTTGCTCTTAGCCGGGCTTTGGTGGCGCATGCCTTTAATCCCAGCACTCAGGAGGTAGAGGCAGGCAGATCTCTGTGAGTTCGAGGCCAGCCTGGTCTACAGAGTGAGTTCCAGGACAGCCTCCAAAACAATACAGAGAAACCAAAAAAAAAAAAAAGTAGTTGCTCTTATGTATGTCTATAGGTATTTTGTCTGTATGTATGTCTGTGTACCACATGTGTGCAGGGCTCCAGAGGAGGGTGTCATATCCTCTGGAACTGAAGTTCTAGGCTGTTGTCAATCACCATGTGAGTGCTGGGAACGGATCCCTGTCCTCTATAAGAACCACAAATTCTCTTAACCATTGAGCTGCCTGCTAGCCCCTTGAAAACAGATTTCTGCTGTGTTTGTGGGGGTGGGATAAGAGAGGGAGATGGATATAGAGAAAGAAATGGAGAAAGAGATGTAGAGAAATAGGAGTTAGAGAATGACAATATTTCATCATATGTGCAGATAATTAATGTAAAAACCAAAACAAGAATAACCTCACAGGCTGATGGAAGAACACAACTTAAAATATATCTTGCAGGTTAAGAGTTCTGTATATAGCTAAAACAGTTAAAATGAAGTTCCTGTTTGTTTGCTTGTTGCTAAATCCTAGATAAGAGAGGTCTATTTGTCCTGTAGTAAGCCCCTGATAATTAAGGATTTTATTTCTAATTAACAGAAATCCCTGGTCTGATGTAAACTGCTTATAATGCTCATTCACTTGATTATACTCTTGCTTTGTTCCTCCCCTTTTCACTGCATCCTTTTAACAAGAAATAATCACCAACCCTCTCAGCTCTGTGAACACCTTACCTCTCCTATAAGAGGGACTTCAAGAGACCAGTGAGGGTTACTCTCTAAAACCCAACTTAGGGAGAGACAGCTGGCTGGCCAGTCTTGGGTACACCCAAATACAGCTAGCTTTAATTTGGACAATAGAGGACTTGGTCCTTCCTTTCTCTCAAATCTCAGGATCCTCTGTGTGTGTGTGTGTGTGTGTGTGTGTATGTGTGTGTGTTATACTTTTGTATGTGTACAGTGTATGTGAGTATTTACATGTGTATAGGGTGTACTTTGTGCATGTTGGTGTGAAGGCCGAGATTGACTGGCTGTCTTTTTCTATTAACTACCTATCTTAACTTCTAGACAGGGTATTTCAGTGAAACTCACCATTTTGGCTAGACACAGGCCAACAAGCTCCCAGAATCCACACGTGTCTACCTCCCAACACTAGGATTACAACATGCTCACCCACGCCTGGCTCTGTATGGCTGCTGGAGATCTGATATCTTGTCCTCAGACTTGCTCAGCAAGTGCTTTACCATGGAACTGGCTCCCCATTCCTATTGACCATTTTGTACTGCATTTCAGTAGAAAGGTTTCTGATTTAAATAACAAAACTTGCATTGACACATACATTCATCTTACAACTGAATTTTATAAAGGAGACCACTGTTTGTCTCCTTTTCATGTTTTCTCTTTGTAGTGCTAGGGCATGTACCCAGGACTTGAACTTGTTGAGTGAATGCTCTCCCTCTGAGCTGCAGCCCTGTTTCCTTCTGTTTACAGTCACCTCAGCAGCTCACTCTCCATTTCCCTTCAGGTAGGCTTTAGCTTTTCCCTCAGGACTAGACCCTCCTCCTATTATGGCTCCCAGCATGCATCTTAGCTGCTACTAATGCTGGGAGCCTTTCTCTTTTACTTGTCTGTGACCTCCTGGGCACAAAGTAGTATCAAACAAATTAAATGTCCCTCCATCAATGTATGTTGAGTGAATAAATCTGAGCACAAAAACTCATGAGCTTTGAAAATTAAAAAAATCATGTACTATAAAACACTTGCTTTTTTATTTTCAGAACTTGGCACTGATTTGGGGGTTAGATATAACTTGGTTCGCCTTTTTACACCCCAGTTGTAGGCCAATTGGCAGATGACATGAACTGACACAATATAGTGTTAGCAGCAACAGATCTCAAAGAGGCCTCTCCAGACACAAGAGTTCCATCTTTAAGTACTTTGTAAAAATTATTGACTTTAATAGGCCATTCTGAAATATGAGAGTGAGCAGTTTGCTAAGTAAGGCTGATAAGACAGGTATTTGTTGTTGCTATTGGTGTTTTCTGCCTTTGTTTGGTCTGTCTTCAAAGGATGAAGGTTCCCTTCTTTAGCTCAGGATTTCTTTGTCTGTTGTCTTTTTCTGAGGCAGGGTGTTGCTTTTCTGCCAACACTCCTTATGAACACTTGGGCTCAGCTAACCCTCTTGCTTAAAATTCCCAAGGGCTAAGGCTGTGCACAAACAGGCCCTGCTATATTTTTCCTTTTCTCAAGGCAAAAGAATGTCTTTGAGTCATAATTGTTTTTATTAGCACAGGACCCTTCCATAAGCAGCCCATCGATATTTGCAACAGGTTTCAGCATTAATTTTGTTTCTAAGCATGAAAGGAATTGAAAAAAGGTGACTTGATGATCTCTATGAGAGCAGCATTATTTTCCACAGAAGTGATTTAAAGCAAAACAAAGGTTTTGAAATTCAGGATGTCTGAATTTTTCAGTGTTGTTTCTTACCTGAAATTTTTATTTTATGGTTATTTTCCACCAATCACATACTTGAGTGATAGCCCCACTGCCACTGTCATTAAGCAGTGTTCTCTGTTAAAGCACCCAATACTGTGTGGCATTCTTGCTGGGTGGGGCTTACCCCACCTCCAGGGAGTGGCCCTTGGCTAACTGAGGTGGCTAGCCAAGGCTCAGGCTCCCCTAGAAACAGGCCTTGATTCATGAAAATCCTATGTATTTGAGAGGTCAGTGGGCAGTAGGTGGTGAGAGGTTGCTTGAGGATTTTGAGATATAAGCTTGTGTGCCCCACCCCCTAAGACCCCACAACTGTAGGCTAAGTTTTTCTTACCCACAGGGAGGAAGTGAACCACTTATTTAAATGTGACTTACCAAGTTGCATGTGTGGATAAATGAGGGAAATATTGACGATGTATTTATAAATGGATCTTGTGACGACAAAGTTTATTGGTGACTAAATAACTACTATGTGGATTCTTTTGAATCTGGGTGAACACATCAAGGTGGCAGGCACAGAGCCTGCTAAGCTTTTAAGTCTTGACCTTCTAAATGTTGCAGTAAACACACAGAACGGGGAAAACTTTTTTCCTCAGTCTTGCATATTCCTTATTGGATCTTTGTTCAGATTTTATTATCCATATTTAAAGATGATAAGAACATAGATTTTCTGACCCTTATTTATTATATAAAACAGTGAAAGGTTTTGCTGATTAAAAAACCATGATACTTAGGTGTGTACATGTGCTTGTTGTGTATATGTGTATATGTCTCAGAGCGTGTGTGGAGGTCAGAGGACAACTCGTAGAGTAAATTCTCTCCTACCATTGTGGAGTCTGGGGATGGGGCTTAGGTCATCAGGCTTGGCAGCAAATATGTTTACTGCTGAGCTACCTCACTAGTCTATCATCAGATTTAAAACTGTCCAGTATCACTAGTCTGTCACCAGACTTAAAACTGTCTGATGAAGAAACAGTCTAAACTTTTCTCCTATTTTTAAATGTTTTTGATGTTATTGTTACAAATATTACTAAGAAAAATATGTAACTCAGCAAAACTATATAATTCTGTCAGTAACCAGTGACCTGCAAATGCTCACGAGGGGTTCAGAATCCCTCACACCCTACTTCTTGTCTCAAATGACAAACTTGAAGGCCTTGGCTCCTGAGACTCTCAATGTCCTTCTTCATGTGTGTGACATATCCTGAATACCACAGGGTCTCATATAACTCAGGCTGGCCTGGGACTTGTGTAGCTCAGACTAGCCTTGAACTTCTGATCCTCCTGACCCCATATTCTAAATTTAGGTAGTAAGACATGCACTACAATGCCCCCCTATGCCTATACAAACAGACACACACATACCCCCCAAACTTTCACAAACATGCACATACCACACACAGACACACACACACACACACCCCACACTCACACACACAGACATACACCACTCACACACAGACCCACACATAGCCCCCACACTCACAAAAACACACACACATATCCCTCACACTTGCACATATACATATCACACAGAGACATATACCACACATACACACACACACACACACACACCACACACACACACATACACACACACACACTCACTCACTACAAAGTATGTATGTGATTAAGAGGACAACTGGCAGGAATCAGTTCTCTCCTTCTACTGTGTAAGTGGGAGAGATCTAAATTGGGTTGTTAGGATGGATGCCAAGCGCCTTTGCCCACTGAGCCATATCACATGCTCCAAATTCACATTATTTTTAAAGACATAGAAAATATATGATGAATGAGATACTTAACCAGAGCATTTTCCTAATTCCGGGTGCAATACTTTTTTAAGACAAAGTACTTCCTACAGATACACACACGAGTTTTCAAAGCAATTATCTCATCAATTACAGATTGAGACCACAAATACACAGATAAGGCACGCTGTGCTGGGGATACAGGTCAGTGAGGAAGCACTTGCCTCACATGCTTAAACACGAGGCTGGGTTTGAAACCTGTTGCTGCAAAGCAGACAAACCAAAACCAAAACCAAGTAAAGCTGATTTCTCAAGGGAAATTGTCTCATTGATTACAGATTGAGACCACAAATACATACATGGATAAGGCATGCTGAGCTAGGGATACAGGTCAGTGGGGCACTTGCCCCATTTGCTTTAACATGAGGCTGGGTTTGAAACTTGTTGCTGAAAAGCAAACAAACAAAAATCAAAACAAAGCAAGGCTGATGTCTCAAGTGAAGTGACCACATGCTTCTTCTAAAATAATGAAGTGCCTGGGTAGTAAAGTGGAATCCAGGACAAGTGAGTGAGCTTCCTCGATTGCAGAATCCAGCTGGTCACATCTGCTAAGTAGAGAGAGGAATACACACGTACTGACCCTTCGTGTCATGAGGCACATGTGCCTGGGAGAGAGCTGGAAGGAAACTGTGTCAGTCTCAAGGGAACGCAATCCAACTCATCTATATCTTTTCTAGGTAGCAGTGATTTCACAAGAGTGCCATTTAAACACTACTTCTGCTTCCAAAGCATGCAATTTAACTTCCCTTCAAAAAAGACTCCTCCAAAAATGTAGTTCTGTGTTGCATTTTATGTGAGTTTGACTTTAAAGAGGAGATTAGGAAGGGTGACTTAAATCAAGAATGGTGGATTTTCTTGTTGCTCTTCTCTCACTGTATGTACACAACAAGGAGCCTTATCTGGTACCTCATACCTGAAATCACAACACTCCAGAAGCAAGAGCAGGAAGATGGTGAGATGGAGGCCTAGGGAGCTATCAGTCAGCTCCAGGCCTTCCTGGGATATTATATAATGAGTTTTAGGTCAGCCTGGGCTATATGACAAGACCCTGTCTCAGTAATAACAATAACAACAACAAGAAGAAGTTAATAGGAAAATATCCCTTCATTCTAAAACCTCAAACACTCATGTCCTAGCTAGTTTTCTGTCAACTTGACACAAAATAGAGTTATCTGAAAGGAGGAAACTTCAGTTGAGGAAATGTCTTCATTAAGATCTGGCTGTAGAGCATTTTCTTAATTAACGATTGATGGGGAATCTCCAGCCCATTGTGGGTGGTATCATCTCTGGGATGGTAGTCCTAGGTTCTATAAGAAAGTTGGGTAGTGGTGGCACATAGTTTTAGTGGAAGCAGAAGCAGGAGGATTTCTGAGTTTGCCTGGTCTACAGAGTTAATTCCAGGACAGCCAAAGATACACAGAGAAACCCTGTCTCCATAAACCACACACACACACACACACACACACACACACACACACACACACACACACACACACAAGAAAAATGAAAAATAAAGGAAGGAAGGATGATGGAAGAAAGGATGAAAAGAAATAAAGAAAGAATAGAAGGAAGGAAGGAAGGAAGGAAGGAAGGAAGGAAGGAAAGAAGGAAGGTGAGCAAGCCAGTAAGAAGCAACCCTTCATGGTCTCTGCATCAGTTCCAGCCTCCAGGTTCCTGTCCTGTCTGGGCTGCTGTCCTGACTTCCTTCAATGATGAACAGTGTTGTGGAAGTATAAACCAAATAAACCCTTTCCTCCCCAACTTGAATTTTGGTCATGGTGTTTCATCACTGCAATAGAAAGCCTAAGAAAACCCAGAACTGTGAAAGTCCACTTGATTTGCACTAGCAGCTTGCTTTCCTAAGTGAGGAAAGGGATATCTGAGCTATCTGGGTCAGAAATGCATCCCGGTCCCCACCACTTTTGTAGGGCAGAAGGTCACTCACACAGCAGACAAGGAGCTGTCCTTCTTGGGCTTCTTCTTCTCTCTTGCATCGCTGAAATCCAGTGCAGCCTTATCCATGCCCAGTAACTCACTGATTCTGTCTCGCCCATAAAACTCTCCATATTTATCCATTACCTGTGGTCAAGGGAGAAGAACATTATTGGCCTTAAGTATTAAGTGCTACTTATACATCTATACAAGTGTGTCATTTTTTCCATTACCATACATTTGCTAGATTTTAAAGAAAAATTTACCATCTAGTTTACAATTCATCTTCTGCTGTTGAAGTTCTAAATAAATCTATAGAATCTACAGAACCTTGAATAACTCATGTCTAAGGAATGAGATTTCCTCTTCCAGTAAGGGAGGCATGGTAATGACTGCTCTGCAGTTAGTGACATAGTGGGGGAAGCAGGAGAAAAGTGACCTTCAGTCTTTATCCAGAATTTTGTCAGATTACTTGTGATTGTCACGATATGTAAGCTTGTCCTCTATCTCATGTGATTATCATGATGCACCAGCTATGAATTAATGGTAGCATCCCATTATACAGACTACAAAAGTAGAGAGATGGACATCAGTGAAGTGTCAAGTGTGGTAACATGTGCACTGGAAATGCAGAGATAGGTGGGATCATGAGGCTCTCGGGCCAGCCAGCCTAGCCTAACTGGTGAGTCTCAGGACCCAAGGAAAGACATTGTATCAAAATGATGGACAGTACCTGAGGAGCAATAGCCAAGGCTGACCTAAGTTCCTACACCCATCCACACACCTACACACATATTCTCCTCCACATACCTGTGTACCCAAACACACAAAAGCATGCATACACACACATACATATGCACACACACACACACAGACATAAAGGACAGACATGGCTTCCAGCTCAGTATAAATCCCAGCAGGCCCAACTCTCTGATGTGCTGTTCCTTCCAGTAAGCTGAAGTATCCATGTATAATGATTTACAGAATAGCCAAAATGGAAGCAATAGGGAAATCAAGGAAAGAAAAGCAGAATAGATCATTAATAGCAGGAAGATGACCATCTTGAGTGAGGTAACCCAGTCACAAAAAGACAAACATGGTATGTACTCACTCATATATGGATTTTTAGACATGGATCAGGATAGTTCCAGTCTGCACTTCCACTGACAGAGAGTCTGGGAAACAGGAAAGAACCTAAGAGAGATATGCATGGTACCCCAGAGAAAAAGAATGAGGCAAGATATTCTGAACAGATGGGGAACACGGCGAGGGGTGGAGGGGAGTGGGAGCTGGAAAGAAGAAGGGGGAAAAGAGGAAGAGAGAGTAGGTCATGGGGGAACAGGAAGGTTGAGTGGGTGCTAAAATAGGGGGAAGAGGGAATCATAGGTTAGAAGACAGATCAGGCACCAGTGTGACCTCTAGTGATCTAAAGGGATGACACCAACTGGCAAGCTAAGCAATAGTGGAATGCCCATTCCTGATAATGAGCTTGATGTCCATAACCATCCTGGAGCCTTCATCCAGTGATTGATGGAAGCAGAGGCAAACACCCACAGCTAAACACTGAACTGAACCCATGGAACCCAGTGACAGAGAGAGAGGAGCGATGAGCAAATTGGCAAAGAATGGGCTGGCAAAACCAGCAGAGACAGCTGATCTGAACAGGGGAGAGCTCTTGGACCCCAGACCGATAGCTGGGAGGCCAGCATGGGACTGATCTGGACCCCTGAATGTGAGTGTCAGTGAGAAGGCCTTGGCAACCTATGGGCAGTGGATCAGTGTTTATCCCTGTAATACAAACAGACATCGTGTGTCCATAACACAAAGAGGGATGCTCTCTCAGCCTGGACTCTTAGGGGAGTGCCTGGACCCTGCCCTGAGTGAAATGACAGACTCTAGATATCCCCTATGTGGAAGGAAATGGCGATAGGGTGGGAGGCTGGGGGGAGATGGCGGGGGGGGGGTGCTGGAGGAGGGGAGGGAGAGGGAACTGGGATTGACATGTAAAACAAAAAGAGAAAAAGAATAGATTTGATTAAGACAAAAAATAGCAGGAAGATGGGAAGGAGGAAGCAAGCAAGGGATGGGGCACCCAGGAGACCAAGTGGGACAACAAACAAGAGAGAAGACATGGGGAGAGGGGAAAAAGAAAGCAGACAGAGGGAACCTGGACAGATGGTTTTAAAGAAATAAAACAGGGCTTTCTAAATGCACAAAACAGGTTAAGTAAAAGAAAGCCTTGAAGAAAAGTGCTGTTTAAAATGACTACAGGACAGGCTTTTCAGGATAACTAAACTAATTTTCTGTGTGGTTTTTCTCAGTCCTGAAGATAGCTGGCCTTTATGGAATTCCTACAGTCTCGCTCTTCTCCCTAGAGGACACAGTCGGTACTGCAGCCTGTGGGGATAAGGGCACATCTGAGTGTGTGTATAGGATAAAAATCAGTATCAGATGGCTTCCTAAATCACTCTCCACCTTATTATTTGAAGCAGAATCTCTCACTGAACCTGGAACTCTATTTCAGGGAGGCCAGATAGCCAGTGAGTCCTCCAGATCCTCTGTTCTATGTCTCCCTGGTGCTTGGATCACAAGCATGCCCTGTGCCAGCTTGTGTGGGGGCTGGGGATGTACACTCACGTTCTCACATCACACAGCAGACATTTGTCAACTGTGTCATCTCCTAGTCCTTATCTTGCTATTTCTTTGACATAGATACATAGTTTCCTCCAGAGATACTGGGTTTAATATTTTAGAAACACCATCTTTATTCCACTAAAAACTTCATAGACATAAAATATCCAAAATGCCCATTTAAAATTATTTTAAAATAGTCTTTCAAAACTTTGGCCTAATTTAGATATGCATATATGCATTAGTATAATAAATTCAAAATACCAGTTTGCAAGGTAACAAAAAATGTGCAAATGTACACATAGCAATCAGTAAATGCAGATTCTTTCCACCAGAAAGTGTGAACATACATGTGCATGCACTCACACGCGCGCACGCACACACACACACACACACTGTACTCAATGATACAATTGAATTACATTTAAGTTCTTAGTGTATGCTCCATCTCTGCATAAGGTGATAAGAAAAACTTTCAGTGTCTCCTTGACAACCACCTTTGGAACAGCACTGAATTAATAAAGACATGCACCTGTGCCAGTACACGCAGAGCTGGCATTTACCAGGAAACAATGTGTGAACTGAGCCATTTAAAGAATCAGCAAGAAGCCGGGAGTGGTGGCTCATGCCTGTTACCTCAGCATTCTCCAGAAACTGAGGGGAAAAGATTGCAGTGAATTTGAAGCCAACATGGGCTATTTAGTGAGTTTCAGGCTAGCCTGGCTACAGTTTAAGACCTTGTCTTAAAACTCCACTTAAAGAAAAGAAGAAGCAGCAGCAAAACAATAAGAGTAATTCCTGAATGGCAGCCATCAGCACACAAATGCTGTAACATACGATGTTTCAACTAAAACTTGAGGGCCCACATGCATGTCCTGTGTAGGGAGGGCAGGGATAGCCGCATGTCTCTATGCAGAGGTTCTCAACAGCAGAGCTTAGCAGCAGCTAGACACATAACTGAAGCAATGACAGTATCCTTTCTGCCACCCTCCCTCACAATTAGAGTCAGATTGTTTTTTAAGGTCTTTAAAGTTATATAAAGAAAAACAGCCTTCAGCCGACTTGGGCAACCCAGACAATATCAAAGCAAATTCTTACTGTTCGTGTCACTGTGTACACTTTGCTGTTCCCTGAGGCATAGTGGGCAAGTGAAGCAAGGTCTGTTTATTTAGGGGCAACAGAGAATAAATGTCTTAGATGCTACTTTGAGGATGCCTATTCGATTCTCTTGCCACTGTGAGGTAACAACAGCAGGCAACTGGAACACACCTCACACCCCACTCTACACCTGAACCACATCACAGTCACTGAAGTGTCCTTTAAGAAAAACACTGGGAATTTGTCCCTTTTCAGAAACATTACCTTTCTTTTAACAAATTTATCCCAGTAGTTATTGGGAAATGACCTAAAAGACACAAAAGCAGAGAAGTAAGAGAATTAACACTTTTAAATGATAAATGACATATAATTTGAAATAAAAAATATTGAAAATAATATGTATGCAGCTCTACCATCTACTTAGTACAATGAGTCATATAGCATCCCTGTTCATAATTTTTCTATAAGTGTATTAACTATCATTTGAATAACAGCAATAGGCAAATCACATTAAAATAATATGGTTGATATCTTTCTATAATCATATTTATTAACAAGTTGCATATTATATTTTATCATTTGTTTATAAGAGTGTAATATGTGTATACATATATATGTATGTATTTCTTGTCAGTTATTTAGAATGAGAATGTCTACAGACTGTCACTTTGGTGGGGGCTGAGAGGTGAAGGACTAGTCTAGCACATTCAAGGCTATGATTCAAGTACTCCTACTCCTAAAAGAACAAACTAGTAGATTAGAAACCTGCCACTTTTCCTATAAAGTCTTATTCCCCAGTGGAAAACTCAAGATCCTACTAGAAATAACTTCTAAGAATCAGCAATTCCAGGGCTGGGGACATGGCTCAGCAGAAGAGTGCTTGCAGAGCAAGGGCGAGACCTTGGATTCAATCCTCCTCATCATATTAAAAAAATTAAAAAGAGTAAACAAACTCGATCATAATATAATATCTGACTCTTATGGAACATAAACACTCAAAAATATACCACCAATAATTGTTTTTATAGAAGTTATAAGTTGGAATGGACGTATATGAGACACAGTATCTGGTTGGTTTATATGTTTTTATCTTGACCCAACAGGCTAAATAATTACTAGATTAGTTTTTTAAAAAGTGGTTTTTTTTTTCTTGTCTTACAAATGACATTGGAAAATTTGCTAGGTTCATGTGAGGCTGGTTGGTGGTGTTCTCTGGAAGCTCAGACACATTAGCAGTATGAGTTCAGTATTTCTGCCTTCATCACTTCAGCCCTTTCCTTAATGAACAATTTCTGCTTCCTCTGCTTTTGGAAGAGATGCACAGTGGGTTGTGAACCTGGTGCTACATACCTCCTGAGCCCAGGTAATGGCTGTTCATTGCCATCAGCACTGTGCAAATGGTCTCAAAGCGCTTTTTGATTAAGAGACTCAGACCAGAGGGCAGAATTGCAGGTATCCATTAGCTTCAGATGATTCTTAGTCTTTTGATTTTTCTTGGCTGAATATATAACTGTTATTCACTTAGGCTAAACTTTTAACAAATCTTCAGAAACTCTAGCAGAGAATTTCTTTTAACATCTTGAAATTCCTGAGCCCAGAATTGCCTCCCATAATCCCTCACTTACTGCGTGTTGATCACGAGTCTGTCCCACTGGCCTTTAATATCGTCTTCTGAAGGCTGCTCTGTAATGTAAAGTCCATCAAATTCCAATTTACGTGCCACTTCCTTCTCTCGCTTAAAAATAACCAATGGGACCTGCAGATGGAAATAAACATGTCGACATTCATTTAGCTGGACTGGCCATCTCTAACAGTCACTATCTTTACAAAACAGCTTTTGGGAAAAACTATTTCTCTTCTTACTTCAGGAAGGGGAAAAAAGTGAAAGTGAATGAACTACATTCAGGCAGAAAGAAGTATCTAGAAGGTTTTGGTAAAAGAGAATACATGTGCTTATGTTTTAAAGACATGGGAATTAATATATAATTGGACAAATGATAGTGTTCTAAATACTAAAGGGAGATAGGTGATTACAAAATATTCAATATATTCAAATACATATTACTTTGATGCAACAATATGAACAGATGTGAAAAAATCTTAGTGATTTTAGTCATGTCCCTGAAAGCATGTGTTTTAAGGTCTTTAATAACTCTATGCACAAAATGCTTGTATTATATAGAGGTAGATTCGTGTTTCAGCATTGGCAAACATCTTGGTGAGTGCAACAATGCCTTTGTCGTCTGTTGATGATTTCCCTTTCACATGGATGGAGTCTGTGCAAGCAGAGCTGGGAGGGACTGACACTGAGGAAGTATCCAGGGATGCTTACCCCCATGAGAAAAGGGGGACAAGAGGTAGAAAAAATTCCTACAGGAACATCTCACACTCTTGTCTTTTATTCCAAGCCCTAGTTTTTCAAACATCTTATGAGGCTTCATAGCTAGAGGTAAAGGGCAGTGAAATAAAAACAAATAAACAAATTTGCACAGGCAAGGGCATCCCCAAACACTCAGAGAGACAATATTACCACATTGAATTCTATTTACCAACACTTACTGTTACTCCCAGCAGGGACATGGGGATAAAGGCAACTTGGTTTCTAGGTGAAATAGCAGGAACTGCTAGTCTTCTGCCATAGATGGTGATGAGAGTTACATACCTAATCACAGAACAGTACACCCCACCCACAACTATTTAACTGTGAAAGGCTGTGGGCAGTGGGATTCACCTCTGAATGGTGAAGTTATACATGAAAATGTTGACTATATGAATGGTTATCAATAGGCAAAACCATAGTTGCAATCAATGACTAATCAATGGAAACTCGGAAAGGTAAGGCACCTCCAGTCCTAGCTTCAGAGATAGAAGCCTATGACCATAGTTGCTCTTCTGCCCTTAGCCCATCATTTCCCTCTACCCCAACTTGTTTCTTCCTTCTGCCTCAGAGATGTGGAGACCCAGAGTATGTCATATAAACACCACAAATTTCATTTCAGTACTTGCTTCCCCAGAAGTCCAATCTACAGACATTGTAAATACACAGGTACTTGGGTACTAACTTTCAAGCAGTAGTATCCAATGATGCAAAAGAAAGAGATGACAGTGTGCAAAATGGCTAAGATGCGCAAGGTGGGTTCCATGTAGCCACTGCTCTCCTCTAGGACATAGTGCACTGCGATGATTCTATGTGGGTTGCTGTCCAGGCTAGTGGTCACTTTGGCAGTGTCGCTGGAGCTTCGGGCAGCCAGCTCCTTTCCTTCAACCACAGAAGAAGTGGAAACCTAATTCAAACCATTTAAAACACAGTCAATTCACTTCGTATCACATCACCATAAAAGAAGGAAATGGAAACACAACCCCTGTAGACAGCTGAATGTGAAGTCAGTATGTACTGGTATCATGGAAAGACTAACATGAAAGGATAGAGACATCTTTTCCAACAGCAAATACAAGTAACAAATATGCTTCTAAAACTCATTCTAGAGGGCTGAGAGATGGCTCAGTAGGGAAAAAAGCTTGCTGTTAAGTCTGATGCTGACTCCAGTCTCCAGGAATGATAGGATGGAAGGATGGAAGGAGGGAAGAGACTCTTGCTAGGTGTTCTTTGACCTCCTCATTCATATGGCAACTTACTGTGTGCACACACACAGAATGAATGCTGTTTTTTAATTTGTGTTAATCCAAAATCTGCAGAAAAACACTAGATACTTTTCTTCTCAGTTATCTAAATAATGTTATGTGAGGGAGGTTCTGTCACATCCAGGCATCATAACAAGTAAGGAATTCAGATGAATCATCCTAGGAACACTGGGGGTGACCCCTCTGTAATACTCAGCCCTCATCAGTTGCAGCCAGCTGAGGTTCCTCCTACTCTTCCAGAAGTGTATGTACCCCGACTTCCTGGGCATCTGTGATGGCCTGGGCTTTGGTCTCTCTGTTTTGCTAAAGTGCAGCTTAGAATTGGGGTAAATGTGCTCTCTCAAAGCTCCCAGAGGAGCTATCCATTGCCATCAGTCACTTAGAACTTTTAGAATGGTCTTCAATCCACAGGGACACACATACATACCTTGTAGAAGAGCAGGATGAAATTGATGGCGAAGGCAACAAACAAGGCCAGCATTCTCATGTTGTAAAAGTTGCGAGCAAAATAGTTCTGAAGGGGGAAAGGGTTGAGAACAGGCCAGCCAGTAAGAGATCAGAAATTTGCAAACATTTTAAACAAAAATCTGTTAATTTTCACCAAAGTGCAGAGTAGGAGCTTGCTGTGTCCTTGGTATTAGAGACACACAGCATGAGACAAAATTTCTACCACCAAGGAGGAGACAGCTAGTAACAACCATACCCTCAGATACAAAGAATCATCAAGAACTCCAAGTGACATATTGATACTTAGGTGAGGGCTTAGGGAGTAGTTTGGATAGATGGCTTGGAAAGGCTATCTTAGGGGGTAGCTTGAGCACAGGCCTGCTGGTGGCAAGGAGCTAACTGAACCATAGATGGAGGAGGTGTAATAGAGACAGGGATAGTGAGGACAGGATCCTGAATTAAGAGTAATGCTGTGAGGCTGGAGAGCAGGTTAAGGGCATCTACTGCTCTTACAAGAGGATCTGGGTTTAGTTTCCAGCACCCACACAGAAGTTCACATCTGTACCTCTAATTATGGGGGAATCTGATGCCCTCTTCTGACCTCTACAGGTACTACATGCAAGTGGTACACACACACACACACACACACACACACACACACCATTACTCTTTTTAAACTATTTTAAATAGTGTGTGTGTGTGTGTGTGTGTGTGATTTTAGTTGTCTGTTACAGTAAACTGATTGAGTGACCTCTGAACTCATTAACAACCTCTAGGACTATACTGCAGAGATATATGTCCCAGCACTTCTTGGATGAATGACCTAATCTTTCCCAAAGAACATGTTGTCTCTTCTGTAATGTCAACATAACAACAGAATCAACTTCCCTCATTTAGTATGAGGAAATCCAGTTATTCACTTTAATATGCTATTAGTAATTACATACACTGCTTGATATGCTGTCATTGCTAAAACTGAGATTTTATTCTAGGATGTTGAGATTCTGGTGGAGAACTAAAGAGGACAGGATGTAGCTAGGTGATGGCTTTGAAATCCCTCTGTGGAGACAGTAGTAAGCATGGATGCAAAAAGAGATGATGTTGGCAGTGAGTTGGTCTCCATGGCATCCATAGACATGCACAGAACTGGGTAGGTTCTTGGGGAACTTTACAGGAAGAGCTGGAGCTGAGTTTTGACTTTTTGTTGTTTGTTTGTTGATTGGTTTCTTTTCTGTATTGTGTTATAGGTAAGAGACAAAGGACTCAAAGTTGAGTGAATAAGTCAGTGATTGGTATGGTGTATAGCATTCAGAAGAAACCAAAACAACCTAGCACAAGTGGATATAAGGAAAGAGACTACACTAAAGGCAACTATTTGTTATAACATGAAGTGAGTTTTAGTGTGATAAAGCCTAGCCATAGCAACAATGCCTCTCATTAACCTATCCATGAACATACTCCTCTCTGTTGGGGTCTTTGTCCTATAATGGATCTGGCTTTACTGCCACACCTACCTGAACTAAGACTGAGTAACACACTCAAACTGAGCCAGTTACACTGTCTCTCCTAGAAAGGAAAATAATAGGTCACAGAGACTGAGTCATCTAATTGTGGCTGTTGGATGGAGAGAGTCACAAAGACACAAAGGAAAGGAATCTGTGGAGGGCACCACAGCCATGACTGATCTTGTGTGTACAAACTGGGAAACATATGCCAAAGATACCAAGAGAAACAGAAAAGTGGAAGAGTTACACAGAGACAAGGAACATAGGAGCCCTGAGGCAGAGATGGAAGGAATCTCAGTTTCTTGCGTTATTCAACTGCAGAGACAGGCTCTTCAGGATCCACAGGGACACTAGAGGATACTGAAGCACCTACCCAGCCTGCTGCCATGGCAACCACTGATACATATTAAATTAACAATTACACAGAATTATCTCAGAAACATTTGTGTTCAGTGGACTCTGTAGCAAACACTCCAGAGAAAATATAAGATTTGGGGAATATTTCTATGAAAGTCCTATGAACAACTACCTTCATTCGCTCAATTTCTTCATTTTCTTTTGGAATAATTTTGAACTATTATCAACAAAATGCTGACTCATTAAATTTACATTTATAAAATACATTTATATTTTACTTATATGTCTATACATATTTCTTTTTAGTAAAAGGTAGGATGACAGACTCATTTGGTTTTGGGGTTTTGAACAATATATGGACCCAGGAGGCTGTGTTAGAAGATCTTGAAAATAGACCTAATGGGTTTTAAAGTATTTGTGGGAAGACCTACTATGCTGCCTGTTATTCAGTCAAAGGATGTCAAAACAATGTGAACATATGCAGTGGCCTTGGGGATGTCAGCCCATTTGAAGGTGTGTAGAGGCCATGGGGTGTCAGGCAGTATGAACTGCATAGAAGGAATAGTGACTTGGAAAAAGGCATTTACCCTAAAAAATACACTAGGCTGTAGAGATGACACTGCTGCTCTTCAGAGGGCCTAGCTTTGCTCCTCAGCACCCACATAGTAGTTGACAGCTATCTGTAATTCCAGTTCCGGCATATGAGATGCCCTCTTCTGGCCCCTTAGCCACTGCATATACTTGGTACACATCAATGCATGGAGGCACTCATATGTATGCCAGAAATAAAGATCAACAAACCACTTCAAAAGTTCGAATACGCTAAAATGAGTAGATAAAATATCTGCTTAGCCCCTGGTTCTGAAGACTTTGCCTTTATAAATCAAACCAATTGCAAAGAAAAAAAATACTTGGACAAAAATTTCTGTCCTAAAAGGATATAGACATTTTTTCTTGCTATTATTCCCTAAACAATACACCTTAACAAACATTCACATAATATTCACATTGCATTACAGACATAAATAATCTAGATAGGTCAAAAATACACAGAAGGACATGTGCTGTTCACACACAAACATTCCACCATTCTTATATGAGGGACTTGATTCTCAGATGTGGTAGAAGGGTTTTCTGGTACTATCTGCTACACACAGTCAAGGGAAATCACTCAATACTAAAAGCCATCCCCAAGTCTCACCAGCAGCTTCTGTTGATAGGCAATGATTTTCTTCCAGAATGCTGACTCTGGCACCTCAGGTTCCCCATATCGATGTGTATGAAGCTGCCTCAACTTCTGTTTGCCCTTATCATCTTTGGCTTTTTCTTCTTTTTCTCCATCTTCACCCCTGTGAAAACCAAGGCAGCACAAGCTCTCTAGAAGGTGAAGAATCAATCAGGTGCTTTGCAAAATACAAAATGAACAAATAAATCACAATATCCACTTAGATACTAAGTTTTGTATGTATGTATGTATGTATATGTTCATGTGTAAGCATGTGCATGTGTATATGTATACATGTGGGAACCAGAAGACAACCTTGAGCATCCTTCCTCCTTGGGTACTATCCACTTTGTTTTGTTTGACAGAGTCTTGGATTGGTTCACCTATTAGGTGAGGGTGACTGGTCAGCAAGTCCCAGGGATTTGAGTATCTCTTCTACCCTCCAGTGCTGGGATTACAAGAACAGGACATTATTACCCAGTCTTCTATGTAGGTTTTGGAGATCAAACTTAGGGTCATGTACTCATGTATCAAACTCTTTATAAACTGAGCCATCGTCTATGGCTCCCAAACTAAGTTCTACCCTAGTGAATACTATAGCATTCTGTATTTCAGAGTGAGAAAAATGATTTCCTGCCCTCCCCATAGATGAGTGATTCAGCAGAACTCAAATAAAAGGGACATTTTTCATGCTGGAAACTTTTTGTATTCATATCTTAGCAGATTCTCTTTACTTGTACAATAAAATATTTGACTACAAAATGGTACAACAATAAATACATTTCTTGTCCCCCATTTCAGTATACCTTACTTTTTAAATATACTTTTGTGAACAAGAGCTAAGACCTCATGCATGCCAGGCAAGCAATCTTCCATTCAGTTACAGACCTAGCCCTCTTTTTCACTATTTAATTTGAGACAGGGTCTCACTAAGTTGCCTAGGCTGGCCTTGAACTTCCCCCATATAACCCATGCCAGTCTTGGACTTGCAGTCTTCCTGCCCCAGCCTCCCAAGTAGCCATGATATCAAGACTACACTACCAGTTCTGGCAACACAACTTATTTCTAAATTTTGATCATTAAAATCATAATTCTATTTTTTCTATTTAATTATACTTGATCTCAGCTTAAAGGCTGAGAGGTGATTCTTTTATGGGGGTAAGGGGTTCAGCATACTAGTGAAGTTCAGAGGACAACTTGTAGAAGTTAGTTCTCACCTCCTACCATGTAGATTCTAGGGATCAAACTTAAGTCCTTAAGCTTGGAAGCAAGTGCCTTTACCTGCCCAGCCACCATACTGACCCGTAATTCAATTGTTAACAACCATTGACACTTAAAATCAAAGTCTGGTGCATTTGGTTTTTCTCATATATAATGCTAATATACTAATACATTGACACAGATAATCACACTTACCTAATTTTATTAAGGAAAATATATTAACTTTAATATCAATATAAGTATATTGTTATGTTAATTCCAGATAACAATGGACTTAGGACTAGAAGTTTAATACTTTTTAATACTTAGAGATATTCATTTAAGCTGTCTGTATACTTGCAAATATGTGGGGGGCAGAGGACAAGTTGAAGGTGTTAGTTACCTTCTTCCACCATGCGGATCCTGGGGATCAAACTCAGGTCACCAGACTTGGCAACTAGCATGTTTACCTGCTGAACCATCGCTCTAGTCCCAGGGCTAAAAGTCTACATAAAAAAGTGCTTTAAATGTAAGTACGAATCCTTCTGGTGAGGGCACAGATGCTGCAGTAAGCTCACACTAGGTCTAGTCAACACTACACTTCACAGTAGGTAAGAATTGATGTCCACTGTTCCATGATACATGTGCCAGTTTTTCCACTCTAAATGTCATTTACCTGGCCACATTAACAACAGATCCAAGATCTAAGACAATGAAAACAGGCTCACGAAATAGTAAAATAATGGGGAAAGTTGTAAAGTGGCTGTTCTGTGAGATAGAACCCTGACTTTAATTTTTTCTTAACTTTTTCTAGATGAATATATAAAATTACATATATTTGGGGCAAGGTAAGGGTTTTTATTATGGGAGGTCTGACATTTCTCCTGTTTCATGCTGTACTCTTCATCACCTACCTCTGTGTTGACAATAGACTCCACAACACCAGGTGTGCTCATGAAGATGAAGACCCCTAGGCCCATTCCAGCATTCCATAACAGAGAAGGTGTGTGTATGTGTGTGTGTGTGTGTGTGTGTGTGTGTGTGTGTGTGTGTGTGTGTGTGTGTGTGTGAGCAGGTAGGGTGGGACCCAGGAATCTGTCTTGTGTGTTTCTGAGTAGGTGGTACATGTGTATTCTCATATAGGTCACAAGCTAACCTCAGTAGCCATACACCCAGTATTTTTTGAACATAGTCTCTTCCTCAACTGGGGTTCTCTAATTTGGCAAACTTGGCTGCCTACTGAGTCCCAGGGCAGCCTCCCCATTGAATTATGAGTCTGCACCTCACACTGAGGCTTTTATGTGGGTTCTGGGGATCAAACTCAGATCCTCATGCCTATACAGCAAGTACTTTCTTAGCTACATTACCTCTCTAGCACTGAATCTTCATTTTTTAACAACCTCTAGGAGATTTCTATGCATGTGGCCTCAGAAAATGCTCAGAGTGATACCATACCAGAACACACTAAAGTGGCTGAATTTGCTACATTGGGTTCTTCCCATCTTTAAAAGGACAAACATTCACACATAAACTTTATCCACCAGCCCTTTCAGAGAGGCACTGGGGTCTCTTCTGATAAGGGATCATCTCACACACAGGCAATGCCCTTGGAAAGAGGAGGAAGGGTCTGGGTAGGGGGAAATCCAGGTGGCCCTGCATAGAGTCAGGTCCTGGATTTCAGACAGATGGGAGAATGGGTCATGTGACACCTTTGCAGGGTAAGAATCTCTATCCCAGCTCCCAAAGAGCAGGAGCCAAGCCAAGAGGTTCTGAGATATGGAGAAAACATGTGGCAGTACATACTCAGCCTTCTCAGGTTCAGACTTGGTTTCTTCTTTTTCTTCCTTCTCTTCTTTTGCCTTCTGCTCCTTAAACGTGTCAATAGGAAACAGAACACCAGAATTATTATTATTGTAGGTGTATGTATATATATGAGGTGCACCTGTGTCTACAGGTGGGTGTGTGAATGGGTAGCCACGCATATGGAGATCAGAGGACAACCTAAACCACCATTCCTCATGGGCCATAACCTTGTCATTTTGTTTTGAGACAGGACCTCTTTGGTTTGAGATTCTTCCATTAGGCTAGTCTGCCTAGCTAGTGAGCTCCAGGGACCAGCCTGTCTTTGCTTCTCTTGGACTGAAATTATGAACCCACACCACTATATTTGACATTTCCTTTTTAAAATGCAGGTTCCTTGGATTGAACTCCACACCTCCTATTTACGAAGTGTCACGCTTAGATTTCTGTTGTTGTAATAAAACACTATAGCCAAAAGCCTCTTGGGGAGGAAAGGGCTTATTTGGCTTCACAGATTACAATCCATCACTGAAGGAAGTCAGGGCAGGAACCCAGAGGCAGGGACTGAAGCAGAAGCCATGGTGGAATGCTGCTTCCTGACTTATTCTTCATGGTGTTCTCAGCCTGCTTCCTTTCACATCCCAGGACTATCAGCCCAGATGTGGTACTGCCCACAGAGGCCTGGACCCTCCCACATCAATCATTAACCAAGAAAATGCTTGACATTCTTGCCCACAGGTCAGTCTCAGAGAGGATTTTTCTCAATTGAGAGTACCTCTTCTTGTGTGACTCTAGCTTGTGTCAACTGAACAAAAGAAGTAACCAGGACACAAAACAAGCACTTTGATGATAGAGATCTTCTCAGCTCTCTCAGCAGGATTCTATGACACCACTGAGTGCCCTTGGGGAGCTGTGCAGCCACTTGCCAATGCATAATCCACATGTGAGATCCTTTTTGCTTACACTGAGATAGAAGTTCTATGTCCCCTCCTCACCTCACTTTTTATGCACACTCTCCTCTCCAAAAGCAGGGGGTTAAAACTCTCTAGGCTCCTTTACACTGGCTTTTCTTATTTAAGAAACAACCTTCTCAAATTGTCTCTATCTTCAAGGCCAATTTAAGTCTTACTGTATATTATCATCATCTAATTACTGGTGTTCCAATTATATCAGCCCATAGAACTCCACCCACCGGCAAACCTAGCTTTGAATTTCTCATCCACCCAGTGTTCTCAGACACTTGGAAAATAAGCACAAAGATTTGGGTATGGAAAGATGGTATAGCTGACCATCACAGCAGGATCTCATCATCCATGAAGAGTACAAATATAACAGTTTCTCAGAAAAAAATCACACAGATTCCTTACAGGCCTAGTTTTGCCTTCCAAGGGTCATTTTTTTAAAACCAGAAATTAAAGTTGACAGCAAGAGTGAGAGAGAGTGTGTGAGAGAGCAAAGGAGTGAGAGAGGGCAAGAGAAAGTTTGAACATTAGAGAGAAAGAGTCAGAGGGCATGTGTGCACAAGGGGCGGGGACAGGAATGGGGGAGGGGAGAAAGAGACAGACAGACAGACAGAGCAAGTGAGAGCATGTACATATGAGCAAGAAAGAGCCAGAGCACATGCATGTGCCAAGAGCTTGACATCATTAATAATGATGACTCAGAATGAAGTACCTGAAACTTTTCTTGTACCTCAGGGACAGGCATGGGGTTGGTCATCAGGTCACTGAGGCCGGCATTTGGATTGTGAGGAATTAGTTTGTACTGCCCTCCTTCCCTCTTCAGATCCAAGCCAAAGATGTCCGAAAGAAGGTCACTTTCCTCTGTCAGTTCCTTTAGGTCTGTCAGATCTTCAGAGGGCAGAGCTGACTCTAAAGGCTTCCGCTCTCCCTCCTCTTCATCTCCTCGCACCTCATCCTGAGTGGGGTCTGGCATGTTGGCTAGAAGCTCTGCCACTTTGATTTTCTTAGCACCTTCCACCAGGCTCCCCCCAAGCAGCAGGCTGGAGACAATGCGAAAAAAGCCCCTACAGACACTGGCCACAAAGTGTAAGAGGGTCACGAACACACTCCAGTAGGACGAGAAGAAGGCTGTGACCATGTCCTTCACTGTCATCTTCTTCATTCTCTTCATCTGCTTCTTTAGGCTCTTCAGGCTGAGCATCCTAACGAGGGTTAACACATTGTACCTGAGAGAAAACAGGGCCGACTGGATGGTAAGGAGGGAGAAGAAGCCCATCCGTGGGCCCTGCTCTTCAGGCCTCTCCTTCTCACTCTCTTCTTTATTTGCTGACCTCTCATTTAGGTCGGACTCTGAGATCTGAGCTGCCAGCTGCATCTCAAAGATGGTGTCCTCACAGAAGTTCACGAATAGCTCCATCTTCTCCTTCTCGCCACCCTCATTGACCACATCGAATATGAACTGCCTTTTGGACTCCTTGACCTGTGGCTTCTCCCACTGGGTTCTGCTGGATTCACTGATCTCGAAATAGACTCTCTCAATGCGCTTGGCACTGCCCATGATCTCAATGCGACCCAGGAAAGGCTGGAAGTAGTTGAGGACACTCTCTGCCAACTCCAAGAAGGTCTGCAGCCTTGTGTCATTGGGCATGTGCTCTGAGAGATTGGTCAATAGGACAGCAACATTGAAGCCAATGTCCTTTGCAGGCTCATGAAACCTTTTGACGAACTCTTCATAGTCTAGTGTTTCATTTTCATCTGTCTCTGCACAGGACAGCAAGAACTCGGTCTCTGACTGGGTGTAGTGCTTGTGGCTCTCCATGGCTTTGTGGAAGTCTCTCTTGGAAATGACCCCTTTGCCATCAGGGTCGTACTCCTTAAATGTGTCAGAGGACGTCAAGTCCTTTAGCTTCAGAAACATGTCAAAAAACTTGAGGATCATCTCCACGTTGTTGGATGATTCCACGAGCATGTCTACCATCTGTTTGCCTATCGTTCCATTTACAACATTACCTGGTAGGAAAGCATGAGTAGTTGTTTAAAAGTGAGCATTTTTGTTCTACACAACTATTATCTATAGACAAAATAATCATACAGACCTGGTCTTAAACATGAACCATTGATTTAGATTTTCTCCTAATGCATAAGGCCTTTAGAACAGAGGGATAATTATCTCTAACATCTCAAAAATGATTATAGAAACACTGGAAAAGCCATATTCACAAAGTAATAAGGGTTCCACACATTAAATCATATTCCTGGGCCTGTGAGATAGCTCATCAGATTAAGAGCACTTACTGCTATGACTGACAACTTTAATCTCTCTCCACCCCTTTTCTCTTCTCCATCCTTCTCCCTTTCCTCCTTCCCCCTGTCTCTCTGATTTACAATAGAAACCACCATTCTGTGTCTCCCCATGGTCCAGTGTTTGGAGTTAGATAAGGGGAGATTACTGACAAGCCTCAGAAAACAAGGTTATTTTCTAAGTTACAGACCCACAGAAGGCTATATTCCTAAAACAGATAGAATGCTGTGCCTAGAAAGGGGCTGTAACATGAAGAAGCCATACATGCTGAAGAACCTGAGGTGGGCTTCTGGGAATGTCTGTGATGAGTTATCTTAATTACATTAATTGGTGTTGGAAGACCCATCTTACTTGTGGACAGGACCACCCTCTGGGTAGGGCATCCTGACTGTCTAACCTTGAGACAGGAACTGAGAACTAGCAGACATTCATTCATTGCTCTCTGCTCTCTGGTTTGGGAGGCACCATGACCAGTTGCTTCAAGCTTCTTCCACCTTAGTTTCTTCACTAGGACAGAATGTGTCACAGAAACACCCACTTCTCTAGTAAATTGTATTTATTAGAAAATCTCGTAATAGGAACAAGAAAAGAAATTTAGATGGCCAGCAATTCAGCAGAGTGGCTGTCAGGACCCACAAAGATGGCTCTGTTTTATCTTGACTTAAGGTCAGAGAGTTCAAAACTGTCTTTAGTCTTCCAAAGGTCTAAGACATAGCTACTGTTTATCTTGGTAGTGGATGTCTTATCTAAATAAGAACAGACATAATCTGAGGTGTGGCTACTCTTGACCTTCAAGGCCAGATATCTAGAAATTGAGTCTAAGGTGTGGTTACCAAATGTTTGGAGAATTAAGGAAGAAAGTCTGTTTGTTCCTTGTGCATGATAAAGAAGTCTTTTGCCATGTTTCCCTTTTGATTTAAGAATGTTGAAGAATAACCTTGAGGCATCAATTATTCACTGGAATGACCTCCTGACTCTATCCTGTGTCTCTGTTTTTTCATAAGTGTCTTTACATGCTGTTTCTCAGTCCACACTCCCCTTCTCAGGTACGAACTGGGCAAGTCAACTGGATCTGACTGAAGCCCCACAAAGACAGATTACAACAGATTGGCACCGCAACGTGGGGCTACTACAAATGGGTTACAACAAGTGGCTGGGCATTGCTTCCTGGGGTAATGTCTTGCTACATGGTGATGCCAAACACAAGCTCAAATTTGTTCAACAAGAATAAAAGAGAACTTGAAAGTACACATTTAAAGCCCTACCTTCTAGCATGGACAGCAGCATCACCACCATGTCCTTCTGAAGATCCATTAGTTCTTTCAAGAGTTCGATTTGGCTGGAATCCTGGAAATATTAATATATTACATTTGAGATAAGGAGAAGAACACATGGTAAGATCTCATAATGCTCACAGGAAACCTCCAGAATTATTGTATGTCAAATATAAACACAAGGCTTACTGAAAATAGATACATTGATGGAGGAAAGAACCTTTACTGGCCGGGCATTGGTGGCACATGCCTTTATTCCCAGCACTCGGGAGGCAGAGGCAGGAGGATGTCTGTGAGTTTAAGGCCAGCCTGGTCTACAGAACGAGTTCCAGGACAGCCTCCAAGAAAATTCAGAGAAACCCTGTCTTGAAAAACCAAAAACCAAAGCAAAACAAAACAAAAAACCCAAAAAACCTTTATTGCTCACTTTTGATGTGTGTTTGTTGAAGTGCCTTCAAGGACAGATATGTGGAGGAGCACAAGTCTTGGGGGACATGCTAATGGTAGGCAAGATTCAGCTGTGTTGCATATTAGATAGTTTCAACTTGAAAAGACTATATTTTCCCTTCTCTCTGACTTCTTTCTTATTATTATTTTCTACATGTATTTCTTTTGAGAGAGGGAGAGAGGGAATGTGGGGAGAAAGAGAGAGAGAGAGTTCACTCATGCATGTGTGTATGCTTATGTGCTATTGCAAGCATGTGGTGGCCATAGGACAATCAACATGGAGTGGCTCTCTCCTTACACTATGTGAATTCTGGGGATGGAATTCACCTCTAGCCTTGGCAGCTAATACCATTGCCTTCTGAGTCACCTCTCTTCTGACTCTCTTGCATTCTTTTTTCTATCATGTGGTGGACACCCATTTCCTACAGGTGTGTCAGATCTTTTGATACCACCAAGATGCCCTGAACCAGAGGCACATTTACCCAGGGATGATATTAATTTTTTTCTAATCATCCATCTTTAGTTTGCAATGACATAGATATGGAAGTAGAGACAAAAGAAGCTGATGCTTCCAACCAACTTTGTAAAGTAATATCAAAACATGATCCTTATTTATCTTCAAAATTGCTGTTCCTTTTTTGACTTTCAGAAAGTTAACTTTCCTGGTAGTGGGAAAATGTCATGTTTGTTTGTGTGTGAACCTGTAAGAACTTTCCTTAACAAAATTATCACAGGTTTTAAATCCCTTTATAGTATCTATGTATGGGAAGAAAATTTCCGATGAACCAAGACCAGAAAATGGCCCAGAAGGCTGTGAAGTGATAATGGCTGCTTTATCTCCCAATTCCTTTATATCCTTTGTTCTCCCTCTATGCTTACCTTGCATGAATTGTTTTGGGTTTTGATTCTGATGGGTACTTTGTAGTAATGTATCTGCCCTAAGTTCATGGGAACTCTTTAGTTGTGCTGCCTTTATGGATTTTCCATATAACAGGTGGGAGCCTTCAGTGGTCTAGCTGCCTGTAAGTCATCCAGTAGGCTTTCTGATGATGCATCTTATAGGTTTACCAAACTCATTGTTTCACCCAAGTTGGACTCTGATAGAATCCTTCATTCGGTCAGCTGGTACCCTCTCCATTATGGGCATAAAGTGTTGTTGATTAAAATATTTGATGTAGAGGATGTTAGAGAAATGGCACAGTGGTTAAGGCCATTTCTGCTCTTTCACAGGAACTGGGTATAGTTCCCAGCACCCATATTAGGTATCTTATTACCATCTAAAACTCTAGCTCCACAGGAGACAATGGCGTCTTCTGGCCTTTGTTGATACCTGCAATCACTTTGTGGTTGTAGTCCATTTTGTACCCACTCAGTTAAAGGCCACTGACTTACCTGAGACAGCTTCATCTGCATGTGGGCGAATACGTGCAGGAAGCCCACAACAGCATCCCACAGCCTGCTGTGTGCCAAGCTCTGCTGGTTTCCAGTACAAGGACCCTGTAGCATAAATAGAAGGACAGTGATCATTAGGAATTAGTCACTTGACTGAATCAACTTTAGGGAAAGAAAAAATTTAATTCTCTATTTATATAGCTTATTGTCAGCTCCTTATCTATGAAGAGAGAGGCATAAAATGAGAGAGACACAGTAGGTATAAGGTGCACTTGACAGTGTTCTTCCTGGGATTGTCTAGTCAAGTGTCCCTGAAAATTTCTCAGGCATTTTAATAGTTTGTTTCTATATGAGTATTAAAACACTGGAGACGCTGATTATTTTTTTTTCTGTTTATAGGAAAAGGGGAGGATACTGACAGTTTAGTTGTTCAGTCAAATCAATAGTCACTACCTTGTGTAAAAAGAATATGTAAAACAAGTGTGGTGGCACAGGTCTGTAATACCAGCAACAGAGAGGAGTTCACAGTCATCTCTGGCTACTTAATAACTACAAACCAGCCTGGGTCTACAGAGCGAGCCTACAAAACAATACAGAGAAACCCTGTCTCAAAAAAACCAAAAAGAAAAAAGAAAAATAAAAAAGATCCTCTTTCAAAAGACAAAAAAAAACAACAAAAATACAAGAACATGCTTAGGATAAGAAGAAATCTTTTCTTATTCCTAAGTAGTAACATGGATACAATATTCATGTAGAGGAAACAACCCCTCTTTGATGTTTTAATTGTGGAGCTACTCACAATTTAAAACTTAATACTTGATAATTAATTTCATAAATCTTGAATTCAAGGACATTCATTCTGTTAAAATAATTTTTTGGAAAGCTATTGCCTTAAAGATCTCTAGCTTTGGGTTCCCTCATAAGACAAACCAAGTTACATTATGAGCTTAAACAAACAAATAGCCACTATTAGGAGCCTTATTATTCAGCCAATCATGTATTATATATATATATATATATATAACAAGTAGTTACTTAAATATGTACTACATATTAAATGCAGTATTCAAAAATTATACTTCCAGAAACACAGGATAAAATTCTCCTACCCTGCCCCCTTGGTGGAGCACTGAATCACTTGCAGGCATTCTCCGTTAAGATAAACCCATGTAGAAATACATAAATTAATAGTTATGGGTTAATAATTAAGAGAGAGTTAGCCAGTAAAAAGCTCAAGTCATCAGCCAAACAGTTTATAATTAAACTGTGTGTTTATTTGGGGCTAAATGGCTGTGGGACCAGGCAGAATAGAAACTCTGCCTATACATATGCTTAAGCTATAGTCACTGTGGCACACAGTCTCCCTTTGCTGCCTACAGATCAAGATATAGAACTATCAGCTCCTTTTCCAGCACCATATCTGCCTGCACCACCATGATGACAATGGAATAAATCTCTACAACTGTAAGGCAGCCCCAACTAAATGTTTTCCTTAGTAAGAGTTGCTGTGACCATGGTGTCTCTTCAGTGCAAATAAAACCCTGACTAAGACAAGGAGGAGATGGAGACAGGAGGATTTCAGGGAAGCTAGCAGGCCAAACTGAAGTACTGTATCAAGAAACAGAAACAAGAGACAGTGCCTGAACAAGATGTAAGTTGAGGACTAATTCCTGAAATATGTACTTTGGCATCCATACATGTGCCTTGGCATGTATACCCTCTCCTCTCCTCTCCTCCCCTATCTCTCTATATTTGGCCTACTGAAGACTATGGTAGCTTCTGGCCTCAAAACAATGGATCTGTAGGATTTCATTGCTATTAAAGTACAGTTGCAATACAAGAATGCATGGTGCAGGTTACCATGGAGAACAGAAAGCAAAGTCAATGGTCAACAAAAGAAAATCAACTTGGCCTTTATTTAGTAACAACTTCCTTTAGGAGATATTTAAGGTTTTGAGTCAAAGTAAGAGTTTAAGAAAATGTGGTGCATTTACATAATGGAGTATCACTCAGCTGTTAAAAATAATGACATCATGAAATTCAAAGGCAAATGCATAGAACTAGAAAAGATCATCCTGAGTGAGGTAATTCAGATCCAGAAAGACAAACATGGTATATGCTTACTCATAATAATGCCTGTAAAGTAAAGTATAGGTATGCCCCAATCCACAGATGCAGAGAGACTAGGTAACAAGAGGGTTCAAGGGGCACTTAGGAAAGGAGAAATAGAAGAAATTTCATGGGTAGATTGGGGGTCGGTGGTAATGGGAAGAAATATGAGGAATCGTGTTGGGGGAGGTGGTGGGAGAGTACTGAAAGGGCCAACTGGAAAAGGGGGTCATTGCAAGGTCATGTAGAAACCTGGTGATAGGGAAACTCCCAGGAATCTACATGGATGGCCCCAGCTAAGACTCCTAGCAAAAGGGCATACGTAGCACGAACTAGCCACCTCCTGTGACCAGATAAGACTGCCAGTGGAGGGAGTAGAAAACCAAACCAACCACATAACCTTTGACCTATAGTCTGTCCTGCCTATAGGAAATGCTGGGATAAGAGTGACACAGAAATTGTGTGAGTGGCCAACCAATTACCAGTTCAGCCGGAGACTCATGTCATGAGAGTGACCCCACCTCTGACATTGCCTGGAGCCCCAGGACCCAGAGATTAGTTGGCCCAGAGATCTAGGATAGAACCAAATACAACCAGAGGGAAAAAAGTCAATATAATGATTCCAACAATATTCTGCTATACTCAAAGATTAGTGCCTAGCCTAATAGTCATCAGAGAGGCTTCATCCAGCAACTGGTGGAAACAGATGCAGAGACCCACAGTCAAACATTAGGCGAAGCTTGGGTAATCGTGCTAAAGAGACAGAGGAAGGGTTGTAGGAGTCAAAGGGGTCAAGGACATCACAAGAAAACCCACAGAATCAACTAATCTGAGCTCTTGGAGCTCACAGAGACTGAGCCAACAACTAAGGAACCTATATGAGACTGACCTAGGCCCTGTCTCTACTATGGCTGTGAAACTTGGTCTTTTTTGTGAGACTCCTAACAGTGAATGGGAACAGGAACTGACTCTGACTCTTTTCTGACTTTAGGACCTTTCATCCAGCCTTAATACAAGGGGAGGTGCTTAGTCTTACTACAACTTAATATGCCATATTTTATTGATATCCATGGGAGGCCTGCCCTTTTCTGAATTGAAACAGGGGAGGAGTGGTTGGAAGGGGAGGTGGAGGAGACATGGGAGGGGAGGGGCTGGGAGGAAAGGGGGGAAGGAAACAGATCAGGACATAAAATAAATAATAATAATATAATACATTACATCATTATGGTTAACTAGAATGCAGATGAATATTGCAGTAGGCCATTGTTCTGAACTACAACTGGGCTGAAAATCAAAATAAAGTCATTCATGATAAGGTTCCAGGTTACCAAGTCAAAAGTCAAGCTGTTAATCTGACCTTCTAAAAATCAGAAAGGTAAGGATGTTTAATTCTTAGATATAGTTCAGTTGGGAAGATAATGAAATAGCCTCCTGAACACAATCATGATACAAAAAATCAAACCTAAGTCTGACCATTTATCCTGATATTGATCAGTCGGTTACCAGCAGACAGGGAAGAGGGACCCCGAGTTACCAGCCTGCAATCTTCAGCTTCTTTGGCTACTTATGCCATCTCATGGACAGACTTGGCCTACTTTAGGAAATGAAATACTGTCTAGTTCCAGAACTGGTGAATAACATTAATTAAGATGGGAAGTGACATTATGCAATCTCACTTATTTACATTCTTCACAGCTGAAAGGAACACAGCGTACATTCTAGAACCTGCTCATCCTTATTTGACCAGGGTTTCTTAAATGCTATTTTATAATTATTTCGATAAAACTTCAACTTCACAGTCACTGAAAAACTATGAAATGCATGTTAATGATCCACTTTCTCTTTCCTTTCTTCTTATAATTACTGAGTGTTCAATAATTACTACAGGCCTTAGAAATGCAATACTACCCAAGCCATTCCTGTATCAAGTAAGTCCAATCTCAATCTGTCCAATAACCACAGTTTCACGCTGTATAGGTACACATCTCAACCTCATATTTTAGTCTTGATATTGGCAAAAAGAATGCACAGAATGGACAGGAGAGCTGAGGAGATGGAGAAGAGGCTAACAATGCTTGTTGTTCTTCCAGAGGGCCCAGGCTCAGTTCCCAGCACCCATATGGCAGCTCACAATCACCTGCAACTCTAGCTCCAGGGTATATGGCACACTCTTCTGACTTTCCTGGGGACCCTTACACATACATAAAAATTAACACATAAATTTAAAAAAATACATAAATGAAATGTTTTTAAAGTCAACAGGAATGTGGAATATATTTTAAGTGCAATACATTGAATTCTATGGAATTCAATGGTAACTGGTTAAATTTTGTCCCTATCTATCTATTTATCTATCCATCCATCCATCCATCAGTATTGGGGATTGAACCTAGACCTTCATACATGCCAAGCAAGTGTTTTACCACTGAGTCATATGATCTGCTCTCTTTGCTTTTTATTTTGAGATAGGGCCCCCACAAAGTTAGACCAGAACTCACTCTGCATCCCAGGAAACCTTGAATTTTAGAATTTTCTGCCTCACATCCTGATTAGCTGGAATAACAAGCCTGTGGCACCAGGTCCAGTCAGAAGAGTTTCTTTAAAACTTTTTTTCTTTTTTAAATAGCAGAAACATTTTGGTATTTACCTGAATATATTCCGTAAGAGTGTTGAACACCTGCTTCGCCACTTGGATGGCTTTGGAGAAGTTGCGCTGGCCCTGCTCATCTATGATGTCTTTTCCAGAGTAGTACCAGTAGAAATCACTAATGGACTCCTAGAAAACAGAGACCTTGCTGTGGAGGGGTATTAGGCAGTTATCACTGACCCAGTCAGGCTTAGAGCCAGCACAGCCAAAGATCTTATTTACAGCAGCAAAAGGAAAGCTGAGAAGTAGACCCCAGCATCAGCAGTCTCCCCAAGCATGCAGTGTGGAAACCTCCAGCACCCCCAGAAACAACCACCTCAAAATAACAAGAAGAGAACTGACCTTTGAGAATTACTCCCAGATAACCTTGAATTTGACAACTGTAATAATTCAGGAAGACTAATGTATTTGTCCACTGAGTGAAATTGGATGTTTATAATGTGACTCTGGCAAGCAGACAGGCCATGGCACAATGATTTTGAGGGTGGGGGTTGTTTTATTTTGTTTTTGCTACAGATATCTGCCTTCCTTTTTCTCCAGAGGAGCCAGGAGTATTTCAGCAAGAGAATTCCATAGTTCTCCTGTCTTGTAATTAAGGACAAGGACTAGCCTGCTCATGATCAATAAGAGCTGAAAACCAATACCTGTGAGACTGATATTCACAGATATGTCACATATACTCACACTTGGAAGAAGCCTTTGTTGGATAAATGAATAATGTAATTTTGTTGAACATATGAACTACATTTGAGTTTGATGACACAGGCTTAAAGAACTTACAAATATGCTTTCAGAAGTGACCTTTGATTTGCTTGTTTCATACTAGACTTTTCTCCTATTAAGGAGAGGAAAGATAGGAAGAAGGAAGGAATGAAGGAGGGAGGGAGGGACAAATAGTTTGAGGGTGGGAAGAAGGGAGGAAGAAAGGAAAGAGGAGAGGCAAAAGTAGAGATAAAGTTGAAGAAAAGAGCAGACAGAGGGAAGGAGAGGAGAGGAGAAGAGAGACTAAAATGGTCATACTCCTTTATTTTCAAAGCCATATAGGCCTGGCTTGATAATGCCATGTTATGATTTCAGCTGTTGGAGTCTGGGTACAACCTAGGACAGAAACCACAAGTTTAAAGGCTTCCTGGGACACAATATAAGTTCAAGACTTTGGGTTGGAATCCTAGTACCAGGGGGAATAATTTTCTTTAAATATCAAGGAAAAAACTGGAAGTTTTAAACTTACAGGTTTTTGTTTGTTTGTTTAATACTGGACCCGGCAATTTTATAGGAAAGTGAGAGAAACAGAACCTTTACGGAGTTGTTGTCATTGTACAGCCCTATCCCTTCAGCTCCAACCTGGCAAACAGGTTACACATAAGTACAATGCCACAAGTATTTCTAAGCAGCAAGACGTTAAGGTAAAATTTAAATTGGTGAAAATATTAAGACAATTGTAAAACTAAGCTTGGGATGTCAAAGTTGCGTGCAGGGTGGCCATGGGATGGACTGTCCTATTTTTAGGAATGTTTCAAGTACTCTCCCCAGTTTTGTCTCAACTCAAGAAGCAGGAACCATGCATCAAAGTGCTTCATAAAACAGAAATGAATCTAAAATACCACTGGGCTCAAAATGAGAGGTTACCAAAGACAGATAAACAGAGAGAAAATAATGAGCATGTTTGGAGTGATGGTCAGAGGCCAAAGTACTGCTAGTTTTCCCTAAGAATTATGGGAAGGTTGTGATCAAAGATAAAACACACACCTTATCTAGCCATAAATCCACACACATTCAAACCCAGTTAATAGCACTTCTGCGGTTGGCCAGCTGATCCCTGTGCCACTTGTGGCCAGCAGGTCTGACCACTTACCTGCACTCGGAGGAGGTAGTCCACAGTAGAGATGATGATGTTGACAGTTGTATTGTTGCCAGTCTGAGTTCTCAGGTAATTTTGAAAATCTACATAAGACCAATTTTTTTTATTAAGACCTCCACAGAAGTACAAAATAAGGTGACCCTATGACCCTACAAATCACAGATGCCCTTAACAGTAACATTAGGGTGGCCAAGGGTAATGTTTGTTATGATTGTGTGAACATGAAATGTACTTCCTATAAATCACCAGTTAACTAGTGGTAGGGAGTCTGCCTCACATGCATAAGACGCTAGATTTGATTTCCAACCATATAAACAAAAATCAGAATCAGTGATCATCTCCAAAAACATATTTAGAAGCTTCATAGAACGTTAATGCTTAATTCTGGATTAAGACATTGCTAACATCATCTTATCCTACACTCTAGAGCTCTGGACATATAAGTGACCAAGAAGGTTTCCATTAACTGAGGACATAAAACAGAATTATTAATTCAGGAATCTTGTGTTCTCAAGTATCAGACAAAATGTTTAGAAAGGAAAGACAATGTTGAGGTGTGATTCTTGTCTTTTTGGACTTGCAGGCTGAAAACCAGGAGTAGAAACACACCAAGCAACATAAGCAAGTGTATGCCTAAGTCAATAAAACTAGCACAAAAGAGACAGGTGTCCACATTACTGTGAAAATATGTAATTATATTATTATTATTATTATTATTTTCACATCCTTTGTTTTCTCTAACATTACAATACTGGGAGGAATCAAGTGAAGCCAGGTACATGGTGCAGACCTGCAATCTCAGTACTTGGGAGGCAGAGGCTGAAGAAATACTGTAAACACAAGGCCAGGATGGTATACACAGCCAGTTTGGGGCCAGCCAGAGCTACACACTGAGACTTTGTCTCAAAAACTGGGAGTGAGAAAGGGAGTAGAAGTACAGGGAGTAGGGGAAGGGAATGAATAAGAGTGGAAGAGGGTGATGAAGGAGAGGGAGAGAAGGGAAGGGGGCATGGAGAGGAAGAAAGAAGGGACTGGGGAGGGATGGGGCAGGGAGCAGAGATATGGAAAGGCTATGCAAAGACTTTTAAAGCAGCAGTGCCACACATCAGCTGTCATGGCACAGTGCTCAGTGCCTGCAAAACTATGCTCAATCCCACCAAATGAGAAGCTCAACTGCAGATTGAAGCTATGTGTTTCTGATGTCACAGCGGCAAGAGTCACTTCCTTGTGATCATCAGCCAGGCTTGCAGATCACCCACCTGAGTTGTGTCCCTCACAAAGCAGCTGCAGGAATCGGAAGAGGTCACAGGTGAACTCGTCATCCTGCAGTACCTTCTCTCCTGTGGGGAGGATAGAGGATGAATGCCACCATGCCGGGGTACCCTCCCTCTTGCCCCCACCTCCAACAAACTTGCATATCCAGCTAGCAGCTTCCTGCACCCAGAACAGATCCAAGGCCCAGCCACCAAGCTTCTATCTGAAGCTCCTAGGATCATGCGCTTGGCAGATAGATGAACTTTTTTCTTTATCAGAAAAGAACAGGCCAATTTAAAACGCAGATTTCTCTCTGTTAAAAGCAGCAGCATGGGTTGGCAACATTTTACAAAACCCAAAGGTTGAGACTTCCTTCCTCACTACCTTGTTTTGTGAATAGTTATGAATTCTACATCTTTTATAAATATTAGACTTGCTTTGCTCCCAAGGTATCTTTACAAGGCTCACGGCAAAGCCGCTAATGTATCTATGAAATAGCATCAAGGGTTCTTTTAATAAATAATAATTAGGAGATCATTATGAAAACCACCAACTGCTGGAAATGGTCAACTCACTTTAATTTTTCATCATCTTGTCAACTAAAAAAGCCAGCACCTCAGGTGTCTCAAATAGAGATATGTCTATTGGGAAGTGTTTTCAGAGGATGGGGGGCATTGCCCATGTGAAACCCCAAGAAAGACTTGCAGGCTCAGCTGATATCTGATCACTAACATAGAAAGTTAAGAAAACAAGATGGACAGCCCTCGGGCAGAAGCCACATTGAATTATAAAAACTACAAATACTTCATGACTAAGGATGAACACTTGGGAAAGGTCTTGATCCCTTACCTATTTTGCAATTCACAATCACAGTTTCCTTCAAGACACAAAAACACAAGGAAAGAAACAAACATGAAACAGCATCACACAAATGAAAGCTGATTTTTAAAGTAAAAATGTGCAATCGGAAAAAAATGTCAAAGTTATGAATGCCTTCTTAGGAATGTATATTTGTTTAGAAAGCAAAATGACCAAAAAAAGTTGTTCTGCCAGTAAATGGATGTACTAAAGTTTTAAAATAAAAGAATAACTTCACAGGCTGGAAATTGTTTGGGTTTAGAAAGAACACTATGCAACCAATGTTCATGTGCTCAGCTAGAAAAATGAATGATCATGGAGACAAGAGAGCTGATGGACTTACCAGTCCGTAGTCTGTGACTTTCAAAGTGAGAGGCTTCATATAATGGTAGGGGTAGGAAGCAAAACCATTTTGATAACTAATGTAAACATTAAAAAGTATATATAATCACTGTACTTGTTTCCCTATTCACCCCCAAGATATGATAAAATTGCAAAGTATACCAATCTAATGATGCAGCAAGTTCAAAGATTAAGAGGAACTTCCACAAATGGCTGATAAGTCCATTCCTTAATGCTTAGGTCCATGATAGGAGAACAGTTTAGGCTGATTAGCTAAACTCTCCACTGATGGTTCTGGGTATCATTTTTATGAGCCATAGAAATCAGAAGACTCTTCAAAATGATATTGAAATAAAAAAATCATGAGTTCATTCAGACAATTGATTCTTTCCCTGTGAGCCCATTGATATTTTTTATTTAAGAATATGGAAGATAGCATATGCCTGTATTTTTCAATGTTCCAAATACTAATGGCAACTATAAGTCTTGTGGAAAATAGTCAGAAAAATAACTCTAAAGTAATGATATTGAGATAGTCTACTTGTGTGCCTAATGTGAAATAATTATAACCAAACTTATTATTGTTGACACAGCAGTGCTTTCCTCATGGTAAGCTTAAACACATATGAGAAACTTCACTTACTTAATGACACCACACACAGCAGAAGAATGGGGGAGAGGGCAGAAGGATGGAAGGTGATGGGCCAAGCCTCTGCTCACTCTCAGTGATGTCAGGTATATACTAGCATGCTTCTGCCTCATGTACTCACTGCTATTCAATTAAAATGCTGCCATCACCCATGCTGCCAGTATGTGTTCTAGTAACAGAGACAGAGATGGCTTTATGTCTGCATATGGTGCACAATCAACAGGTCTGTTTTGTGATATATGCAAAGGAAATCCCTCTGTCAGAAACAAACTAAGATTAATAGCAAGTGATGAAACGGAAGAGATAGATGGAGTTGAAAGTGCTTTTACCGTCTTGGAATATGTATAATGTTCTTTGGGGGCTGATATGAATATGATGAAGGATAGCTCTCTACTTCACTTTATGAGCAGCTAAAGATGTCTAACACTATCACACAGCGGGGATTATTTAGATGCTGTTGCTTGTGAGGAGTTTGTTCTTTGCATCTTAGTTCTTTCTGCCTATAAAATGGAGTTACCAAGTACCCTGCCAGCGGCTCTTCATCATCTGCAGTATCTTTACAATATGGAAAAAGGACCATTTTAAAAGGCTGACATGAGGAGCAGTGGTGATAACACAGTAAAGACTGGAGCAGTGTGCCTGTCTGAGAGATTGTTATTTGTTTATGCTTAATTGTATTTATAGTTTATGGAAGTCACCTTCATGATAAAGGAGCATGATAAAGGATAAAGCAGTCACAGTATTTTAAATCTTCATTGTGAAGAAACTAGGTAGACATCATTTGTTTTAACTAAGAATGAAAGAGTGATTTCACTTTTATGTGACCTAATAAAATTAACACACTGTTATTCTTATAGTTGGTTTATCCAGCTTATACAACAAATGATTTTATCTTTAAGTTGAATAAAGCATTTGTTTTTTGACCATGGTTCCAATGTAACCACCTATTCAAGCTGCTGCTGCCTTGACTTCCCAGCATGATAGACTGTGCCCTTGAACTGTGAACCCAAGCTGAATCCTTTCTTCCTTAAGTTGCCCCTGGCAGGATGTTTGATCACAGAAACAGGAGAAAGAACTAATATAAGCATCTTTCACCTTGAATTCCCCACTTTGCTATAGAGAACAAACTCCCAATCTTCTCATTTTTGTGTTTGAGCAATTAACTTGGCTCAAACTCATAAAGGTACTTTGAAACTTCCAAAGCACAATAGGAATGTGCTGTTTGGTGTATGTCAACTTGACACAGCTAGAGTCATTTTGGAAGAGGGAGTCACAGTTGAAAACATCACCCCACAAGACTGGCCTATGGTAAGTCTGTGGTATAATTTCTTGACTGATAAGGGTGGGCCCAGCCCACTGTGAAAAGTACTACCTATGAGCAGGTAGGTGGTGATGGATGCTGTAAGAAAGCAGGCTGAGAAAGTAGTTGGGGGAATAATCCACTAAGCATCATTCCTCCATGGCCTATGATTCTGTTTCTACTTCTAGGTTCCTATCTTCAGTTCCTGCCTTGTTTCCTTAGTGAAAGAGTGTGACATGGGAATTGTAAGCTTATATAAACCCCTTCCTCCCCAAATTGTTTTGGCTATGGTGTTTAATCACAGCAATAAAAATCCCAGTCAAGGAGTAAATGTCAAACTTTGAAACAAAGAAGTCAAAGGTCAAAGGGCCTAGACTTTTAAACAGTGTATTTAAGTTGGCTGTACTTATAACAATTCATAAATTCCACAGAACACTTTCACTAAAACTGACTTAGTGAGAAATTCTGTATACAAGATGTTCCTATTTCAGAGGCCAAGACAATAAAAAAGACAGCAGACTGAGCATTTTGTTACTCAAGTGGATTAAAACAGCTGCAAGCAATTTCCAAACTTTGGGAGATTGCTTCTCTTACAGATAGAACTTTGGCATCTCAGTGGTCACTTTTCTTTCTGAAATTCTTGCTGTCCTTCATTGTCTTAGCTCATCAGCATTCTAGCTGACCTCCTTCCCTTCAGACAGTGATCAACTTCATCCACAGTGCTGCCTCAAAGTCCAAAAGCACCAACCCACCAAGAATGCTATCCAGATAAACAGTTGTATTGCTTTACTAATGAAAAGTCTACTCTGAAGATATCCCTGCTGTCTGTCCTTAGACATACCTCAGGGTTCTCTAACAGTTATGGCATGACCACTGTCTTTGGAGGACATGTATTCTGTTTATTACAATGGCCTTCCTGAGAAATTTCTATACTATAATGCCAGGGTAACTTTCTAGACACATTTGTCTACCAGGGATGTCAGGACCTTCATCCCAGTTGGGTCACCGAACACTGCACACAATGGTCACTTATTTAGAGATATGCTATGGTGCCAGAAAGGAACAGAAATTTCTTGGCAGGATAGAGAGCATCTACCAAGGTTTCCCTTCATAAACTGAAGTTCCCAGAAAAAGACAAACATGCATGTTGAACATTCTGTGAGGTTAAATGACAGATGTGGCCAGAACTTCTGTGATTTGTGGAGAGGCAAATTGTTTCACATCTAGAACCAAACTATCTGGGACTATTCCAGCCCCATAAAAAGCTAGTTAAGGCAACTTAAATTCCCTAAGATTATTAGGTAAATCCTTTGTAAGGTACAAACAGACCCCAGGCATTCAACCAAATGGCACCAGATAAGAGCTGAGGCCTACAGCAGAGAGTTTTTCACCCTTTGTAACTCACCTACTTGATGTTTCCATCAATGTATTTAAAATATTTTTATTTAAAACTTCATTTTTTCTGTTACTATAAAAACAAACAAACAACACCCACCCCAAAAATATAACCTATGTGAAATTCTTACCATATTAAGATATGGTCTCACATACCTGACTCCAGAATAAACTCTCTCCTATTTTTTTTTGAGGCATGACTTTGGTTTTTTTTTTTTACAATGACATCAATAACTCTCTTTCTACCATCTCCACTAATCATGTTAACTCTTCAATCTGACCAGAGTATTCACAATCCTCACTTTTATTCTGAACATTAAACTTTCATGTGTTTCCCCCTCTACAGGGAACTTCTGGCTTCCTTCTCCATAAATACTCCCACTTCTGGTAAGATTTCATCCCTCTTCTGATAAGTCATGACCCCAGTTGGAGGGATTTCCAGTCAGGTCACTCATACCAAGAAACTGTTCTGAAGTTGTATGCTTATAAATCTCTCTATAACATGGGATTCTCAAAATTACCTCCTCCAGTGCCTAGGACACCAGCCAGCATATCTCAAACATTCAGAGTCCACTGAGTGCCTCAAAAGTTCAAAAGGAAACTCATTTGGTTCCATGAACCAACATCAAAGTCATTCCAAAAAGCAAGAGGCAGAATAAAATATATAGGACAACAATATTCACTTTTGAATGGAATTTAGAATCTTGGTGGAAAGAAAACATGATGAAGCAATTAAAAAAATTAATAAAAATTAAGGTAGCCAATTCTTCAAGACTAGTAGAATCATTTCTGTTTAATTAATTAAAAGTTAATATTTGTTGCTTCAACCTTATATGAATTTAGCAATCTCAATAAATATTAAAACTTCAGGGTAAAATATTTTAAAGAGAACTGAGATTATGGGAAAGGGATGTTTGTGGTTTAATGTTTACAAGGGAATTTATTTTTAATCAAACAAATTCTACAGAAGCAAATAAAAGTTTTATCTTGCCTATGACATCCACACAATGATCAAAACAAAACATAATCTCTTCTGCTGTGTTTCAGAAGAGTTTTTAAAGAAGAAAAACTACACTTTCAAGTTGATAGTTAAATGGTTAAATGGTTCTGAGAAAGACTAAGCTAAAAATCCAAGAATGACATGAAAATATTCATATAGGCATTGTATGTTTGCATATTTGTTTGTTCGCTTTTCCTGAGACAGGGTCTCACTACATATTCTAGACTGTCCTGGAATTCAGGATGCATAGCAGGGTGGCATTGTATATACAATATACAGAGAGCAGGAAGGGCGATACTGAATACACCATAGTTACCAAACACAGTTGCTAAAGGTTTGCTTGTTGTTTTCTTTTTGTGTCTTTCTATTTGTTCGTTTGTTTTGAATTGAGAGGTAGAGGTCTTTGTCAAAACGGAAGACATTAAGAAGAGCATAGAAATGCAGAGGAGACAAGGGACAAATTGACATGGCAACAACTGTAGTCAGAAAACAAGAAAGCACATCATCTGTCCAAACTCTTTATGTAGAAACCTAAAAATAACCCCTGGTTCCTAATGTAACTCTCCTGGTCTGATTAGGAAAAGCACCAATAACAGTAAAACTTTCAATAAAATAAATGAAAGAAAGACAAGAAAAGAAAGATTTTGAAGCTTCAACAACAAGTCAAAAAATTGGCTTAGCTCACAGAATTCACAAATTCATTGGATGAGGCAGCATCCCCACATTTCCACCTTGGCCTTGCAGCACAGTTGTGTGATGTCCATCAAGTTAGGTCACCTTTCTGACTCATCTGTACCTGCGCCCATAACATCCAGCTCATAGCTTCCCTTACTGAAGGAGCTGCGGACACCAGAACCTTCATTCTTGTGAATTCATGAATTTTGTAACTGTGGTCATATTATGACCACCAGGAACAGGTGTCATTACATTAAAACAGTGCATCAGGATGAGAAGACATGGTCTATTCATTATTCCTCTATTGCCCACACTATGTGATGAGAGCCTTAAATGGAGGGTGAAGTATTTTTGGAAGGATGAACAATTTTTCCTTCTCCAAAGAGGTGTGAGTTTTTCTTCACTTTTATAAAATTTTAAATAAAACTAATGACCTGAGTACTGGAATGACAGACGCACATCCCAAGTGAGTCACTTTAAGAATTCTTAAAGTAGAGTTGAAGATGCAGTACTACTTTCAGAGATCAGGGATCAGTTAACCATTCCAATGTGTCTCTTGGTTCAAAAAGCCTTCTTGACATACTAGGTTCCACTATAAATAAATAAATAGATAAATAAACAAACAACTCACCCCTTCTTTCTTCCCTTGTTCCTGCACTGCCCTTCAGAGGCTGAAAATACTGTTTCTTTGAAGAGTAAAGTAACACTACTTTGAGTTGTTTTTTTTAATTTAGTTCCAATGATGAAAATCAATGTTTATGCCAAAGGACTGTTTAAATCTGTGATATTTTCAAAGGAAGAGAAAAATGACCCTGTGGAAGGCCAGTGGCAGAATACATTTGGCTGGTCATAGGTCACTACTCCTGCTATGTCACAGATTGCCATGCACATGATACAGTCATAAAGCCACAGTATGTTCATGATAGACACACCACATGGGGATGGATGGGCACACACATTCTGGGGTGTCTTCATTCACACGACAGTTGCAAACAGGGTGCCCTTGAGGACCACTATGTAAATGAAAAAAAAACACAGGGAACAAATAAAAACAATGTTATTTAAATCCTCTAGCCCCTTCATACCTTGTATGTGAATAATAGTTATACTTCACAGAAATAAGACCAGAAGAAAGGAAGACAGCTGGGTTTGAAAATATTTAAACAAAAGAAATAGAATGCAGGATAGACACTACATAATCTACTTATCAAAACAGACAATAAATAAGAAAAACTGGACAAAACAGTCACTACTGAGTACGTACACATAGTAGCCTAAACAAAAAGCAAATAAACAAGCAGCCACCTAGTTTTCATAGTTACCACGCTCATGAGTGATGACTGAGGAAGGGAAGGTGGTACATGACAGTAGTTGAAAGAAAAGGAAATGGAAAAGAGAAAGAAGTTGAAAGTAGGGTTTTCATTTACTATTCTTAGGAAATATAGAATAGAAGAGTGACTTAATAATCCAGGTAATTTGTGTATGACATAAAAAATAATCACAGAGACAAAACCAACCTCTTTGTGAGAGATGTATATAACTGTCATATCTAAGTGACCACAGTCATGGCCTTTCTGGTTGGGAACTAAACCCTGTTCTTGTAATTCAATCTGGTTGACCCAGGAGGAGGCTCTCTGTGTGTCTAGTTTCCTTTTGTTGGAAATGATTGATTCTATTTTCTTTTGTCACTTTCTGTTCTATGTGTACATGGTGTATGTGTGTGTGTGTGTGTGTGTGTGTGTGTGTTTGTACATGTGTATGGGTAAAAATGTAAGTGGAGGCCTGAGGTTGATGTTGGAAAATATACCCCCACATTATTCGCTAAAGCAAGGTCTCTGGGTCAAACCCAATGATCACCTATCGCTTGTCTTGCTAGCCCACTTACTCTATGAAATCCATGTCTCTCCCTTTAGAGGTCAGAATCACAGGTGTGCTACCATGCTCATCCAACATTTATGTGGGTTCTGGGGATCAAACTCTGGTCCTTACACTTGAGAAATAAGCACTTTAACCAATGAGCCATCTCCCCAATCCCTGAAGTGGATATAAATAGAGTACGAGATTGAACAACTAGATTTTGCTCACGGGCTGAAACGCTCTATAATAAGTACAGGGGAAACTAAATTAACTTTGAATTTTAACCTGGGGAGTGGGGACTTTGGGCAGAAGATTCATTTGCTTTTTGGTATTGTGCAACTAAAAACGCCAGGATGCTGAAAGGCTAGAGGCAGGCAGGCAAGTGCCCCGAGCTTTCTAATATCCCTCATTTCTGTCATGGGGCCCTGGGACAAGAAAGCACTGGAAAATTTAGACTCTTGACAGGAGGAAATGATTAAAGGACCCGATGGCTTGGAGGTGATGGCTGGACCTACTTATGAAACATCACGAATTAAATAGCATTGAAGCCACATGGATCTAGCAGGAGCACAAATGTCCCAGTGACAAAAGATAGGAGATGGGAAGAAAAGGTTCTTTTTCCTCTTGGTGAGAACAAAAATACACAAACATAAAAAGATTAGTTCACTCAACAATATTGCAGAATAGCCAGAAAAAGCTACAAATGACAGATGGCATAACATTTACTTTTTGAAATAAAATTAATTCAAGAAAGGATGCAATGTTCCAAAACTATTATGCTGCCTGCCACTGTGCCAAGTCTAAGTCAGACCAAGCAAACAGAAGCAGAAAAACAGATAGGGCCACGCAGACACTAAAATGGTTTTAAAATCAGACATAGAAGAATAAAAAGAATTTGAAGCAAAAACTTTAAAGATAATTTTTCTTAATAAATATTCCTAAAATGAACTGGGTACCACTGATGACACCTGCTTTTAGGGCATTTTTACATGGCAATTTTTCTATTGATAAAAACATTCTTAGATGGCATGAACTCTGGAAAATGCCTAAATAAAGCACTCACAATTATAAAAAACAACAACTTTGATTTCTTTTAATCAAGTCAGATCTGGACTTGAAAAGATGAGAGAAGGGTAAATGTGCCAAAGGGGAGGGGATACGGAGAGGGACAGACTGAAGGAGATGAATGGGTGACTGTCCTAAGGAGAAGAAGATGAACTTACAGCTTGCTAGAATGGCCAAAGAAAGTGAAATATTATTTCTTCTTGCATGTTACTTTGGTTTTGTTATCTCTTTATGACTACCTAACTAAGAGAAAGGACATTGACAGTAGTATCAGGATTAATGTAGAATATAGGTTTCAGAGGTGTGGCCCATGTGAACTTCCAAATCAGCTCTTAAGCATGTTGTCTATTTAAAAACAGCTCTGGCTCTCCCTCCTTGAAGATGTAGTTGCAAATGAACATATCTCAGGAAGAACAGGGACAAGGGCCCTTTCCATTGAAGTGATCAATACCTGATCCTTCCTCAGTCACCATCCCAAGTCCTTCTGCTTTGTTTTGCCTCTCAAAGGCATTCAGGTCGAGGACACTACAATCAAAAGGAAGAAGACATTTACAGGACAAATAGGTCATTTTCTTTGTTTAGGAAGGCAAATGCCGACATACGAAAATGCCTTCAAATGTGCATTTTATGGCAGCATATGCTGAAAACAGTTCCTAATCTACTGCATTCCATTCTCAGTTTCCTAGTGGCATATTAGCCAGCCTCTCCCCAGGGCCAAAAATGAATGATCTATGTAAAAGTCATGTACAAGGTTCATACATTTCTGCTCAGAGAGAACATTATCATTAACAAATACACAGAAATACAATGATTGTGTTTCTGCAATTGACACTGTTTGCATTAAACTTCTATCAGGCTTGTCAATCAAATGTTCTCTGAATGATTCTAAATGATGTAAAAATGGAAAATGACTATTGCTGTGAGATGATTAGAGATCATTATGAAAACAAAATGAGAAATGGCCCCATTAAAATGTCCTTCAAAATTCCCAAATAATATTCAATAGGATTTTCTGTTTTACCTTGTCTTAAAACTGTAAGGCTTATAAGTATGGAGAATGTACTTCATTCTTAAGGGTCCCTGTTTAAGCCCACGGACTCTGAAAACATCTACTAAAGTGTTACTTGAGACGTTACTAGCACTCTACAAACAGGACAGGCAACAAGACACCACCTGCCAACTCTCTTAAAGTCTTTGTTCGTGAACAATTCTTGTTTGTCTAATAACTGTGTGCAATACCAAACAAATACTTTGAATCACAGCCACTGGGCAAAGCAAGACCAACCACACATCCTCACCTGCAGGACTGCATGAGGCCCGCCAGGCTCTGGAAGAAGCCTACATCCTTCTTCTCCTTCAGGTAATCCAGCATCTTCTACAGAAACAGAGAAAGCACATGGCTGCTTAGCACAAATGTGCTACTCGCTTTTCAAGTAAAGAAACATGCAGAGATTCGTAAGTGGTTGAAATCCTGAGAATATGTGACTTTGGGACATTCAGCCTGCAGTGAGACATCTCTATCACCCCATCAGGCAATATCACAAAAGAAAGGGCAGAATGAATGCAAAAGCTGGTAGAGTAATGTAGAACACCATCTTCTAGATACAATGTGGACTTGAACTCTGGCTCTCAGCCACCATGATTACTTGCACAAGGCCTGCACAAAATTGGAATAGTTAACATTCCATCATGGAGGTAACCAGGGACCTATCCTTCTGTAAGGATCTTTAGGTAATTAATGGTGGCTGCAGGAGGCAAAAGGTTTTCTTCAGTGGTGTATATCCACTAGCAAGTTGCCTGTGCTCCTGTGAGTAACCCTTCTCCCATGTGCCTGTGAGTAATTAAACCCTAATTAAACTCACTGGGCCAACAACAGCAAAAGATAAGAAAGCAGAAGGGCAACAAGCTGGGAAAAGGAAGGGGAACAGTGGGAATGGGAGGGGGGCAAAAGAAGGTAATAATATATTTTGAACATGATCAAAATATATTATATGTGTGTGTACAAATGTCATAATGAAACCCACCATTATGTATAAATATTATCTGCTCATAAAGTTTGTATAAATAATGAAGTTATGCTTTCTATTCCCAAACAAAGGTTTAAAAGAAGTCCAAGCACAAAAGTATTACTATTTCCATCTTTCCCATAACATAATGGTAAGCATTTGGAGTAAGATGGATGTGACTGGCAGGTGTGGCTGTAACTGAACAAGAGCAACCATGAGCACCATGTAGGGAGAAATGACACTGGTAATTCATTCCTGCCACTACTTAAGTATTCAGAGATTCAGATTTCTAGCACACATAAACCTGAAGGTTCATGTGGACACTGTGCACAGGTTTGCAGGTTCTGAAAGCAGCACCAGCAATGGCGAGTTGAGGAACCTTGGGCTGATGGAGTAGAGCCTCATCCTTTACCATCTCAACCGGAGAATCTGAAGTAGAGCAGGAACCAATGACTCGTTCAGCGATTCTTCTCCTTTCTCAGAGAGATGTTTAGAGTCCACAACCAATATTTTGGCTAATCATGTATTCAAAACATCCTAAAGCAATGGTTAGGTCTGTTTCGTCCGCTGCTTGTTACACAGCATCACAAAACAGCTATCCCTAGTAAGGATATTGTGTTTAAGGGTTTCCAAATAAAAAGTATACTTCTCCCCCTATACATGATGGTTTTATTTTGGATTTTCATCTTCATGATGCTGCAACAGAGATTCACATTTCGTAGAATGCACACATTGAATTTGAGATTTTTATTCTTTTCCTACCATGGCTATGTACAGTGTGATATTCTCACACAAAGCTAGGGGGCACCAGAGAACTATGTTTCTGTCTTCAAGGGCCTGGGACCAGAGGGTTAGTAACTCCATCTTTAACTACATACTGTGTTTTGGAGCTGTGCCATATCATAGGACTTGGATAGTTAGTAATGCCATTTCAACACATGGTTTCATCCTGTGATAAACTTATCAAACAAAATTCTACTTCTACTTGGGAAGCAACTGTATATATGAGATAACAGGCATACTCAAGGGTTAGGGGAAGGTACTGCTTTGCTACTTAAAAGTCAAGGGGACTGTGTGGAGGAAAGGAAGACATTTAGTGGGAAGGGGAGAGGGGACAAGAACATGAGGTATTTGACTTAAAATGTCAGTATGAAACTTAGCACTTCATACAAGGGATGTGTGCTAACAAAGTTTGTAAGGTAAATAGAAAGTTGTATCGCATGGCTTACTGGATGATGTTAGTTACCTGCTGTACCGTGGAGTTCCCACCATTTAAAATAGCAATGCCCAGTTTCAAAGTGGCAGCTACCATTGGTCCAGTTTCACCTTAAATTATAGAAACAATAGAATTCTTATCATTTCTCTCATGATGCTAACTTATGTTGCATTAGAACACAAACTAACAAACAAAAAAAACACAACATACTTTTAAAGTACTGATTGCCCCATATAAGTCTTTTTATGGAAAGAGGGCTGACTGATGAATGTGCCCAAAAACATGAAGGCAATCAAAGCACACCAACCTTCCACTGCTAACATTTTTATTATATTCCATGTAATATATTCAAGGATGGAAACTACATGGAGATATAGGAAAGAACAGGAAGAAAACTTTACTTTGAAATACTGAGACCAGAAGTACTAAGGTTCAAAGCTTATCATATATATACATATATGTAAACGCTTATATGATAAATGTAAAATATATATTAAGATAGTAATATATCTATATTAAGACAATAATTAAATGAATACAAGCTACTTAAAGCCCTCCTGAAGGAAACTGTCTTGCCCTCTTTCAAAAGTATTACATTTTAACTTTTATCATTTTCATTAATCACTTTTAATAAACGCTATACTGTTTTTACATATATTTTCAGTTTTAGGCTGATTGGATAATGACAAAAACCTAGTTGTCTATCATTGGTTGTATTTTAGTTTTATCTACTCACCTCTACTAGGGGCAACGGGCTTTAATAACATATACATTATATTAAAACACAACTTTTTTCCATTTTTTATCACTACCTTTTCCATTTGAGTACAAGTAACATTAAAAATGTTTCACTTGTGTCCATTACTGCATTCAGTCCCTACTCAACATTCACTATTTGGCCTTTCTTATTCTCTTTTCTACATGTTACACTGTGATCACATATCCATTTGTTTATATATAATGTACAAAATAAATTTATAATCTATAAAATTGGCTACATGATACAAATGAGGGAGAACATGTAGTTTTTTCTGAGATCGTGTGATCTTGCTTAATATTCTCCACTCTAAGTCCATCCATGAGTCATGAAGGAGAATATGAAGTTATTTGCTTCTCTAGTTCTAACTCATTAGATAAGTGCATGAAAATATATCTGACAGTGAAAAATGTAAGAGTGTGAAGCGCCACAGTTCTGCTCCAAGTAGGTATTATAACTATACAGAAGTTCATTGAGTTGTATATTGTGTCTGGCTAATTTTATTGTGTGATTTAATTTTTGTAACTTTTTAATAATTTTAGAAATGTAAAAATGTTTTCACAAAGATGTTACTAATGTGGGAAAATAATCTTGAAATGACTGGTTAATGAGGTGAACACTCTTTTATTAATTTTAAAAGATTCATTTAAATGTCTAAACATTTCTATCAAAATTCAGCAAATTATGGCCTAGGGACCAAGTATAGCCTCTATCTGCACTGTAAATAAAGTTTTAATAGAACATAGACTTTGTGTACAGTAACTAGAGAATGGAGCCTCCCCTCTGGCAGGAGTGGGCCAGAATGAGCCTACTCTTACTGGCTTTGAGTGGCATTCCTTGTGAGACATATATAAACCTCATCTTTGCTGATTCTGAATGATGCCCCCTTAGTGGACAGAAACAAATCTTACCTTTGCTAGCACTGATGGTCTGAAGTACCATCTCCGCTGCCCCACGGTCATGAAGTCTGGCTTGCTGGTAGAGTAGTTTCTGCTTCTCCATTTCTTTTTCCTGAACACAAATTCCAACCATTTATGTAGTGGCTAGCAGATATCACAGCAACTCTCTACAGACCACATTTCTAGTTATCTCTTCATGTATGGGCTCTATGACAACATTATGGACCATTTCGACACCAACGTTATCAAACAGATAGGCACATATTCAACTCATGGTTTTGTTTTGTTTTTTCCCTTGATATTTTTCCAGATATACTTTTAGTATTGGTTTATCAGGATGCATTTTTCTCAATTTTAATTGGTTGATCAGTCCAAAGCCTGTTTCACACTTCATCTTTGAAACTTGCACGTTCCGATTGATAGATCTGTGCATAGAGTTGGTCATGTATTTTTGGTAATCTCCTAGGTCATGGCCATAACTTGATACTGCTCAGCAAATGGCTCGAGTTGCAAGTTACCAGTGAATCACAGAAAAACAAAAACAAAAAGAACATTAACTTAGACATCTTGGAGTTTAAGCAAAATTGAAAGCTGATATGGATAAAAAAGGTAGGCTTCAACTGAGTCGTGGATTTATGATACAGATCACCCCAATTGCCCCCCAAAGAATAAGAGAAGCAATGTGCCTTTATATTTTGTATTCTCAGGAGGTAACAAAAGAGACTGCATGATGCCGCTAGAGCAATGACTGGTGTTTGTTCTTTTCCACTTAAGCTACCGCTGCGAACATAAAGGAGGAAATCAAAAGGAAAATATAAAGGCACAGCAAGTTCAAGGCTGGTATGATCATTCACTTGAGCAATCCAGTTCGCTGGAGAATTGAGACGGAACTAAGCAGTATAAGTTGCAGAATGCAAGTTGCATAGAGCCCTGTGACAGCGCGTCCATCAAATGGCGTGGTAGAGAAGCTTAGTCAATGGGACATGAAACGCTCAATTAGTATCATGTCCGTTAACACAACGGCCAAAACATATGTGACCTAGTGCAGTAGGCACCGCAGCAGTGGCCAAGATGACAACTGTGCTGCCGTCAACTTTCCATCCAAAGTACGGAAAATAGACATTGAAAGATGGAAGAGGTTTAAAAAATGAAGGCTTGCTCATTACAGAGTATGAGAAATAAAGTGAACTAAAAGGAGGGGGCAGGGGAGAAATGGGCTCAAACAAATGAAAAAAAAAAAAGAAAAAGAAAAGAAACCTTCAAATCAAAAGCAACCAACACAGACATTTATGCTGTTACCAGAGAGTTCTCGCCGAGGCTGGCAAATTTGTTTCTTAAATCTTTGATAATATCGTGCTGCAAAAACAAAATTGATCAGGTGTTTTTGTTGGTTTTTTCCCATACTTTAGTTAAAAGCTCCTGTGATTTTTTTCTTAAATTATGTGATAGGCCTAAATGGAAGCAGAGAAAAAAAAATAAAAGAGGCCGCTGTGCTTCAACTGTAGCCGTGCTAATGCCTAAAAGGGTTGCCTTCATGTTTAAACCTCTTCCTGAGAAATCAAAAACAGAACAGAAACGAAACCACACAGACACAAACAAAACCATACTGTCATTACAACACAGGTTTGAGAAAACAAGAAATAAAAGACCCTTTTGTCTGCACTTCTGTTGTGGTTTAAAATTAGTGATCAACATTTGCTTCTTCCTTTTGAACCCAACAATCTTTTACTTTCCATCTGTCACCAGAGCTAAAAACGGAACCTGTACTTAATAAAGCCTAACCAACCTATTTCCATTTCCAAAGAGACTCTCCGGAAGACAATGACAAGAAACCATCACTCCAAGGAATTGTCCCCCTACCATTTTAAGTAACCAAGAAGGCCGGGAAGTTGGAAAAAACCAACACTCTACCAAAAGCACAAAGACAATCCCCAGAAAGCCACAAAGAGGAAAGTTGAAGGTGAGACAAGTATAGATGAAAATAAAAGCAGCCATCTGCTGTTTGATCTTCTAAAGTGGGAAGACTGGCTCAGAGATCAGGCAGACACCTGTCAGAGTTCTCAAGAACCACACTGAGTACTTGAGCTCAGGGAAATCTGGAAGTTGACAGGAGAACAAATCATCGTCTTTTGAGAACACAACCCCTAGACAAAGACCATTCTCATTTTTCATATCTGACAATTAAATTTCAATAGTTATAAATATTTCTGGAAAAAGGAAAGTATTGAAGAAAACTGGGCAACTGAGAAACACTGATGGAGAAGCAAAACGAACACACACACAAAGCCAACCAACAGCAGCAACAAAACAAGAGCAATCCTGCTTCACAAAAAAGGTTGCACAATTTCTCTTGTTTCCACTAAACTGGGGGCTCTCTTCACACCCATGTAGAAATGCTTTTTGCTGGTGCATTGTCCTTGAGAACTGTGTCCAGGTGTATCATTTCAAATTTCCATTGAGATATTGTATCATGCCATAAAATAAACAAAAATATAGAAAACTAGGACAGGAAGATTGATTACATGGAAGGAAATTGTGCTTTTCCTCCAAGCTGATTATGTGTGAGCTTTCCTAAGCAAACTGCAAATTTTAAAAATATTTTTTACTTTTCATTTATCCTTCCTGCCTCCAGCCCTTTCTTTCTTTCTTTCTTTCTTTCTTTCTTTCTTTCTTTCTTTCTTTCTTTCTTTCTGTCTGTCTTTCTTTCTTTCTCTTTCTTCTTTTCTTTCTGACAGTAGTCTGATATATAACACAGTCTGCCCTGGAACTTGAGATCCTCCTATCTTCAGTTACTAAGGCTGTGAACTCCAGGTGTGTTCCATCATGTCCAGCATTTGAGGTAGGCTTCTTAAAACTTTCTTATTTAGGGATACAGAATCTTAGGTTCCCTGCCCCTTGCAGTTTCCATTTACTTACCTAAGGATCTTACAGAAACACCATTGCAGTTTTGTCTTTAGTTATTCCCAGGTTACAAAGGATGGGTTAGCAAAAGCAGCACCAGGGCCTGAATGCTCCTTGAGGCAAAACATTCTCATTGCCAAAAGGTAGCCCAAATTATCAGCTTTCTGCTATTGCAACCAAAGTGGTGTCTTTTCAAGATCCACTAGGGTCATTAACCAGACCCCTGATCCAACCGCATGCCTTGATGGAAATATAGGATGTCAGGTACATTTCCTTCTTGTGTAACTTCAGCTCATGACAAAAGGACTCATCTTCTTTAAGAGACCCTCGAGATTATCACTGGTGCAGAAAAAAACCCAAACCTTTCTGAAGAGGAAATAAAGATGCACACAGTTCTTCAATGATTTTCATTAGTTGAGAATTGAAATAATAAAGAATTTCAACTGTTCCTTGATCCTTGAGGGTGAAAGTAGCACATTCCGAAAATGGAAAATGAGAGGGGATTTTAACCTGAAGACAGCAAAGAAAACCAGACTACTTAAGAAGAGTTTTCTTGGTGGTCTTGATATGGGGGCAGCAGAGGCTGCAGCTACTGAATCTGCAGTCCATGAATCCAAACAAATAACTCAGCTGAGTTGATTTTTTTCTATGTATTTCCAAGATTCCAATAGGGTCTTCATGTGTTCCTCTTTTAATAGGATGAGAAAGTTGTTATAAACTAAGAAAGAGAAGTTTCCAGAAACCAAATTCTTCTTAAGAATGCCTCTCATCATTTAGTAATGTTCCAACATTTAGTGATGTTCCAACTGCAAATATTTGTTGGTGACGTGGAATGTATAATGATTACTAACAACTAAAAGAAAAGATGAAGACTAGGAGAGATCAGTTGGATGAAACACATGACAAAGGAAAAGAGGTTGAAGAGCAGAGAGATACATTGGTTTATAATGCAAGTAAGTCAAAATAGACGAAAGAAAACCACCACCACATGTTAAAGTCTTGTTCTCTTCTGCAGCTAATTGTGCTGTTTTCCAGCTTTAGACTGGCCTTTTTATAGAACTGATTTATGGTTATTTAAAAACAAAAAACACTTAGAAGAATATAATATTACTTAATGATACATGCTTTCCAATTACTTAACAGCAACAACAACATAAAAAAACCTTGTATAGTGTTTACCAACAGAAGGGAAGCCTGTTTTAAACACTAAGCCAGCAAATACTTGATGTTTAGAAATTTGAAAGAAATTTCGAATGAATCAGACAAAATTAGATAGTGTGACATTGTGGTACCATGTAGGTGTGATCATAATTGAAATATTGCAAGTGATATCTTCTAGTTTGAAAGATAAATGACTCTGTTCTTTCTTATTTACTCTATATAACTTGGTCAAGGAAAAGTTTCATTCAAGATCATTTTTTAAAAGCTGGGACATGAAATCAAACTACTGTGATATGAAAAACAGGCCATTCTAACTTTAAGTGCATGGCCTCTACACAGTGTAGAAAAGCCCATCTGTATTCATATACATAAGTTATATGCAATGTAAAGGACTGGGCTTCCCAGGAGCTTTCTCATATGAGGGTTAGCATCCCACATCTTCCTTACAGCTCCTCTCTCAAAACCTTGATTCTGAGCCCTGAAGGCTCTACACCTGACTGTGATTATACTCTGAATGCTACCACTGCAAGTGTACATCAAGGAAACTCCTTCAATGATAGAGACAGTCAGGCTTCAGTGATGGGCTCTGGACAAGCTGGAGCTAACAGGGCACTGGCTTCCTAGGGGTTGACTGGAAGGACCAGTGACTACCAGGAAATATGCATAAATGAGCTTCTCTTACCAAACAACATTGGAGACACTTATCTTTTTTCCCATCCCTGCAGGAGCTACTGATCCATAGTCACATGGCCTCTTTGGAAGTATCCCACCACTAAACAGCAATGGTACTGTTCAGTAGCTATGGCTATTTCTTCTATTTCCTTTCTTCCTTCTATCATTTCTCCTTTTCCCTAACTGTTATTTCCCTGGAACTGTGACACCCCTAATCCAAACGACGTTAGCACACATGCTTGTGGTTTCTGTGTACCAGGAAACCTGAGCTAGCAACACACTGTATAGAATCATCAGGTCAATAAATATAAATGAAGTTGGCAGACTGCATCAGTGTTCCACAAAATTCCTCAAACCTTGGCCCTATAAAATTGATTTGTGATGTTTTAGTCTGTATTCTAGATGTTTGAGGCTTCCATGGTTGGAGATACAGATTTCCAATTTGTTTGATAAAGCAATTTCTACATCAACATTTTATAAATTTAATTCTATGTCTGACTCTTAGGGGTTTCATGGTTCTTATTGCTAACTAAACCTACTCCGAGTTCAAATTATGTAGTTACTCAGGGCAGAATATCTTACATCCCATTCAGTTTTTCAAAACCATAAAAAATGGAGTTCTTCAAAATTTGACATTCAGGGGGTCTTAGCATATGTTATGTTATAACTGGGAAGTGCTATTATCAGTTCATTAGACAGTTTGGCTCTAAACTGATTCCTCTACCCTTTGTGTCATGTTTTGAACTATGAGATGGTTACTGGTATGGACATTGCATCACAAAAAGTACATCTTTGACTACATTTGAGGCACATTCAGAAGAGAACATGCAAAACTCTCTACACTCATACCAGAATGCCAGTTCAGCCACAAGTAAAACTGAAAACTCAAGAAATTTTCCTGAATGTAAAGTAAAAAAAATATAATAGGACCTCAGAGATAGCTGAGCAAGTTTAAATCTGAATTGGAAATCAGAAAGAAATAGAAAAGGGGATGCAATTTACTTAGCATGTGAGATATGCAGCCAGAAGAGCAGTTGGTGTTATACCCTTCTCAACTACAATTCCACTGCCACTAACAGGTTACCAATGCGTTATACAACTGTATTTTAGAACCTTAATATCCCACAGAAATGTGCTTAGTGAATTATCTTACCAAATGAAGATTTCACTTTTAATCATGCGTACATGAGAACAAAAAAGGGCACTGGATACCCTGGAGCTGAAGTTACAAGTGGTAATGAACTGCCCTGTATGGATGCTGGGAACCTAACATGGGTCTTCTGTAGTAAGAGGAGCAGTACACCTTCTTTATCAATGAGCCCGCTCTCAAGCCTGGATCATCTTAAAGTCACATCCTCAATTGCTTGATGAGAGCAATTGAGCAGGCAGCCATCTGAATAATGTTTCCATGGAGTTTGGTAAGTCTTAAAAGGTAAATACAGCATTCAGCTACAATAGTTGACTTGCTGAGTACTTGAAAACTTGTTTCTCCCTTTTCAGCTAACACTGGCCACTTTCTAACATTTAATTGCCTTTTGAAATTATGTTAATATTGAAGTACCCACAGATCTCAAAAAGAATAATAAAGTTTGCTATTCTGGTATTAAATGCACAAAATCAACAGTTTTGCATTATAGAGGAAGCAGGTAATTGATAACCTGATAGTTAAACCAGATAAGCTTCAGCAGGATCACACCAATAACACACACAGATGAACAGAGAAGAAAACTGTTGGCACCTTGGTCCCTATTTGCTACTTTCTGTAATTTAAAAATTTTTTTGAATTAGCCATTGGGAAACTTTCTTAAAACACCATATTTCTTATCATAGGTATTTCTGAACTCTTTGTGATGTATTTACTAAATATATTTCAAAGAACTTGAGTAAAAACTATTGCCAGTTGGAATACCCCATCGGGGACTAGAATAAAATTCACATCCTATACTTTTTGTTTTTTCCAAGCTTATGTAACATAATTTGTTCTAGGTGTTATTGAAACTGCCAAATAATATTTCAGTCAGTATGACTTGTAAGAAAAATTACAAAGAAATTCTGTCAACCAACCAGACATTTCCATGTAAACAGTCTGATGGATCACTAAACGGATAAGGGAAATAATCACCCAGTTGTTTAAACTCTTTTCCCCCATGTTTTTGTTAGCCTCACAAGTCAACCTCAGAGTAATTGGTTTCCATATGATGAATTACATACACCTTGTTTTTAAACTCTGAAAAATATAATCACACTCATATAACACACATTTTGCAAAGAGCAGCAATGTTACTGAGTTAGGCATGAATCTCCCAAATCTCACAGAAATCACAAAACTACCAGCATGGAAGTGAAAAATCACCAAACATAACCAAACATGGCTTACTCTTTTACTTATGAATGTGTGGCAACTTCTGGGAGCTTTAGAATTTTGTCTTGGGCTGAACTGGCCAGAGCTGCTGGCCCACTTCTCCTATTTGGGGATTAGCAATCAGGTCTCACTATCAGATGAACTTGACCATCTAAAACTAAAGACAGCCTCCCTTTCCCTCTTTCCTAGCTCTGTACTGTAGCTGATTCTCCCTGGCTTGACCCACATCCTATACTCTGAACATCACATTTGTCATGTTAGCCCTTCTTAGGAGCATCTATCGTTAAAGCCTTTAAGTTTGAGCCTGTAAATAATTTCCATTGTTTTAGATATCCTAAAACTCCATTCAGTCTTCCAAATGATTTGTCTAAAACCCCTCATCTTGCTCCATCTCATTTACTCCTCCTGGCGCACCTTTCTGTGAACTCTTGATCATAAACACCTGTGCTAACCAGGAGACCAAGTGTTTGGTTAATGTTAGAAGGTTCCTTCATGTTTCTATCATTTAACAATCCATAGGAGCTCTATCTAAGGTGGAAATCAAAATGTAAGACAGGAGCCACTATTATCAATAATGAAAGCTTACTTTAATTTTAAGTATGATGTCCACTATATGCCATGGACCACGGTGTCTATTAGATTGAAACTGAATGTGAAATTGTCACACAGTCGGATTTTTAAAATTACAATGGTCCAGATACGTAATAAAAACAATATATTCCAGCCAGCTACACGTTGCAATTTGCTTCTTCTAAATATATTCCTCATAGCAGGCATTTAAAAAACAAAGCCATTAACAACATTGCCTCCCCAGGATATTTATGATCAACTTTCCTCTAAAAATGGCTTCATGAAAATCAAATTCAAACTTCACAGAAAACAAAGCAAAAACATCTTGTAATTCTAGGTCAAAATGTCTTCTATTTGCAAAATTTCCAGATGAAATCTTTAAAATGATAAGAGGCAGAAATAGTCATCTAGAGTCCTTTTCTTTTAATGAAGTGCCAAGAATCAGTGTTAAAATTATGATACCTATACCTCAGGTACCAATCAAAAGCCCAACAAAAGGGGAAAAAGGCAAAGAAAAAGGCAACCTCACTAACCTTGCCAGTAATATCCTATACCATGTCAGCTTTATATAGGGAAACAGGTATAAGTAACATTCAAAGGAATGAAGCCCAGGCCCTTCCTATACCAGACAGTCTCTCTAGTTACAAGTTTATCCACTAAATGGGCAAACTCATCCAGCACAGTATGCAACTCAGAGTTAGCATGAAGGATGCAATTTCAAATCATGAGTCATTTCAATGGCAAGACGGATAAACAAAGGAAGGGATACTAAGCACTACAAACTCTCAAAATTATTCTGAAGATCTTTTCTTACAAAAGAGTCCAAGACTTTGGGTCTAATACAGGTAAATGCCACAAGAAACTGAAACTCGGACCCAGACAGATACACACATACACAAGTCTTTACCTTGCTGCGTTGGGATCCTGTGACCTTAAGGAAGGATGAGGACAAGAAGCAAAATAGCAATAAACAGCTGCTCTGGAGACAACGGATAACCCGCAAAGGCAAACAGTATCATTTGCTGCTCACGGACTGTTCTAAGTTACCTGTCTCCTTATAGGCAGGATGGACTTAAGACTAGAACTCAAGTATATTAGCATGGATTGTACAGATAATTAAACTTAGGGCATTTTGCTCAGCCAGCAATAGTCATGGGTAATTTTCAAATTAGGTTGTTCTTTTGTTTGTTTGTTTTTAATGCACTAACTTTAATGCTTCAGAGATGGTCACATTGATTATTTCTTCAAGTGTCATGGAATAGTCTAAGTTCATTCCTTGGTTCTATGTGCTGTGTTTCCACCATGAAGCAAGGACTCATTGCTGGCTACTCATATTTTTCTAGACTTCTAGCTCAAAGTCCATATATATTACTGATAGGAAGAATCTACTCTCCATTTTCTTCTCCTTTATTTCTCTGTCTTAAAAATACACTAAATCAGAAAAGAGTAGTTAACAAGAGCTAGCTAGTCTCCCAAAGAAGCAAAAGTATACTATAAGCAAAATGGAGAATGAAATGAACCGTCTTTGATGCTAATTAACACTACGTAGTAATTGAAATCATAGGCAATATTTAAAGGTTAAGAATGCCTGAGAAAATAATCATGAAATGGAATCTGTCCTAGAAAAGATGTGCCTCTACTTCATGCAAGCAAACTGCACCATGGCAACCACTTACATATGTGTACCGAATGAGTGACCTAATTGGGCAGAAGTCAGGAGGCCAATTGATTCAGGAAAGAAAATATCCAAAACCAATAGAATCATTAAAAACTTGATGTCATGTTGCTCTTCAATAGGTATTCCTAATGTATCTATTGGCAATTACAGACCATGCATCCCTGAGATGCAAGTAATTTGAAGTGGTTTTGTCTCTGTGGGCTGCCAGGTGCACTCATTCTGGACATATGGGCTTTACTGTAGTATTCAACTGCTCTGTGCTTCTTGCTCTTATCTTAGCAAACATTAGGACTCAGGTCTGTCCATCCAGCTCTGACATGCAGTTCCTGGACACAATAAGCTGCAATAAGCCATGAAGCAAGAAACATAAAAGTCCATTATAAGCTATGGAACAATGTCTCCAAATGGAGAAAAGGCAATTCTAGAAAGATCCATCTTACTTCAAAGCTCTTCACTTCTTCTTCACCATCATCATCTTCCTCATCGTGACAACTCTGAGTTGGAAGAAAAAAAAGTAGAGGAGACTATGATGAGGGAGAAAATGTAAAATGTTTGTTTAACCTGAACTCCAACTGATTTGTATTAATGTTTCATGAGCACTATTGTCACCCAGGACATATAAAACTTACATGATACCATCAATGAAATGGTGAGCTAATATAAAACTATATTTTATTTATGAGATTTGCCTTTTGCAAAATTCACAGAACAAATGGCCAATTTCATTCCCAACATGCGGTTCATATGAAGGTTCTCACACTTAACAAACTACATGTTTGTACCCTTGACTCATTCAAATCCAAGTGCAAACTTCAATACAGGGAACTATCCTCACTTTTGTAGCCTGCCATTACTAGCATAATTAACACAGATACACACTGTTGCTGTTATTTAAAATTAATATAAAACAGTATGCATTGATTATAGTAATGTATTATAGTAGCAAGATTTTCTAATGCCTTTAAGTTCATTTATATCATACTTCACCTAAGGAAGTAAATTTTTAATGAGATTATTACTTACACATAAAATATATACAACTTTACTATTCCAGTCTACTGAGCCACCAGAATATTCTTAGTTAATTCTCATGGCTCAGACTGCTGTATGTTGAGGAGGCAGGGGAGAATGGTTGTCAGGAACAGGACTCCTAGCCCAATATGGATTTGAACACAGATTTATGGCTCTAAAAGCCTACAATAAAGCTCCCTACCTTTCTTGTTTTCAAACCATCTCTTAGTATCTCTCTGTTCTTTAGGACTCGATAGTAAGCTTGCATCTGCTGCCTTCCTCTCTGGAGTGAGAGCACTAACGCCCACAGCTTTGTTGCTATCTAATTCTAATGAATTGGAAGAGTGTACTTAGAAGGCAACCTGAGATACCAGACTCAAGATATGCTTGTCCAGTCATCTTCTACTATTTCCTGTTATAGCTGCTATGATTAATATATCTGACAGAAGCTGTTTAAGGAAGGTTTATTTGGACTCAAGGATATGAAAGATAAAATGATGGGACCGATCCTGCCCATGACAGTACAAATATGAGGCTGCTAGTTACATCATAGCAAAAGACAGACAACAAGAAAGCTTCCACAGGAAGCAGACCAGCTGATAATATTCCAAAGAAAACCCCTCAGTGACCTACCTCTACCATCCATGCCTTCTACCCACAAGATTCCACAGCCCTGTCAAAATAATACTCTCTAAGGACCAAGTGTTGAATCACATATGTCTGTAGGTTGCCTTTCTAATCTGACTGTAATACACCTCCACATGAAACTCTCATGATGATCTTTAACATGTCTAGGATTTGATCTATCATCTTCCCTCTTGACTCAACACCTGTGATTATTCTGGGACACTCTTATCAGTATGGCACCAAAAGTTGAAATCTTAGAAGAAATGGGACTCCTGTTTTGTTTGTATTTATTCTTACTGAGACAAATGAAATAACAGCTAATACTACTACTCTATTTAACAACAGCCTGTCTATAGTTAAAGACTTCCAAGAAACCTCACGATAACCCAAGTAAGCTATCCCCAAAAACCTCAATAGTTCCTTTACCTTATTTTACTCCTGTTGCGCCATCATATGTTAAACTCTACAAGTATATAACATAAATTTTCTTTTTCTTTTTCATCATGTTATTTTCAGGACCTTGATGTCTAATGAATGTGAGCTAAATGAAATAATGCATGGGAAACAACTGAATTCCCCATTCATAAAGTACTAAACAGAAAACTATCTTGGACTATCCAGGAAGTCAGAGCAGAAATTCCTGAAATCAGCACAAAGTTGGAATCTACACACTTCATCTTTCTAAGATTTAGCAATAACTTTTATGCAGACTCTTACGCTCTGACAAATAAAAAGTTTATTTTTATTAAATATTAAAATCAAGAAAGATTTATATTTACCTTTGCCATAATATCTGCATATGCCATATATAGGAAATCTTCCTCCAGCTTGCTGTGAAACCAAGGGGGGAAAGGTCCAATCTTAAGTAGAAGGCATGTCATATGTAGAGAAACCATCCCTATATAATCTAACTGCTGTTTTTCAAGACATACTATTTTTTTTACAATTAAATGAACACAAAATTTGTGCAACAATAAGCATTCAAAAGCAAACAATTTACAATAAAAAATCCAAAGGCCATCAAGGGCTTTGGCAGATACCTATCCTGACCTCATAGCAGAGTTCCTCAAGTGTGGTAACAAAGCTGGCCTATTATATACATGCAAATGTACATAAGTGGAGTAACTAATTTTCTTCAAACTACAATATGTGAAGAAGAAAACAAAAGTAAATATAAGTGGCACAGAGCTTTTGACAGGAGACTTACATTTGACATCTAATGAAAGACTCAGCAAGTTAAAATGTCATATCAAAAGTAAAATGATGGACAGCACAATGACTTAAAATTCAGAAAAAGACAAAATATGTTCACTATGCTTTTTTCTAAAGAAATGTGGAAACTATTACTACATGAACAACCCAGTTGCTACCAAGAATGACTAACATAGACGTATTACAGCAGGTCCCAACTTCACTTATGAGAAATACCTCATTACCTGACTAGACCAGATAGACAGTTGTTCTATGCTTATAGGATGAGATGGTTTTGTTAGTGGGGAATAATAAGAGAGAAAAACGTGAGTGAAAGGATGGACCACATTCAGTGTTTAAGAAAGAGAAATACAGATTTCTGTGGCATGCAAAAAGACCACATGGTGCTTTTGGATCTGTGAGAAGACTCATGTGATATGTATTGATAATTAAAATTTCTCCCAGCGTCTGAAGAAAAAGGTTAAGACCTGGGGCCAAGGATAGAAAATCATCCAAAGTTTCTATAACCTCTACCATGTCCCTCAGAGCCAACACCTTTTAGTGCTCCCAGTAGGGAGGAGCCAAGGCATCTTCGTTGAAGCTTCTGGTATGGAATTTGTCATACAACTCTACAGGAGTTTTCTCTCTGAAGCTTCAGTACACTGTAGGACTAGGGGTGAAGGCAAGAAAAGTGGGCAGCATCTCTGAGATGCTGTCAAAGGCTTCACCCAGTACCTAATGGCTTCCTAAGCCTCACTTAAATGGGTGATACACTCTAAGGGGATCCTAAGGGTCACTCTCACTAGTTTTGATGGATTTTGCTTTCTATGAGTTATTTTGTTTTATTTATAATGACAATGTTTGATAAGAGAAAACCTTTTGTAAGATTCAGAATTAGTAAAATCAGCCTAATACAGAGTTTAGGAAACCCAGAATTCCTTGATAGTTTTTTTTTGGGGGGGTAGTGGTGTATATATGAGAATACATATGCATGTGTGTGTGTGTGTGTGTGTGTGCGTGCGCATGTGTGTGTGTGTGTGTGTGTGTGTGTGTGTGTGTGTGTATGTGTGTAGGTCAGAGATCAACCTCAGGTATCATCATTTCTTAGAAGCCATTCGCTTTGGTTTTTGAGACAGGGTTTCTCATTGAACCTGCAGCTCACTGAGTAAACGAGGTTTACTGGCCAGTGAAGTCCAGGAATCAGCCTGTTTCTCCTTCCCCGGTGCATACACACACACCACTGTGCCTGACAGTTATGGGATATATAGAGCTCAGATATTTATAATTGCAAGGCAAACACTTTACTAACTGAGCCATCTTCCCAGCTCCTCACTGGTAGGATTTAAAGACACCCCCCCCCACAAATGAACAGATCTTGATCGATGGTTTTATGTCAGACAGATTCAAGAACAGGATGTAAGTGAGACATAAACAATTGAGAGACAAGACTTAGATGTGGATTTCTCTATATCAGTGTCTCCTAGGTCTGCTATTAACCCTCCCCACCATACCATTTTTCTGTTAAGGCCGTGCGGCTGAATAGAAGAATGAGCTGATGGAGAGGATCAACTCTTTTCGTGGCTTCATCTTCTTCTGGAGGTTCAGTGCCTGGTTTCTGAAAAAAAGAGCAGACAACTGTAAAATATATAACATTTCTCATTTAATACAAATATTTTTAGAACAGCTTTGTGCTTACATCTACAATCCCAGCTCTTAAGAGACAGAGGTAGGAAGATCAGGGGGATTGTAAATTCAAAGCCAGACTGTGCTACATAACAAGACAGTGTTTCAATAACTAAAAATCAAAACAGAGAAAAATGTACGTGTTCACGCAAATAGGAAGGATGTGTGTTAAGTTGTGTACATGCATAATATATGATTTGGGGAGAGGCAGATGTATATGTGAGTATACATATGCCTGTATGGGAATGTGTGTGAAGGTCAGAGGTCAACCTCAGGTGTCATCATTTCTTAGAAGCCATCCACTATGGTTTTGGAGACAGGACCTATCACCGAACCTACAGCTCCCTGACTAGGCTAGGTCTGCTGGTCAGGGAACCGCAGAAATCAGCATGTGATATGCATGTGTGTGTTGTTTTTTGTGACTATATAACAAATAATACAATACAGATATAAATCTAACATGCATACTGATTGAACTACTGGTGTAAAACAGAAGAATCATTTAACAATTTGATCAAGAAAGATCTAAACAAGGATAATCCACAAAATTTAAAAAACAAGACACTATTCTTGCCAGCAAGACTCAAAAGTAGCGGAAAGGATATTTGGTACAGAGGAGAGTTCAGCTTCAAGAAAGGGCAAAACATAAATTTTATAGTAAAATGTTGTCACATCATTTATGACAATTAAGTCTAACAAGAATATTTATCACATAAAATATTTTCTTGGCTCAAAGAAAGAAATGATAGACAAAGAATACAAAATGAATTAATGACTGAGTGTGTACACAGTTTTCATTTTCATTTACTTTTAAAACAAAAAATGACATTGGATAAAACTTCATCACTGAGAAAAATTATTAAACATTTTTGTTGCCTGCATAATTGATCGATCCTGATTTTACTGAATAACTTAATGGATTTTATGTCTCCATAGATACTCTTTCCCAATCAGGAAATTCTTTTTTTTTTCCTTTTTCTTTTTAAATTTAAGTTAGAAACAAGTTTGTTTCACATGTTCTTCACAGCTTTCTCTCCTTCCCTTCCTCCCCATCTTTCCCCACCAGGCCCTCCAGTCCCCCACCCAATTTCCATTCCGATCCCCAGGGAGGGTGAGGCCCTCCATGGTGGATCTCCAGAGTCTATCACGTCATCCAGGGTAGGGTCTAGGCCCTTAAAGGAGATTCTTAACTGTGTTAGGAATCTTGATGTGATTAGTAGTCAAAATGGCATGAGATATGTAAATATTCTATTGTTATTTTGATTGTAAAGGCAAGTAAAATTCACTAAAAAACAGTAATAGGGTTAGGCCTGGGGCTCAGTTAGTAAAGTGCTTGCTTGCCTAGCACATATGAGGCCCTGTGGTGGACCCCCAACACAGCATAAATTGGGTCTTGTAGTCCAAGCATAGAATCCCAAAACTCAAGAGAGTAGAGGAAGGAAAACTGATTAGGCGTACAGGGCTATCTTTGAATACATAGACACTTGAAAGGCAATTTGAGCAACATTGCCTGTTTGAAAGATATGGGAATGGCAATCAGAGTGAGGAATGGCATTTGTTTACAGTTCCTGACAATTTGTAAATTAAAAAGTGAATTCAATATATGACATCTTTAACTTGGAAATCTTAGTGTCTCCAGCAACTCCACAGACTTCTGTGGGTCCTGTGTCTAAAAATTCATTTGGAAAGATGGTTTAAAACAGTAGCTTGGCTTATAAAAGATGTTGCTGTTCCCCAGTTCTCCAGGGTGTAGCACCCATCAGAACACAGCCTGCCTCTTAGCATGTTAGATGGAAGTTCTACCTGCTGAGTACCATGCTTATTCCAACTTTCTCGTCCTCTGTTTCCACTCTACTTATGAGAAAATCCTCATTAACTGACCTGGTCAGATATACAGCTGCTCTATGATAATAGGATGAGATGATTTTGTTAGTGGGAATAATATGAGACAGAAAAAAACGAGTGAAAGAATGGACCACATTTGATGTTAGGAAGGAGAGATACAGATTGCTATGGCATGCAAAGAGACCACATAGTGTCTGAGGATGTGTGAGGGGACCTGTGAGGATGTGCATCTTCTGACCTAGGATGTGTGAGGGGACACATGTGGTTGTGCAGCCTCTGATCTAGGGTCTGTGAGAGGACCCCTGTGGATTCTTTTGAAATTCAGCAACAGTTTGTTAGTCTTCAACTTACTTGGTGTAGATAATTTCTTTTAGATTTTCATCTTGATTTTATGTGGAAAGGGGTTCAAGAAAGAGTTTAAGAGACTAACTGAACAACATATAGTTAATAAAATAACTCATGTTTTTCATTTTATATTCTGAATTATTTGATAATGATAACTATCTATTTTGGAAAATAAAGAGAGAAAATGTTATTATAAACAGTAAATGTAGGAACAGTTGAAATTAAAAAGTTTCCTAAGGCCAATGTGCAGTGTAATGATTTTCTTTCAACCTTCTTTCATTTTGTAAACCATCAAAAAAACTTACCGCTAAATCTTCAATCAATTTATCCTCAAAGTAATGCTCCTCCGTTTCAATCCAAGACTTTTCATATCCTTGAAGAAAAAGATTGACAGCCCGATGCCTAAAAGATAAACATAATGTCAAAGAGATGTTAAATATTTTAACAAGAATACAGTAGTACTTTATGATCAGATTATCTGTGTACTAAAGTATAAAATAACAAAATATGTCCTATTACAGATTCTTCTCTTCACAGACAATTCCTTATGCCAAATAAAGGCAGGTTCCTCAGCTCACATATTGATTTCAGACATTTCTAAGCTCTGTGACATGTTAAGCTTTCAATTTTCACAAGTCTCACACATGCAACAAGAATAATTGTATCTACATCTCAATCTTATAAGATTGAAAGTGAGATAAATGGTAGGAAAGTTCATTAGGTCGATGTAAGTTAAATGGTGGCTATGATTTTCTGCAGGGATTATTGATAGATAAGCCAACAGAAGAACTATTCTACATTCAAATTAACTTCAAACATAGGCACTGACTATTCTAGAGTAGAATGTATTAAGTGAACATTCTACAACTGTATGAATGAAGATGAAATCTTGGAGTACTGATTTTGAAAGTGTCCACCTGAAGTTGAAGAGGTGACTCTGTGGTGCACACTTCCTGCTTTTCGAGAGGACACAAGCTCTGTTCCCAGCACCCAGGGCAGGTGGCTCATGACCACCTGTAACTCCAGCTCCAGGATGTCTAATGCCCTCTTCTGGCCTCTGTGGTTACTGAGTGCACACACACACACACACACACACATACACACACACACACACACACAAATTTAAAAATAAAATAAATTTTAAAAAATGTTTGCCTATTATATACAGACGATAAAAGAGGAGAGAAAGAAACATCACCCTTCACAATAAAAGACCCAGGATAGCCAAAACATCCATGCACAATAAAGGAACTTCAGGAGGCATCACCATCTCTGACTTCAAGCTCTATTATAGAGCTATAGTAATGAAAACAGATTGGTTTTGGCAAAAAAATAGACAAGTAGACCAATGGAATCGAATTGAAGACTCTGATATTAACCCACATACCTATGAACACCTGATATTTGACAAAGAAGCTAACTATACAATGGAAAAAAGAAAGCATCTTCAACAAATGGTGCTGGCATAACTGGATGCTGGCATTTAGAAGATACAGGTAGATCAGTATCTATCACTGTGCACAAAACTTAAGTCCAAATGGATCAAAGACCTCAACATAAATCCAGCCACACTGAACCTCTTAGAAAAGAAAGTGGGAAGTACCCTTGAATGAATTGGTTCAGGAAACAGCTTCCTAAACACCAGTAGCACAGACGCTGAGATCAACAATTAATAAATGGGACCTCCTGAAACTGAGGAGCTTCTGTAAGGCAAAGAACATGGTCGAGAAGAAAAAACGGCAGCCTACAGAATGGGAAAAAATCAAAGGGCTGATTTCCAAAATTTGCAAAAAACTAAAGAAGCTAGTCTTCAAAATACCAAATAACCCAATTTAAAAATGGGGTATAGAACTAGATAGAGAATTCTCAAGACAGGAGTTTAAAATGGCTGATAGACACTTAAGAAAGTACTCAAGATCATTAGCCTTCAGGGAAATGCTATCTTACTCATGTCAGAATAGCTAAAATAAAAAATACCAATGACAGTTTGTGCTGGAGAGGATATGGAGAAAGGGGATCTCTCTTTCATTGCTGGTGGGAGTGCAAACTCATATAGCTACTTTGGAAATCAGTATGGTGGTTCCTCAGGAAAAAGGCAATCAGTCTACCACAAGATCCAGCAATCCCACTATTAGGCATATAACCAAAAGATACACATTCATACAACAAGGGCATCTGTTCAACCATGTTCATAGCAGCATTATTTGTAATAGCCAGGACCTGGAAGAAACCTAGATGGCCCTCAACTGAAGAATGGATGGAGAAAATGTGGTACATTTACAAAATGGAATATTACTCAGTGGGGAAAAAAACAATGTAAACTTGAAATTTGCAGGCAAATAGATGGAACTAGAAGAAACCATTTTGAGCGAGGTAACCTAGTCACAAAAAGACAAACATGGTATGTACACACTCACATATGGATTTTAGACATAGAGCAAAGGATTACCAGCCTACAATCCATACCACCAGAGAAGCTAGGAAACAAGGAGGACCCAAAGAAGAGACAGACATACATGGTCCCCTAGAGAAGGGGAAAAGGACAAGATCTTCTGAGCTAATTGAGAGAATGGTGGGAGAGGAGAGGGAGTTAGAATAAAGAGAAAGGGAGAAGAGGAAGGGAGAGGAGGACATGAGGGAGCAGGAAGATTGAGTCAGGGAAAGAATAGAGAAGAGCAATAAAAGAGATACCATAATCGAGGGAGCCATTATAGGTTTAAAGGGAAATCTGGCACTAGGGAAATGTCCAGAGATCTACAAGGTTGACCCCAGCTAATAATCTAAGCAATAGTCAAGAGGCCACCTTAAATGCCTTTATCCAATAATGAGATTGATGACTACCTTGTATGCCATCCTAGAGCCTTCCTCCAGTAGCTGATGAAAGCAAAAGCAAATGCCCACAGCTAAACACTGAGCTGAACTCTAGAATCCAGTTGCAGAGGGAGGAATGGCGAGCAAAGGGATCAAGACCAGGCTGGAGAAACCCACAGAAACAGCTGACTTGAACAAGGGGTTGCTCATGGACCCCAGACTGATAGTTGGGAAACCAGCATAGGACTGTTCCAGACCCTGTCAACGAGGATGTCAGTTTGGAGATCTGGTTAATCTATAGGCCTCTGGTAGTGGATCAGTATTTATCCCCAGTACAGGAAATGGAGCCCACTTCATATAGAGGGATACTGTCTCAGCCCAGACACAGGGGGGAGGGTCTAACCCTGCTCCAAATGATTTGACAGACTTTGAAGATCACCCATGGGTGGCCTCACCCCCCTGGGGAGCGGATAGGAGATGGGATAAGGGGCCAGTTGGGGGCAGGGAAGGAGGGGAGGGAGAGGGAACTGGGATTGACATGTAAAACAAGCTTGTTTCTAATTTTAATAAAAAGGGGGAAAACGAAATACAAAAAAAATCAGTGAAGACTAGAAGAGTCAATGAAACTCATCTTATGCTAATGAGAGAAATGGGTAAGATTTAAGTGAGAAAGAACAGAAGAATAGTAAGTGGACATCAAGTAACAGAATGACATTCTTTGAGGGAAACCTGCATTCAACAATAACAGAAGTGTGTTAGGAAAGCATGAGGCTTAATGCACGGATGGGTATAAGAAGAGGAACTAACAACATATTTGGAAACATTAGAAATCACTGTAAATCCCTGTATATAACAATGGCAAGCCAAAGGATGTATTCAACTGCTTTAAGGACATGCACACCGCTTTTGGACTTTTAAATAGACATGTTCAGTCCTCAGGGAAATTCAGTTTCACTCAGCTTGGCTCAGATGCTCCTGAAATGGTTTAAGTGATGTCATTATAAGATTAATTCTTTCTCCAATATGTTAGAAAGTCAATGAATGTCAAAGCACTGGTTGCTGTCTTGGGTTAGGAAAATAGAAACTTAAAATTGTATTGGACCTTAAAGTGAGAATCAGAGAGGCAAACAGCCTGAACGCTGTAGGACAATGTAACAACCAGAAGTTGTAGCCTTGCTGTATAAACATGTAGAAAGAGGGAGCTAGATGATTTACAAGGAGATCAGAGATGTTCCAAAAAGAGATAGCTGTAGTAGTGGCACGCCTTTAATCCCAGCACTTGGGAGGTAGAGGCAGGAAATCTGTCAGTTTGAGGCCAGCCTGGTTTACAGAACAAGTTTCAGAAAAGACACCAAAGCAATACAGAGAAATTCTGTCTCAAAAAACCAAAGAGAGATAAGATAGATAGATAGATAGAGAGAGAGAGAGAGAGAGAGAGAGAGAGAGAGAGAAAGAGAGAGAGAGAGAGACCTACCGACCTACCGTCTTTTGAGCTGAGCCCTGTTTACAAGACATAGATGTGGTGGCTTGAATGAGAAATATACCCCATAATCTCACCTTTGGATACTTGCCTCTAGGTGGTAGAGCTGTTTGGGGAGGTGTGGCCTTGTTGGAGGAACTTGTTATTGGAGCTGGGTTTTAAGAGTTTAAAGACACACCATTTCCAATTTTCTCTCTGCTTTGTGCTTTGCAGTGCAAGATGTGAGCTCTCAGCTTGCTACTCCATGTTTCATGTCTGTTTCTTCTCTTCATAATGGACTCTTACACCTCTGGAACCTTAAGCCCACATAATCTCTTTTGTCTATAAGTTGCCTTTGGTCTTTGTATTTCATCACAGCAATAGAAAAGTAACCAATACAGTAGGGACATCGCTACTTGCAGAAAGTTAAGAGTATCAAAGTTAAGAGTATCAAAGTATAATTCAAGTCTGGCTAAAGCAGGTCATCAAGCCAGACTTGAATTATATCTCTATTAGTGAGTACATTGTTTAAATCCAAAGAGAACAATGATGGGTCTGTTGAGTTCATTTTGTCATTCCTGTAACTCAGGAGAATATCTTTTCTTTTCTCTGAATGAGCACAATTATCCAAAGAGCAGCCATGGCTAGCATCTACTGTGACCCGCATACTGACAAGCACTCTGTGCATAATAGTTCTTCAGCCTGCCTTTGTGCCTTATGGAGCCAGTCCCACCACAGTCCAGAAGGAGAAATCATAGTAAAGTAATCATCTTGACCAATGCTGTGCAATACAGAAACTGAAATTGAAATCTGAGCAACTTCAAAGAATGCTTCCAATCACACTACATATCCTCCCATATGTGAGCAGTTATTTCTCAACATAGTTCATTTCTAAATGGCAGGACAAAAACATTCAACAGAGGAAAACAAACTGATCAGTTGAAAAGACCAGTAACTCTCTCCTATTCATCCCTTGGATAGATTATCTTTGCCACCCACTATTTAGAGAAGAATATTAATGTCTTTTAAACATTTAAAAAAATTCTAACCTTGGCAGATTGTACAAGGGGGCCATCCGGAAGCAGGCAACAACTGCTCTTTTTCTCTGCTTAGAGAGTAGTTTGTGCCACACAGCCTTCTTTGATCTCTGAGGATGTTCCACCTGAGGTAGAATGGCACAAATAAATATATATTTTACAATATCAATAAAGAGTGCGATATTCATCAGATGCATCTTTTAAATTTATTTCAAATTGCCTTACAATGATTTTGGTTAAGTCTATATCCTCAAAGTTACCCAAGCTAAATTTGAGATGGTACTTAGTAAAAATGACCTATTTTCCAAATAGTCCGTAGCTTCCAAGCCTTGTTATCTTTAAAATCAAAGAAACAGAAAAGTATTCTACATAAAATCATTTTGCATCATTCTCAAAATTTTAAGAAAATCTCATGCATATGCATGCATACTTATACATAGGTATATTTATATATAGGTACATGTACATATGAGCATGCATATGGAGACCAGTGAACAACCTTGGTGTCATTCCTCAGGTGCCATCCACCTTCTTGGTTTTGTTTGTTTGCTTTTTGAGAAAAGGCCTCTCACTGGCCTAGAACTTAGCAACTAGGATAGGTTGGCTAGCCAGTGAGTTCCAGAGATCTGGCTATCTCTCTCTCCCCAGTGCTGGAATTACAAGCATATATCACCAGGTCCAGCTTTGTAAATGTGGGTTCTGAAGATCAAACTCAGATCATTTCATTTTTCTAATCCTCTTTGTGGGTTGTTTTGCTTTGTTTCCTACATAGAAATGTACTCGATTACATAGATATTGAAACTACTTTTGTTGTAAATATGGTAACCACAAATACAAATAGTGTTAATGAAAATCCTACTGTTCTTTAATAAAAGAAGATAACAAGGCTTTGTAAACTCAGTACCAAGAGGAAACAGAAGGATTTAATATTACAAAAATACTAAAATTGTAGCTATTTTTGTTAAGTAAGATAAATGAGAATTTAAAAGTTATAAGAGATGACGCAAACAGGCTGTTTATTTAAATAGTGGTGCTTGAAACTTCAAGAGAAAAAGGGGATTAATCATAAGTATTAGAAAGAAGATAAATTCCCAGTATGGCTTTGTCAATTAATTAGTATTCTCTAGGCAACAGAGCACTGTACTTCCCAGACTGAAATATCTCCGGCCAGTATACTCAGTATACTTAGATTTCTGGAAAAAATGAAAATGTTGTGTTAGCCCAAAGTAAAGCCAAACATTTTATGCTTTTCAGTAAATGCTCAGAATATGAAAACAATTCTTGAAAACATTATGACTAACTGAGCCATTGCAGACATTTTAACAGAGTCTAACTGACAAGCACTTATATCTCTGCCTCTCTGTCCTCCATAAGATCGATATAATGTTCTAGCAGTTGGCCACTTCAATTGTCTTCTTGATGGGAGCATTAGGTGAAATAAACTTGTATTGAAGATAGTGTAGATTAAAACAGAATCAAGAGCTGAGTTGTCCAATGAGATCCAATGTATCCCAATATAAAATTCCACTTTGGGGTCTGAGACTTTAAGGGACCAGTTTTGATAAGTACATGGTATTCTGCCGAATATGATGAAAACCCATAAACATAAATGAAACCTTGAACAATTGAGATATAGTCTTGAAGCAGACAGAAAAGGATCCAACTGGCATCTAGCCTCAAAATTTGGCGAAGAATTATACAAGGAAAAATTTAAGTTGTGGGACATGCAACTTTAAACCATCCTCATACATTATTTAACCATTGAAGGCAGGAATAGATGTTCAAACAATATCTAATATAAATAAAAGAAACACGTTTATTAACATTATGGTCACATATGCAAACGTGGTTAAAGGGGTTAGGAAATCAAAGGTAGGAAGGATCCTCGGATGACACTGAGAATTTTATTATTTCAAACTCAGTATTAAGAAAGCATATCACACAGATACTGTCAGAGACCTACCGGCAAACTATTGTAGCCTCTCAGTCTGGTGTAATCTTGTTGTTGTTGTTTTTTTTAAATCTTGTTTTTTTAAGTATTTGTGTGTGTGTGTGTGTGTGTGTGTGTGTGTGTGTGTGTTGAATACATGTACATGAGTGGATACTCACATAAATATGTTTGTGAGCAGAGGACAGAGGTCAGTGTAAAGTATTTTTAGCTGTCTCCACTTTAGCATTTGAGGCAAGATCTCTCACTGAACTTGCAGGTCAGTGGAGTCCTCAGGACCTTCCTGTCTCTGCCCCATCCCAATACTGTAGTTACAGATATGTGCCACCATATTCAGTCTTAACATGGGTACCAGTAATCTGAACTCAGGTTGTCATGCTTGCACAGCAAGCACTTTATTACTATACCATCTCCACAGCCCTTTAATGTTATCTCATTGACTAGATGTCATATTTAAAAGAGAGAGTGTTTATGTGTGTATAGTATAAGTTTCATTTAATGGGTCTAAACTTTACACAAGCAGATTAAGATATGTGTATGGAAACCAGACATTTGCTTGGATTCATGTATTTTGTAAAAGATTGTTTATAATATAATATAAACATAGAATTTATAACTTTCTAACTTTCTCAAGAATTACTGCTTTGAAAATTCTTGAACTAAGGGGACAAAATAGAGAATAAAACACAAAAACTTCGTAGTTAAAGCCAGATGTGATTGAATAATGACCCAAAAATATTTTCCTAATTTGGAGTTTTACTGTCAATGTATTATTCTTCTATAAATGTTATTTGCTCTTTAGCTCAGAGAGAAATTGCTCAAAAATCTCTGATAAAATCAAAGATAAGGCAAGTAAAAGAGAAAATACGTCAGATATTAACCAGTAAAAGACTGAACATCTCAGACATGTTTTATGTGAAGTGCTAAAATGATGTAAGAATAAAGCATTTTAAATAAATCTGTTTTGCTTTGTTAGAAACGTTTAGAATAAAGCCTATACGACTACCAATCTACAGAATATTTGAAAAGTTTAAAAAATATAATAAAAATGAAGACCTTGATCTCCTGAAACATACTATCTACAAATGTCTTAAAAAACTATAATCGTCGGGCGGTGGTGGTGCACGCCTTTAATCCCAGCACTCGGGAGGCAGAGGCAGGCGGATCTCTGTGAGTTCGAGGCCAGGCTGGACCGACAACCTCCAAAACAATACAGAGAAACCCTGTCTCATAAAAACAAAAAAAAACCCCTATAATCTTGGAAATAATTAATTATATGTTCGTTGTAATGAATATTCTAAACATATATAGAGGTTGGGGGAACCACAGTTAAAATTAATTAATATTTTAAAAATACTTTATGTGGCAATTATGATAGAATTAACACAAAGGCCTGACCTGTTCAAGATGAAAAAGTACATTCGCTATATCCAGGACACGTTCTACTGTTCTCTCTGGGTCTGAGGTGTCTTCTGTCCTGTTTGGCAAGTCTTTATAGAGAGCCATTTGCCACCTGATTGCAGGATCTTCCAGCTGTGGGAAAGAAAATACAAGGTGGCAACTGAAGAGAGGAGGCATCCAGCATGATCTTTAACTGTGTCTACCATGACTACTAAGCACACACTTGACAGCTTAAATCACATATTGATCCTCTCACACTGATAGTGGAAGAATACGATTCCCCATTCTTATCAATTGAGAGGTCATCCAGACAACAACTAAACAGAGAAATGCTGGAGCAAACAGACATTATAAACCAAATGGACCTATCAGATAGTTACTGAACATTTCACCCAAGCACAAAAGAATATACATTCTTTTTATCACCTCATGGAACTTTCCCAAAAATTGACCACATACTCAGACATAAAGCAAGTCTTAACAGATATAAGAAAATTGAAGTAACTCTCTGCATCCTATCAGACCACCACAGATTAAAGCTGGATTACAACAACAACAGAAACAACAGAAAGCTTACAAATTTATGAAAACTGAACAACTCTCTACTCAATAAAAAGTGGATCAAGACAGAAATACGGAAAGAAATGAAAGACTTTCTAGGATTCTATGAAACTGAATACACAGCATATCCAAACTTATAGGACATAATGAGAGCAGTATTAAGAGGGAAGTTCATAGCACTAAGTGCCTATATAGAAATATTGGAGAGATTAATATGAGCAATTTAATAACATACTTGAAATCGCTAGAACAAAAAGAAGTAATAATATTCAAGAGGAGTAGATGGCAAGAAATAATCAAACTGAGGGTTGAAATCAATAAGATAAAAATATAGAGATACAAATAAAACTAAGCTGATTCTTTGAGAAAATTAATGTATCAATGAAATGATTCCTAGTGATATTCTGCTATACTCATCAGAGAGACTTCCTTTGGCAGCAGATGGGAGTGGATACAGAGACTCACACCAGGCATTATGCAGAGTCTAAACTGGAAGTCTCCACCAGGTCCCTCCCCACAAAGATAGACGAATCCCATGGAAGAGGGGGTGGGAAGACTGTAGGAGTCAAAGGGGTTAGAGGATACCAGGAGAACATGTCATACCAATCAAATAAGCAGGGCTCATATGGGCTCACAGACTGAAGTGGCAAGCACGGGGCCTGCCTATACAAGTTATGGCTGTTAGCTTGATGTTTTTGTGGGACTCCTAATTGTGGGAGTAGGTGTGTCTTTGACTCTTTTGCCTGTTCTTGGGACTCTTTTCCTCCTTTTGGGTTGCCTTGCCCATCCCCGGTGTGAGGGCTTTTGTCTTGTCTTATTTTATTTTGTTTTGTCATGTTTGGTTGTTGTCTCCTGGATGCCTGTTACTCTTTTCTGAAGAAAGATGGAGGGGGAGTAGATGCAGGGAAGAGGGGAGGTAAGGAGGGAGCTGAGAAGAGTGGAGGGAGGGGAAACTGTGGCCAGGATTACTTTATCAGAGAAGAATCTACTTTCAATAAAAAAGTAAGAAAAAGTAAAACAAAAAAGGATGCAACCTAGGGTTTAAGGTTGAAGTGGAGACCGACAAAGGCAGGGAATAGGATAAAGATGACCTTCACCCATCTCTTTCCCCACTCACACATTAACTGTTGAAAGATTTGTGTGTATTTATGAATAATAAAATAGGCCCACAACCCTAAACTTAGGGATTTTATAACACAGCAAATTCTTCCAGAAATGAAGACTTTAAATAATATAAACCAAGATAGCATACAATTTTACACTCACAAGAAAGCAATCTCAACATTTTATTTGATAATACTATCGTATTTCATAATGAAGATTCAAAATAAAGTCTTCATGGTTTATCTGTTTTTAACATCTTATATTTTAACTGTGTGTATATGTGTCCCCATGTATATATGTGTCCATGAGTGCATGTGCACAGTCCTCTAGAGGAAGGCATCAGATTGTCTGCTGTTAGTGTTGGGACCAAATTCCTCTCAAAGAACAGTTAAGTGTTAATGGCTGAACCAGCTCGCCAGCTTCAAAGATTTTTTTTAAAAATACTTTTTGTCTTCATGTTTTTAAGACAGACTATAAAATCATAAAACCTGACAGATACAGACACATTAGTGGGAGAAAAAGCTGTCATTGAACAGAAGTAAAACATAAAAGCTGTGCCATTAAAAGTAGGCAAAACAATTTCCATCTCTTTCTCCTCCACTTCTGAATTTCCACTATAAAACAAAACTTCATTGTATGAAAAAGAAATGAACAGGGATCTTCTCAAACTTCCAGACTCCTAAGAAGGTATGGCAGAAATAACTTTGAGGTGGAGACAAACCCAGAGATAGAACTTCATATAAGAATGACTTCTCAAAACTATTTGTCCTTTGCTCAAAATGAAATGTTCTCCTATCAAGGGACTATGTGTTTCCTTCTTATCTATATTCAAAAAATAGATGCTTTTGATAAGGTTCTCTCTCATATGGCTCCTCTAAGGTTGTGCCTCTATCATGTTCCCATGGAGTATGAACATGAGGCTGGAGTGAGGATGCTTCACAGTTGAGCCCATGTGTTCATCTAGACTTTAAGAGGCGAGGCTCCCAGAGTGGAGATAGGTAAGGGTAAGGGACAGACCCTACCTATACCATCCTCTATGAGACAACAGCGCTCTTTCTCTAGTGTCTGTCCTCTGATTCAGCCAGGAATGGACACAGCTGTCGGGCCAAAGGCATCCACCATTGGGATGGTGTTAAAACAGCAGTGAGGCTGGAGACACTGAACCAGGGTTGGACAGGAACTATCCAGGAGGATCTGGTAAGCTCACAGGGGAGAATCCAGGATCTCAAAACCCACAGGCTACATAACTATTTCCTGCCATGAGCACAGACTCTGAGGACACTCCACAGGGGTGTCTAAGTGGACAGACCCCAGGAACCCTTTCAGAGGTTCGTGATGCCATCTAACATACATGTTTGAAAAACATTCATGTCTCTCTCTGAATGGGAGCTTACAGTTTAAACTCTGGGCCCGACTTCACATGGAGGCTTTACAACAATTTATAAAAAATATTTACATTTTTCTTTTCTCTCTGAAAAAGAGACTCCACTAGGAATTAATCCCCTTCCATGCAGGATTTATTACTAAGTTACAGTTTTGTTAGCACCAAAGTTCACAGAAAAATTGCCTTAAATACATACATGTGCACTGGGAACATAGCAGTTTGTTTTACCTGTATCATATCCTTCCAGATGCTAAAAGAATAAAGAAATGCAAGTCTGTGGGAAGGAATATTTTAATACATTGAAGGACTAATTAGTGTTTTTTGTATATCTTTATATCTTCATCATTTTTTATGAATTATACAGAATACTTTGAAGAGTGATGAACTAGAATAGAAACCTAAAGCTGGGGTCATATAACAGTTAGATCTCTTTTGTTTATTGGTTTTTGCTTTTGGAGACAGGGCCCTGCTGTATAACCCAGTCTAGCCACAAAATTACAATCTTCTCATCTCAGCCTCTTCAGTGTTGGGATTACAGGCATGCACTACCTACCATGCCAAGCAACAATAAAAATTTTTACATGATATATCTTATAAATAATTGAGTGACCTACACAGTGCTATTAAAAAATCTTCAAGTAATTGTAAATACTTACTGGACTATAAAACCCAGTTTTATTAATTCCTTCAGTACCGTTGGAAAACATAGTTTCTAGTCACATTTGTCTTCCATTGGATTTTCCTCTCCTTGGGTCAACTCTTTTGTTCTTACTGCAGCAATTTTCATTACCTCCTATACATGAATAATTTCTAAATGTACATTTTTGCCTGAACACTAGAGGAAAAATTTCAGCTTGTTATGGATATCAGTTTCCAGGTCCCTCAAACCATGAAAAACAGTTGTAAAAATGCATATACAGTATTTATTCAATCTGTAACATACTATTTTTTATTTTATAACTTATGATCTTCTATTTTTAAGGTTATACCATTTATTACCATTTGGGTTATCAATGCAAAATTTTTGCAAGTACAATAATAACCAAAATAATCTCACTTGTTTGTGTTGAGACTATTAGCAATAACATCCTGAAAATATTAAACATGATTTGGAGTAAAAGCTGGCTTACCTTGCCTTGTAAGTGTATATTACTGCGGATTATATCTCGTACTTCCTCCTCAGTGTCTTTCTGTCAAGAAACACATGTTACCTAAAAGAAATCTCATCAAATGCCACAGTCAATAAGAACAAATCAAATACCCTGTTAAATAGTGTATGCTTGACAGTTATGTTTACACCTTTCTTTTCCTTCTGAAAAGGAGAGAGTTCATGTGTGTGTGTGTGTGTGTGTGTGTGTGTGTGTGTGTGTGTGTGTATGTGTGTGTGTGTGTGGGTGAGTGTGTGTGTGCATGGGCGTGTGCATTTGTACATGTGTACGTGCATGTGTGTTGCCCATGGAGGCCAGAAGAAGGTGTCAGATATCCTAGAGAAGGAACTACAGGTGATTGTGAGTTTCCAAAGTAGGTTCTGGAAGCCGAACCTAATCCTTTCCAAGAGTGGTACATGCTCTTAACTGTTGAGCCACCTCTCTACCTCTCAAAACTTCTCTACACAACTACTTCAAACAAGGCTGCAATCTACTTTATGCGTCAAAGGTCAGCAGAATGAGTATCTAACTCATAAAAAGAAAGAAGACAGAAATATGTTCCCTTCAGCTCATATGGAAATAAATTCATGGTTTTCTCTCAAATCTTCACAGAGAAATTTTTGCATTTCACATTGCATAACAGAGCTCTAACAAGAAGTGTGTATGTAAAAATCAAATATCAGATAACTGCCGAAGTTTCCCTTCATTCACTCCTTGCAGGACACAAAATAAGATCCACACAGGCATTTCACTGTCAGTCCTAGAAGAGGACAGGCAGAATGTATTCTCAATTTACATATACAAACAAGCAATTCCAAGGTACATTTCTGGAAATTTACATAGTCATCTTTAATTATGCAAAATAAAATCAAAGAAATAACTCTAGCAAAGAAAACATTTGTAATGCCTACAAAGAACCAGAGCTACTGGAAGCGAACACCACATCTAGCCACCAGTGTCACAAAGCATTTTGCTTCTAATGATAAAAAAAATCATCTTTCAAAAATCTGACGATTTTATAGAATGGCAGATTCTATAAAAGAGTTCATATGCAATCCGTTTTCATCCCTGGTGCCAGAGATTCATACATTTTGTTTGCTTCCAGAATATGACTTGGAGGTGTTTACCATAACTTAGGATAAAAATGTACTAAATATAATAGGCAGTCATTGATTTAAGTCCTAGAATCTACTTACTAAAAATGCAACAGTAAATGAAATACTAACAGAGTCATTCTCTGTGCAATGCCACAATTCTGATGACCACCATCGCTGGGTGACCAAAAAACTCACCAAGCTAAATCGATTTTTGGCTAGAGCAATGAGCTCTTGGTCCCCAGGAGCACAGATGTTCAGCCCAATGGGAAGTAGTCGCTTCAGAGCTGCCACAATCAGAGATGTCTGCATAGAATACCGGTCCCCCTTGCGCTTCATTTTCTTCCTCTCTTGATCAGAAACGGCTGCCTGTGGAACAAAGAAGAATGCTGGGATGTTTGCCCACATTTCCTTTTTTTAATTGTTATGTATTCTTTTTTAATTTAAGATTTTTTAATTTATGTTTTACATCCCAATCCCAGTTCCCCTCTCTCCCTTCCTCCCACTCCCCCAACTATCCTCCTCCCATCTGCTTCTTGAGAAGAGTAAGGCCTCCCCTAGGAAGTCTACTAAGTCTGTCCCATTATCTCCTTGAGGCAGGACCAAGGCACCTCCCCACCCCCCACACCCCTGTGTCTAGGCTGAGCAAGGTATCTCTCCATATAGAATGGCCTCTACTAAGTCCATTTGTACATTAATGTTAGATCTTGGACCCACTGCCAATGACATCATACATTGTCCCAGTCGCACCATTGTCACCTATATTAAGTCTAGTTTGGTCTTATGCAGGTTCCCCATTTGTCAGACCTGTGTCAGTGATCTCTCTAGCTTGAATCAGCTGATTCTGTTACCCACATTTCTTTCATTCAGATCTACCAATCTGCTTTAACATTAACATAATCATGGCCACACCTTCCTTATTTTTTCCTGGTCCCCTCTTTTCAGAAATCCTAACCATTTTGAAAAGGTCATCTTTTTTTCTCAGCAATTACTTTGTTTTACTTTTAGTTTTTATTCTTCTTACATCTTTACCAATAGCAAATGGCATTTTATTCCCATATAATTGTTATATAGTAAGACACCTCATAATATGAGGAAGAAATTCCATATAGTAATTTCATATATAATATGCATTCTAAATCTCAATGCTTATTTTTGTTTGAATAAATCCTTTGTAATATACATGAATAAAAAGGGTATGTTTTATATATGTACATATTATCTGGATTATTTATAAATTACCTATGTGGCTTATGCATAACTATTATAAAATACATTTTCTTCTTTTATTATAGCTTCTCTATATCCCCTGAGAAACCAAGTGGTATACCAGTCTCAGTGATCCAGAAATATTCAGGAGTATTGGTGTGATCATGTTAGAATTGAACTTGTCAGAGTACATCAGCAGTCTCTTGTGACTCTTTTATGACTATGATGGTGCTACAAGGGTACCTCAAATCCACTCTAAGTTCTGATGGGCAGGGGTAGTCTTCTAATAAAGAGATTGTAAGAAAATAATTGCCCCACATCCAAGGATGTTGGATTTCTTTTGTAGCAATAATTCCAAACTGAACCAGTCCTATGAAAGTCATAGGGAACTGAGAAAAGAAACAAAGGGGAATTAAGTATGGAAGTGAATGGTATTACCATGTGAATAATGGGAACTGAATCTGGTCCTCCACAAGAGTATCCAGTGTGCTTAACTGCTGAGCCATCTCCCCAGCTCCAGCAACTGATTCATTACAAAGGACTAGCGTACAAAGTCATCATATCGTGATATATTATTCTATACATAGCTGTGTACTATCAAATATATAATTTTCTGAACATTAGAAACATTAATAGTTATATCCCAAAGAGATACATATATTGTTTGGAACTCATTTTTTATATATACCAACTTGTAAGAAATTATTCTTAGTAAGTTTAGTTTCTAGGAATCTGTAAGAACTTTATCCTTCATATGTCACTTTTATGTCTCAGAATTTTCCTACAGCTGATTCAGACTAATCCTAGAAACTATCCAAACAGCACATATGTTTTTATATCAGTAAGCAATATTATTAAAACAACCCAATTACCATTATGAACTTTCTAACAAACATCAAAATCCCATCAACCTGTAAAGGAAAATTGGAACTGATGGGAAGACTTGATACCTTGGACATCTTGGACTTTGTGTCAGTGATGAGGAAGGACATATTGTTGATTTCATTCTGCACCACAAAGTTCTGTTCTTCTCTTTTGAAATTCTAAGTTGCAAAGGAGAGTTCAATTAAAGCTACTTAGAGAAAAACAAAATAATCAGACTTATACACAAGTCCAGAGTTTCATCAAGGACAGATACTGAATTGAGATTTCCAGGCTAGGGACAACTGTTTTAAGAACTATATGTGAGTGTGATTGGCATTTTCCAATGCTGGGATGGAACTTAGGAATTTATCCACACCAGGTTAAGAGTTCTACCATGGAGTACATCCCCAAGCCCTCTAACTTCTTATTAGAAGATAAGTTCTCATTAAATTGCCTAGATTGGCTTTGAACTCACTCTATAGTTCAAGAAGCCCATGAAATTGTAAGCCTCCTTCCTTTGCTTCTTAGGCATTGAGATGGCAAAACCATGCTATCAGACCCATCTTGAGTAGTTATGTTTTAAAGACAGGATAGTAAGTTTGCAAAGTTTAAGTCATAAATTACACATTGCTAAATAATAATATTAACATTCCATCCCAAGTTTAGCTGGGTAGTAGTATAGGCTGCCTGCTTGGAGAAACATAGTCTTTCAAGGGCACACACAACTCTGATATAACTTTCTATTCTGATAGTTAATCCATTTAATTCTAAAAATACCACAACATTATTTATGTAGTTTTAACTTAGAAGCAGAATGTTAAAATCAATTGATTTTAAATATTTGAAGAAAATATTAATACATATAAACAAGTTTGATTCTAAGGTATATCAATATTCCTATTATTCAAAATAATTACTCTATTATTAAAGTGCCATTAAATGAGCCTGATTATAATAGAGTCCTCATTCCAAAATATTCTATAAGATAAAAATTCAAAGATACTTCATTGCTGTTTAAATGATTGATGAATAGGATACATATATCAATTTTCTAACAGTTTTCATATTTTTAAAGCATCTAATCCTGGATTCCTCCTATTTTCTTCTGGGCAAGGAAACACTGGGTTACCATGGATGGGAGAGAGTGAAAGGTAATAGACTGTCAATCCATCTCTACTTTTGGCAAGTGAACATGGGTTGAATTATCCTAGAATATATATTTTTCCCATACACCCCAAATAAGCTAACACATCCTTTAAATTAAGTTTTACAGAATAAGGAATCATTCACCAGGCATGTTAGCACATGCCAGTGGTTCCATGGAGGCAAAATAATTATACGTTTGAGGTCAGGCTAACTCCAAATTTAGCTTAATCTATATATACAGTGTGAACCTGTCTCAAAATATCAAGGGCTGAGATCTCTATCAGAGCAGATCCCTAGCCCAGCATTCCCAAGCACAAAACAAATAATCTCATTTGATTTACTTAGAGGAGCAGAGACAACTTTAAACAATTTCCTAGCGTGTCACAGATAACAGACATCAATGTGAATATGCACATACATGTTTTAAAAAGTCATTTCAAGCCAGATATGTTCTAAAGGATCCCAGAATATGGAAGTGAATTAAGCCCTTAAGACCAGCCTGGGCTACATGACACACTGTCTAAAGGGGGGGGATACAAAAACTCTTCTTAGTTTATACAGTTTATACAGTTCTATTAAAGTTTTATCTTTAAAAGATAAATTACACAGCTTAGAAGAGGCCCCATTTTCTTGAAGTCCTCAGAGTTACCTGCCTTCTGTTCTAAGTTATCAAGTAAATTCTAGGAGACAAACCCAAGAAATGCCACCTCAGAGACTAGACAACTGGTCTACCTTTGCAAAGCCGTTATTACACATCAAACACTAGATACTGTTGGCCACCATTCTCATACTTACATGGGATTTGGACCAGAAGATGAAGACTTCAGCCACCATTCGAAACAGTTCCTCCGCTTCTGGGTTGGGCTCCTTCAGCCATTTTGCCCTGCAACATGTGATAAGCAGATTCTCAGTTAAAGTTAATTAAGAAAAACAAAACATCCTCTTCCAAATCCTTTCCACCAAAGTATTTTTGAGAGAGAGAGAGAGAGAGAGAGAGAGAGAGAGAGAGAAGAGAGAGAGAGAGAGATGGGGGAGAGGATCCCTGCCTAGCCTGAAATTTGCTATGTAAACCAGGCTGAATTTAAATTCATAGAGATTTGTCTACTTCTGCCTCTCCTGAGTGCTGGGATTAAAGATGTGTGTAATGACCAGCTTGGCAAAGTCAGGTTTGTGGGCCAAAGATTTCATAATGGTTGAAAGGTTATCACTGTATCATTTAAAAACTTGTAAATGCTATAACTGCCCAACAGCTTTTTAAAGAAAGAAATTAAAAATAAAAAGTTTAGTTTTATCTTGACAAATGATTGCTTTATAATACACATTCACACATATTATAGTATGCTTTGTGTATGCATACATATTATTTATATACTGTATATAAAACAATTAAAGTTCATTTTCTTTCTGTATAATCTGCAGACTTGTTCATCTACAGCTCCAGTCTGTGTTATACAAACAGAAATAATATAACAATAAATATGTTACTTGCCAAAGCATAAAAGGTTTGTGCAAACAATACTTAGTGGTAAACTGAAATTCCCAGTGAGAATTAATGTATGCTTTAATATTTTGTTATGTTATAATCACAAACAAGCTCACGACCTAGGTGTCAGTGAACTAAGTTCTCTATATGAACAGATGAGCCAAGAAGGTCATGAAGGACTTGGGTAAATGAGCCACTTTTGTACACTGTACCTGTTATAATCCACAAATCGGATCAAGAGTGGGTAGAAGGCATAGAGATCCCTGGCTAGTGTGGTAAATTCATCTAAAATGAGCAATTCAGCCTCTGACATGTCCCCTCTGGCCTCGGCTTTCAAGTGGTCTTCCTCAGATACTACCATGGCAGCCTTTTTCTTTAGTTTCTCCATCAAGGGCAAGAAATGAGTTTTCAAGAGCTGAGGTTTCACTTTGTTGATGATAGGCTGTGAAAACACTATTTGGAAACAGAAATTAACATTCTTCTATGAAAAACACCCATTAAATCAAGATGAGCTGTTAACATGATAATAGGAGTGGGATCCCACACCTTCTCTCTCAGAGCTTCTTTAAGGACAGAGCCAGGTCTACCATTTTTCTAGCCACAAACCTAGTTGCATAACTGATGTTTAAATACAATTACTGGATTCAATTCAGTGTACTTGTTTTTAACAAAAGATTGATGACTTAGAACAAAATAAAAAAAGACTTGTAATCATATATGAAATCAGTATTATCACACAAAATGCCCAGATGAAAATGAGTCTTCCAGTTCTTTCATTTTTAGAAGATAAACACTCTCTGAAATATCATGAAAGACCTGAGGTCACAACCTGACCTCATGGAAGGGTTAGATTATATACAGTACTGCTGTCCTAATTAGCATTCAATAGTAGTTCTAGGATTGCACATTTTTAAAGACGGATTTTACCTTAAAAATTATATAATATGCACATATGTATACAAGTATACATAAACACATGCATTGGGTAATATATATGTAAGAAAAGTTTTAAAATCAACCTATTCAGATCACTGAAACCCTAGTATATTTCTTTTAGTTTTAATCAACAGATAAACTCATTAACTCATAATTCTTCATTCCATGTTTCTTTTAAAATGTTGCTTTTTTCTCTATATAATATAATATAATGAGTATTTACTAAGACATAAAACATTGATAAATCCTGAATGCTTGGAGAAAATGTAATACTTTGGTAAGAGAATAGAGAGAAACTAATTATTCATGTTCCAGCTGTTGGCTATTTAGACTGCTTCCAGAATTTTAATATTTAATATTCCAGAATACTGCAAAGATAAACTGAACTGTTCATATCTATTTCATCTTTACTTTCTCAGACTGTTGTCATAGGAGAATAATATGAAGATAGGTTGTTTCAAACACCAGCGTTAGTTTTGTCTCTGTCTACATAACTATTATTGGTATTACTGATCATTGTTTCTTCTGCTTGTAAAATAGTCTTATATACAAACAAATAATTCAGGAAATTGTCAATATTAACTATGTAATGAGTAACTCTAATTGTCAATTTGATACAACCTAGAATCACCTGGGAAGAGGGTCTCAGTGATGGATATTCTATATTGAGCTGGCTGTTGGTCTGTGGGGGATTCTTATAATTAAGTTAACTGATGTGGAAGACCCAGTCCATTATGGGTGACATCAAGAGGTCCTGAAGTATATAAGAGTGGAGAAACTGAGCTGAGTAAACTCAAGCAAGCAAGCATTTATTTAATTGCTTACTTACTTATTTTTGCACTTGATGGATTTGATATGACTAGCAAATTTAAGCTTTCACCTCTGTGATATTCTTGAAGTGATGTTAGCTTACAATTCCAGATAAAATACTCTTTCTCTGAAATGATTTTTAGTCAGGATATTTTATCATGGCAGCAAAAGTGAGACTAGGGCAGGTAGTGAATGGATGATCATATTCGTATCTCCTTAAATAGCATAACAGGACTAAGCAATGATAGCTTTGAACACAGAAGAAATCACTGGATATTACTGTGGGAAGTTTCTAGCCTTCAATATTTAAAATCTTCTCAGGAAATAAATAGGGTGCTTTCTTTCTGCTTCTTACCTGCTAAGCGTTTCATCCAGGCTCCTTCGTCAATCCCCAGGTTGTTGTAGATGATTTTGAGAATGTTGCCAAGCAGTGTGTTCATGTGCTCAGAGTTGAGAGCTGTGCAGCACATCTCAGCTCTCTCTGGGTGGTTCTCAGGACCATGTTCCCACCATCGTGACATGTAGCTGCACAACATGGGCAGTACAACCTCCATCATGTGTGGCATCTGAGTGTAGCGGATACCTGACTCTGCCAGCTCTATAATCTCAGCCATGAGTTTCTCCAGGGATGGTATATTTGGGCAGACATCTTCCACATTTGCTGGTAAGCTGAGAGCTAGAGAACACAGATACAATTGGATTGTTCTAAATGCAAGAACATGTACCATGTGGCAGGCTTGACTGTCTCAAACAGACACCATATTTCATGTTGGGCTTCAAAAGTCAGCTAACCTTACTACTCTTCTCCTGGCACCTCTTCCTTTTATTTTGACTGTAATTTCCAAATTATTTCCTAACCCTAAGATCCTACCTTGTGGACAGGTGCTCTGCCTACTCCACAGAAACTAGAATAGCCATTCTTTCTTCTTCTTACTTCTTTCACTCACCCTTTTCAAGCCATTTCTGTGTGGCCTTATTTACTTTTATTCCGTCTTTTTAGAGGAAAGGGATATTGAGGCACTTCTCTTCTTACTATCTTTCTGAATGATTTTCCCACCATAGGACTTTGCTCAGTTCTCTATTCCCAGCCTTTTCCTCTTGGGCTCCTGGACAGTCATATCTATAGTTGTGCAAATGTCTTCAGAAGTTCTACTTTCCAGGCATCATTGTACAAGAAGTAAACTCAGTTTTTCACCACAGAGGGAAGTCATGACTTCACATCCATAATAGCTTACTTGTTGCTAGACATCTTTTCCCTTTTGCTGAAATGCCTTCCTTATCATCACCATCTCTAGTCTCAGTGACTCTCTATTCATTATAGCACTGTCCTTAACTCCCTCCTTTCTCCTTGCTGAATTAGATCTCGGCTTTTTTGAGGGTCCAATTTTAGCCCCTTTTTTCTCCACTGATATGTTTGTCTTGACAACTACATCTACTACTAGTGGCTTCTGCTTGCTATAGCCCAATCCTTCAAAGTTTTATTTATTCATTTTTTTCTGTCTAATCCTAACATTTTTTTCAGGTTTCACTGAAACACAATGGGTTTAAACTTTTCACTTCCTCTCCAGCATACTTATTCAAAGAAGGTACTATCCAATCAGCCATCCTGGCTATATGTAGATGATCCTTCCTTAGCTCATATCTGAAATGATTCTCTCTCCAGGAAATCTCATAACCACTTCACTGCCTAGTCTTTGCAATGGGCATTGTCCAGTCACACTGTCTCTCTAGCTCTCAACGCAGCTAAGCTGTGCATTTATTTCCCTTTCTACTTCCAGACTAGATCACCACAATACATCATTTCTTCTCTGTAGCTGATGAATGAATCTTCTTTGCTATTGGCTTGAGTCCCTACTCTTGTTTCTCCTCCTTTGGTTTCCCAGCCTTGCTTCATTGTCTGTTCACCTCTCCTGGGAGCTATCTCCAGAAAATGTGAAATGTTTGACATTTTCCCTAATGAATCAGAGTTTCTGTCTTCTTAGTTTCAAGACTCATCTTGAATTATGTGTATTAAGTCTTCCAAGGGGCTCTAGGATAACATGGCTTTCTGGTGTTCAGTAGTCTTTATTCTGAATTCTATCACTCATGTCTATCAGCCTCTCTCTCCTCTCTCTCTCTCTCTCTCTCTCTCTCTCTCTCTCTCTCTCTCTCTCTCTCTCTCTCTCTCTCTCTCTCTCTCTCTCTCTCTTTCTCCCTCCTATAAGCCAGAACTCCCTGAGGGACAGAATCAAATCTTACTCTTCTTTATATCATATCTCCTCCATTTACCATAGCCTCACAAAATGATCCTGAAATGACTGACTAATGAAATCATAAAGTTTAATTCCCTTTGCTATGAGAACAATATGTTAGAGAAACCTACGCATGTAAATATTCTTCTTACACTATTCCTTATCTGTACAGAGGTAATAAATCAACTTTTTGTTGATTCTCAGTCAAATACTAATGATTCACAAAGCCTAAATAAGATGACTCTATATTATTACACAGAAAAATTAACAATTTGAACTTAACCATTTTTGCTACCTACAAATATAAAATATGCAAATATATTACTATTGCACATTCAATACATTTGTCTTTGCTTTCATTTATCATATGAAGTGAGACTGACAAAATAGCCAAGTTAAATAATAATTATTTGGGTCACTAAACATTCTTTACTTAGTAAGCCTCACTGAAAAACAATAGTGTAACTAGGTCACAGAGAATCAAGTTCACAGATAGGTGTGCATGCCACGTTTTGAGAACATTCTAGGATTATTAGAAATCAACCAAAATCCAAAGACTTAGGAAAAAATAAAATATAAAAATTCCAATCAGAGGGCATCTGTGACATATTCAGCCCTTGAGAATTGACCTTGACTATTCTAAGAAATTGTCTGGAGGAATAACTAAAGTCTACTTACTTGCCATTCAGCTCAACTCACATTCCTGTTACTAATTCTAGCAGGTGCTCAAAGGTAGATCTCTGAAATCATCAGCAGGGGAGTAAATGTCTTTTCAGTTGCAATCATGAGCAAAAATAGGGATATCTATGCAACAAACAATCAGGTTTTTCTGCATGGGATACCATACACATTTTGAATCTGTGACACTGAATATATATACAAACTCATGGATCATAGGAAGAAACAACTTACATACAGGTATTAAGTTGTTGGCTAAGTTTCTCAGAACCCCAGTTTTAAGGTATTTTTAATGATACAGGCTAGGTCAGCTAAAGAAAAATAATTTTAAAGTACATGGATAAGATGAACAAGTTGTCAAGTTGTCATCTGACATTAGCATGAACAGTATGGCATGTACATATATACACATACATTCTAACACACATAAACACACACACAAATAAATGTTAAAATAAATTAAAAACAATGAAGGGCATAAATCTATCAATAAAATAAACAATGATAACATGACCCTTCCTGACTTATTATACGACAATTACATAAGAAAGGAGATCAACCTATTTTCTTCACATTTGCTGATTATTTTATCTGCTTTGGTAGAATATTCACTTGTCTGTGGCTCATTAATTTAGAAGCAATTAAATAAAATTTCCTTCAGAAACATTAGAGGAAGTACACATTTTAAAAAAGAATGCTAAATTATAACACTTGGGATAAAGAGGGGCTGGAGAGATGGCTTAGCCATTAAAGGCTAGGCTCACAACCCAAAATATAAGAGAATAAAGATGCTTGAAGATTATAATCTGAAGGAAAATTAACCACTGTATTATAGGAAACCCTTTATTTACTATCTGTGCCTATGCATAATCAAGCATACAAAAGATTAAAATTATGTGCTTAGCCCATATATGCATAGATTGCATCAAATTATTACCTACCTCATCTACCAGTCAAGGTAAGAAATCACCCATGCCCTGCCTGTTGCAGCCAATTACTCCTCCTCCTACTCCTCCAGAATCTAGGAAAGGAAGCTCCTCCGGTAATCAGCGCTCATGAGCAACCTCACTCAAGCACACTACTTCCCTATAAGATCACTACCTTGTAATTTCAGAAGTAAAAACTTCTGAATAAATGATCCCATCATCCCAAGAAAAAAAAATGTTACAGGAAAAAAATGTACACCATCAAGACATAGCTTCATTTCTCAAAAAACAAACAAACAATAACAACAACCAAAAAAGGCATAGTTCTGTGTTACCTGCTCTCTCCCGTGAAGACCTGGTATTGTAGATGGAGTAAACATTATGTTTATCCAGGTGGGTTTCCAAAAAGGCTATAGGAAAGGCACCAGCAAAGGCAGCTAGGCATTCTCCAAGTGCAGATCGTTGCCTACAAATGCAAAATGTTTACTGTTTCCAGCTGAATAACTGAAGAAGTTACATTAGAATTGGTAGATTTAACCTACAAGAGGTATACCAATATACCAAAAAAATCCCTTTGAAATCCAGGTTTGTGGATTATATGCTTTGGTGACCAAATAGTGATCCATTGAATAAGAGCTAAATTGTCTATTAGCAATAACTTTAAAATCAGATTGACAGAAGCAACAAATCATCAAAATGAGAAACTCTGCACCTTCACTCACAAATCTGAACATTTTCTTTCCTCCCTGACTGCCTCTTCTTTTCTTCCATTTTCTGCTTTTAAAATAAAAATAACAAGGAGAGAATTTCTGCTACTGAATTAGTGGATTCAGAAGTGTAAAAATTTGAACTAAGAATACTGACTATGTTTAATCAAATTTATCACGCAAAAAATTTAATAACCCAGCACTTGGGAGGTAGAGGCAGGCGGATCTCTGTGAGTTCAAGGCTAGCGTGGTCTACAGAGCGAGTGTCAGCATAGGTTCCAAAGCTACACAGAGAAACCCTGTCTCAAAAACGAGCAAAAGAATAATAATAATAATTTAATGATAGCTCTTTGATGTTAAAGTACACTAAATGGTAAAACTTCCACTATTACTTTCAATTGACTTATCATTTATAATAAGAAGAAAGAATCTAAGATGCTTCATTGATTGTGAACAGAGCTTAAAGTCTGATAATGTCTCCTTCATTCTTCCCCTTTTTATTAGTCATTTGCTTAATCCATGGCTTTGTTGGAAACTTAAGCTGTTCATCAAAGAAAGACTAATGGGAAAGTTGTTTAAGCATATTATAAACTTCCTAAAAAGGATATAAATATTATAAATGTGACTTACATTATTATAAATCATTACATTATTTTACTTTTATGTATTTTCCCATTTGCATTTTAATTATGTACATCCATGCATGGATATGTGCATGTGAGTGTAGGTGCTCTTGGAGGCCAGAAGAGGGCCCTAGATCTCTTGGAACTGGTGTAACAGGTGATTATGACCCAACTAAAGTGGCCATTGGACACAGCATTTGGGTCCTCTGCAAAAACAATATATACTCTAGCCTCTAGACAATATTCTTATTGGGTAGTTTTAAATATCCCAGACAATTAACATGCCTAGTCACTTAATGATCAAGATTTTTTTGGAAAAATGTGTCATCTGGTAAGTTTGTCACTATGAAGTCTTATTAGTTATAAGCTTTAAAAAGTCAGGTTGCAAATTATCTATTCTATATTGTGTGGTTACTTAAAATATAAGTACAATCTATCATCATGACTTGTTTGTGGATTCTGGCTTCTCCCAGGAGATTCAAGACCCATGATGGTGGAAAACTAGCTTTTTCATTGTTCTGCCCTGCATCTGGCATTTAACTAATATATAATAATCAAACAATAGAATGAAAAGCTAAGGAAGACTAGAACTGGTATTTGAACATTTGCCTGCTAAAAAAAAGTATGATGTATGCTTTTGACACTACAAAACTAAGGAGAAAGAACATGTATGAGGTAACTGGCAAATGCCATTAAACAAAAATCCAAAGTCCCCATGTATAAAAATCTACCTGCACATAATAGATAAGAAAAGAAAACTGATAAAATTAATAAATACATATGTCAAAGTAAACTCAGAAGAAATAGTAACTAAGGAAAAATTAAGAAAATGTCTTTGAGAATAAAATCTGGATCCTGCTACTAAATCTGCAGTTAAAGAGAAAACTGAGTATGTAGGTATTTACGTGTGAGTATAAACCAAACCAATTTTGTGGAAAGATAATGATGAATCATAACTGTTTGACATATAAATGCTCTTAGCTGTGAATTTCTAAACTGGTTTAGGAAAATAATCACGAATAGATAGCAGGTCAAATGCTAAGTTTGAGTCAGTTTACCTGTCATAGCATTTGACAATGGTGAACCACTTCCTTCTGAAATGTGAGAAAGAAAATGAAGCTGGCTTTAGTGCATTTCCAGCTTACTTTATATTTCTGTGGGGAGTGGGCAGGCATGTGGGAATACATCTGGAGACCAGAGGTCACCACTGAGTCACTTCCTCAAGCACTCTCCATCCTAGTTTTTGAGTCAGGGCCTCTCACTGAACCTGGAGCCAACCAATTCATCTAGACCGGGTTGTCAATCAAGCTCCAAGGAGCCTTGTATAAAACAAAGAGTTTTAAGGTGCTGTTGTCATCAGTACCAGGCTGTTTTCAGATCTTACCTTTCCACATAGATGCTCTTGCTGGTTCCTAAGGCATACAAGCTGGTCAGAATTCTGTAACAAGACACTTGCACATCCTCCACTGAAAAAAAAAGAAAGTTTCCATTGAGAATAAACACTTATATAACAGATGACCCTGAGAAAGTGTAGGCTGAACCCAGAATTCCTCACTAGGCTTTGGAAAATGCTAAGCAAGAACACATTTATAAAATAAAACATAAAAGCTTCTTTTAAAAATTCTTCCCTGCATAAAGGGAGCTGAAAACACTTTAAAGAATGTGTTGTGATTATCTAGATTAGTGGTTCTCAACCTCCTAATGCTGTGACTCTTAATACAGCTCCTCATGCTGTGGTGACACAACCATAAAATTATTTTTGTTGCTACTTACAACTGTAATTTTGCTACTGTTATGAATCATAACATAAATATCTGATATGTAGGATATCTGTTATGTGACCCCTATAAAGGGGTCATTCACTCCAAAAGGGGTCATGACCCACAGGTTGAGAACTACTGATCTAGAACATCCTCAGAAACATTTTTAAATAATTTCTCTGTATATTAAAGGAAAAGACTTGGCCAAGAATAAAACAAAGCACAAGACTATCTTGAAGGATAAGGACAATATGTCAATTCTGAGTGTTGTTATGGGGAGAAAAAAATATTCTGTTTTCTATAAAGGTTTGCATGGTCAAGGACTTTCAGTTCACACAATTTTAAATATAATAACTATCTGTTACCATAACTCACAAATGATATCCACAGTGATCTGACACCCAGATATAGCCTTCTGGATATTTTAAAAATTATTTTTAATTGGGAACATGCTTATCTATCTGTCTGTGAGTACGTGTATGTTAGTACAGATGTCTGCAGAGTCCAGAAGCCTGAATCCCCATAGAGATGGATTTACATGGGTTTGTATGCATCTGAAGTATATTTGTGAAACCAAACTCTGGTCCTCTGCAAGAATAATATATTCTCTCAATCACTAAACCATCTTTGCATTCCCTTCCTACAGTATTTGACATTAGAAAACTCAAACAGAAGATCTAGTAAATATCTTTAAATCATTGAACAACACATGCTTCAAAGGCAAAGAAATCAAATAAATGAGGCTTTCTAATTCTAACCCTGCCACCATGCCAGGTCAGACATACCATATACAGAAGAAATTATCTTTGATATCACACCTACTTCCATCTATGTTCTGAGCCACAAGCAATGCTCCTATTGTGGAAAATGAAGGTTTTGCCAACACTAAGGAAGAGCCACTGAATCCCACATTGCACTACCTATTTCCTGGGAACCCGACCCTATGAGAGTCTCTAAAGGAGTGTCAGCTTCCCTAAAGCTCCTAGCTCATCCCATGTTCCTATGAGCAGCCCCGCAAAGAATCGGGACAGCTCAAGTGTTCATTTTCAACACAACCTTGGGTATTCTGGGAACAATTTTTAAAAATAACAAAAGTTCTGACTCCAAATCAGCTAATTAAATATCTCTCAAAATGACACTAAAATCTATCAACAGAGTTATTTGTACTTCTCATAATTCAATGTTATAGATACTGCATTTGGCTCAGCATATTTCATATTATTTGGTAGAATAATTCATAGTCCAGTCAGAAATCTATGTTGAATTCAGAAACGATTTGAAAAGATCTAATGTGGCATGGCTTTATGTTCTGAATAAATTGAAAATAAGCATTGGAAAGGTGCAACGGATTTATGGAATTTGATGAAACCTGGGCTTCAACAGTGCAGAAGACACAAACTAAAACAGTGACTTTACTCTGGGGCCATATTCACAGACCTTTTCCTTAAGAATGGTTTGTATAATTCATAACCCATCTATGCTGTCACATCTGCATGCAGAAGTATGTTGGGATGACCCCAATGGTGCTAGTTCAAAGCCAGCTCATGAGGACCACATTTACATACATATCAGATCTTCTCCAAACTGATGCTGGCCAATGTGTTCAAACAGGGATGAGAGCATGGGCAACAGTGCCACAGTGGTGTAGTTGATGATCTGAGTCACCCCTTTGGGCTGGCTCCGGGTGTGAGTAAACTGGCCCTGCTTAAGGTTTTCCATTGTCTTTTCCAGATCCTCTGCTGCATTGTCCAGAAAGGCCCTGAGAGCACTTTTCACACTATCCAGGCCCGTCTTCATCACAGTCCTGGGAAGTCAAGAAGGGAGAGATTGGGTCTTCTAACAACAAGAAATTAAAAGATAAAATCTGCTCTCCCCCATCATGCTACCTTTCTACTATAGTACCCACCTAGAATATATTTAACTTTTAAAAATTTTCATTGGCATACATTAATTATACATAATAATGGCTTTGTCATGACATTTTCACATACACACACAATATATTTTGAACATATTCACCTCCAATTACCCTCTCTATTCCCCTTCCTCTGAATCCTCCCTCTTTCCAGAGTTTTCATTTCTTTACGTGTGTGTGCTCACATGAGTATAAGCATGTGGCTATGTGATGAACCAATGAGGCTATAAAGGGCTACCTACTGGAGCAAGGGAAAGGGATTATTTATAAGAGTAAGGGCAACTTAGCAGTGGCTATACCAATAAGGAAAATGTATCTCCTGCCCCTAGAAACCATTAGCTGCCTATGAATCCTCTAGTAAGGGAGGACCTTAGTAGCTCCTTCCTCCATTAGCAACTGTACTTCATTTTTTATAAAATCTAAAATAAGTCTTCTACATATCTGCAGTTATAGGAATGCTGTTTGGCCAATCACTTTTAACAAATGACTTCCCTTTGAAGTCAGTAAGGATCTGGAACACAATAATGCTTTAGTATTTCTGTCAATGGTCTGAGATTCCATAGCCAATATAACAGCACCTTCCCAGGAAGTTGACTAATCCCATATCCAGTAACATAAGGACAGCTGTGAAAGTTTCTTTCTGATTGCAGTTGAACAATGATGCCCAGTGCTAAACATTCTACACTTCCAAGAGCAGCAGACACAACCTCTTCTAAAGAAGCCAGTGAAGGCTTGACTTCTTGAGAAGTAACAACACAGTTCTACTGCTCCTGGAAGGGAATGGATGTGTATACTCTATCTCCTTCATTTATTACAGAGACAACTCCATAAAAGCTTATGTCACAGACTATTGCCTAGAAGAGACACGAAGGGACTAGATTTGCTTTTATGAACTAAGTCAATTGTTAGAAGGTAGCATTAAGCATGCTAAACAAAGAGATGACATACTTGTGCACCATTCCTGGTTTGTGGAGCAGAAGAGCTAGCACACTGACTTGGGGTTCAGTTGGCTTATATACATCCTATCCCATCTTAGACATTACTTTACAGAATGAAGATGAACCTCTCTTGCATTTCACAAAATCATGTGTGATTATGAATGTCATGCACAGGCACCACCCCTGGGAAATAAAAAGGCCCCTCAAACTGTCTGGCTGCCATTACTCTTCACATGATATATTTGCAGCTGCTAGAGAAATGATTTGAAGTCTAAATAATCTAAAAAAGCAAATTATGATGTATCAATAATTTATAACATTTTCGCTAGTTCCAAAGTGTTCATGAAACCACCAAAATAAAATCAAGACATGTCATAATCATATCAATTCATTTAGATAAAAATGTGTGTTTTTACCTTGCATCCAAAGTCTGACCCAGAATATGAAGACAGTTCACAATTGAGGTAGCATCATTCCCTGAAGGGGAAACAAAACACTGCATGAATTCCCTTCAGAATTTCTTAACCTTCTCCTGCCCTATTAATATATGTGGTGCAAACACTGGTTAATTCACACAATTCAATCATAACTTAATGAAAAAGACTTTTGAAGACTAAAGTTTGAAATCATGCAGTTTCTCTGCTTAAAAGTGGTTATGCAAATGTAAGTGGACAAGCAGTGGAGCATGTCTTACCAGATAGCAGACATGCTCCAGAAGCATTCGAAAGCATCGCACAAAACTAAAGGAGTTTTTGCTGAATTCCTCAGATACATCCCTCCCCCACACTAATGCACTGTAATACATACAGTAAGAACACTTTTAAAGTCAGCACATATACTTTCTGAAATGAGATGAGCTAAACTCCACCATTTTAATTACTACAGGACACTCTGCTTTATTTCATTCAGTGACCACAGTGAGAATTAATATGCCTGAATTCTGATGTGGCAAGGTGGACTGATTTATCCAAACTTTGTTGGTCTCTGGCAAAAAGGGAATCAACAAATGAATTCTTTTTAAAAATTAAAACCAGATTTGGGAGGTCTGGGCAATCTATGGGGCCTCTGGCAGTGGATCAGTATTTATCATTAGTGTACAAATGGACTTTAGGAGACCATTCCACATGCTCCTAGGGATGCTCACTCAGCCTAAACACATGGGTGAGGGCCTAGGCCTTGCTCAAAATGATATGACAGATTTGAAGATCCCCCATGGAAGGCCTCACTCTCCTTGGAGAGCAGAAAAGGGATGGGATAGGGGATTGGTGGGGGACAGGGGAGGAGGGGAGGGAGAAAGAACTGGGATTAACATGTAAAATAAACTTGTTTCTAATTTAAATATAAAGTAAAAAACTAAAAATCAAAGATTGGCAAAGCTAAATAGTCTTGTTTTTAAAGAATTTTATTTTTAATTATGTGCACATGTGGCTATGTGAATATTTGCATGCAGTGCCTGACCAAGCCAGAAGAAAGTGTCAGCTCCCCTTGAACTGGAGCTACAGCTGTTTGTGAGCTGCCTGATGCAGGTGCTGAGAACTGAACCTAGGTCCTCTGCAAGAGTAGCACTTGCTCTTAACTACTGAGCCATCTCTTCAGAAGCTTAAACAACACTCTTTTGCACTACTCAGAATGTAATTCTTGAAAACAATGAGATTTATGCATTTTGATTGCTATTTTGTATATAAAGTACAAAATTATGAGTGACATAAACAGTGTGTGTGTGTGTGTGTGTGTGTGTGTGTGTGTGTGGTGTTCAGTGATGGGTATTTATAAAAATAAAATGATGATTCCATTAACAAATAATTTGACTTCCAAAATATGGTTAAGCCATATCAGGCCTTGTTCTATATTTTCATCACACACACACACACACACACACACACACACACACACTCCTTAGGATAATGAGTCATGAGTCAATGTAAGTTTTTGTAATGCCTGAATCTTATCTTCTTTAAACAAAAACACATCATCAAATATCCCACTTACATATACATGGAACTGGATAATCATCCTGGAACAGGAGTAGGCCAATTTAAGCTCATTGTAAGACAAAGACACTCTCAGTTCTAGATAGACATTATCCTCAGAGATGCTTGGGGCTTTAAAGGGACTTCTTTTTCATAGTCTCAACAATGCTCAATAAGCCAAGCACAACCTGAGCCTTTTAGGGACAGCATACACAGACTAATTTTCTGATAATTCCTGATGGGGGATAACAAGGATTATTCAAATAAATGAGGCATTTGAAAGGAGACATCAAAACTATCAATGTAAACCTAATCTTCTAAGAGGGAGAGATTAAAAGGAAAATTTCTACTAATTATGTCATTTACCATTTACTTTTGAAACTTGTCCAATATAAATTTAAGATTCATGCACTAGTGAAAATTAACTACCCTCAACTGGAAAGAAGAAAAAAAATTCATGAAATAAGTAGCTTCCTTTTAAATATCTGATAGTTTTGTTGTGCCAATATCCTCCCAACTAACATTGTGGTGAATTGTAGTCACATAGTGTGTTCAGGTTTGGGGCTACTATGAGGTCACACCAAAAGAAGTTTTGGATAGTATGTATGTATCTCATGGCAAACTGCTAACTTTGTAATATTTCTAGAAGTTTCCATGTCAAAAATTTGATACATTCTCCCCTGACTCGGAAAAGTATCTTGGGGGACTGAGTGTCTTACTAAGAAAAACATTTTTCCTTAATAATTTCCCCAAAATAAAAACAAAATGAAAGATTATGTTATGTGAATGTATGTTACCTGTCTTCTCTACTAAGATGAGGGGCTCCTTGAGAGCAGGATCTGATTGGTTCATTCATTCCTTCTTTTATGGGGTATTGTTAAAAGGACATAATGTGTCAAGCCTCCTGCCTAGCCCCGTAAGGACAAATGGAAGCCAGAAGGGCAGTAATTTACTGCATTTAGTGAGATTTAAGAAGGCAAGTGTTAGGGGTAGGGAATCTCATCCCACAGAGTAATGATGGCACCAAAGACCCTGAATGAAAATGGATGTGACACACTGCAGAAGTAGAGGGTTTGCTAAGAAAGCTGAGGTGGCATAAGGAGCAAGGGAAAGCATGGTGGTGAGAATGGATGGAGTGGCGCATGTGGAAGCCAGAGCGCAGGACTTGTGAACTCTGGTTATTCTACAGACATGGAAGGCACTGGCCATGCAGGCTGGAATCTGAGGAAGACATGACTGCATGTGACACAGAATGGGTACAGGGAAATCAGATAGCATGGGTTCTTTGGTCATGAAGTAGCATGGGTAAAATTCTTTGCCGATTGACTTCAGTGTGACAACAGAAAAGAAAATTTATTTCTCCATCTTCACATCCTAAGAGAATGTCTCACACACAGCAGACCCACAATGACCATGTTTTCAATAATGCATTTGGAGTACTAGTTTTTTCTTTGTGTGTGCAAATAATGGCCTCAACAGACCTTTCAGGCACAACCCTGTGACATCATCCCTGAGACTGTTCTGCTTTCATATCCTGCTCCCTTTACCAATGACTGAAGGATTTAATGTCACCAGTAAGATTGGGGATGCTCTTGCTGTCTTTAAGTTAGCAGACAGAATTCCTATCCACAAAGTATAGAGACTAATAAAGATGAACACAGAATTTCTTTAGCCAACATTGGGCTCTTAGACAAATAAGATCCTCTGTCTTGTTAAACTGTCTAAGTACTATTTGCATCCCAACTGAATTCCCAGAATTATTACCAACTTAGAGCAGCAAACAAACACTTCAGAGTTCAAATGGGAAAGCATGGATTTAAGAAGGATGGCATTTTCTTTCTCTCTCCCCCACTACAATTTACAAAATACTATGCTGCATTCACCAGGATTGTATAGTGTAAGCATTCATCCTTGACAAAAGTGTCAGTACCATTTTCCCACATAACATAAAATGCTTTAAGACCCTCAGAATAACAGTTCAGAGTGTGAGAGCTGTTGGGTTGGTATTTTCTATGTTGGGGGCTGTTATATAAAAAGATTTTTAAAGGAGATCAAAGACAAATGAACTATGCAGAGTCAGCTTTTTTGTATAGTCCTCATGGTTTGATGCCTCAACAATCTGTAACTACTAGAAAAATTGTAGATGTGAATTTAATTCGACAGATAATACGGTCTAAATATCCTCAGTACCTACCAGATCAGCTCATTACAGTATCCCCAACAGCAACAACTTGGTCTGTTTATTGCTCTCCCCTGCTTGACAATGCCTAGCTATGAAAGGTTAATGTTAATCTTTTTGTGTCTATGGTTTTGGTACCCATTATGAAACATAAATAGTTCATGGAGGTTAACTCTCAACTACTTATTAAATAAAGTCATGAACTATTTTCAAGTATGATTTTTTATTTGTGTGTATGTGACATGTGTTTGTGGGTGCCATTGAAGCCAAGAAGAGGGATATATTGAAACTGAAGTTTCAGAGGCCATTACCTGCCCAGTATGGGTACTGGAAACTGAACCTGAGTCCTTTGCAAGAGCAGTACATAACCTTAACTGCTGATCCATCCTTCTGGTTCCAACCCCTACATTTTTCTGAACCAAGGCAGTATATATAACAGAATTGATAAACAGCTTATTTACTGCTGTAATGCAAAAAACCATATGAAATACATATGAGATAGAGTAAAAGGACTAAGAAAAGAATAACATGAGTATATGCAAGTATCTATTTCATATTTGTTTATGTCTCTTTAGTAAAACCCATCTCTGATGCAATGGGCTATGAAAAGGTCTTGTGCATCTACTTTAAGTAACTACACCTTGTACTATTTTTTATTTAATTTGATTCACCTAAGTAAGAGCTAAAAAGATTAAAATAAACCTAATAAATAAAATCAAATGGCTCAAACTAGGATATGAACACAGCAAGTTCACAGTTTCTATAATATCTTAACATTCATTAACTCCTATTAAGTTTAATAGGCACAAGGAATCTCTAAGATTGGTAGTGGTTTTAAGCCTATCACAAATACAAAAAAGTGTAAGTTTAGGCATTCAAGTTTCTTGTCCCAATCATTCAGGGTGATTAATTCCAAAAGCAGCATGTACACAGTTAAAGACCAGTGTTCTTTCCTGGTCATCAGATGAGTCAAAAGCTGGGCTATAGTTGTGCTATGAAAGATTGTATGCAAAGACTTAAACATTCTAGTAACTAGGCAAGTCTGCATTACAGAGCATGCTTGATTGTTAAAGACATCTTCCAGATTAATGGATTTCAAATACTGCATCTAACTAGATATTAAGATTACACAAGAAAGAATAATTTACCCCTGTATGGGAACAACGAAATATATTACTATTTATTATCAGTTACCCTTAGATGATATACTTGAAAGAAAAATGTGATTCTAAATAACAGGAAAAGCAATCCTTGCTGATGAAGTGCCCATGGAGCATTCCTTTAGGAAAGTTTATCATTTTTAAAAATGGCATAATGGAAGTGTCAGGAATATTGGAATCATAGTCTTGACCTGACAATTAATTAAGTAGATTATAATTATGGAAAGTTTCTTGTGTTCAAGATGTATGTACTTTATAATATATATGGGATGTGTTAAATTTTCTTACAGGGGAACTAGTGAGATAAAACATAAAAAATAAGATTATTAAATGGATGGCCAGCTAAAAAGAGCATAATGCAGTATTACGCTTTCATTGACAGACAAGCCCCCATCAGAGCTATCCATAATTAGACAGTACGCTCTGATGACAAGGGGGTGTTCAAACCTGCTCTCACTTCAAGAAGGTTGAAGAGGATACGAGAATCTTGTCTGAAGAAGTTTCACAGGAATTGTTGTCTATTGATGAGAAGTTAGACAAAAGTGGTTAAGCACAAATTATTCTGAAGATGACTGCCCTGAAATTTTTAAATATCTTTAAAATAATGTAAAAACCCAGACAATTTATATGAAATATGAGTTAACTGATAAACATTCAGTGTACTGAACATTCCAGATCAAGAAGTATATGGTACATTAGTAGCTATTTGTAGCAAAATCTATCACATTTTACAAATTTTAATAAGAATGTATTATTCATGCCTGTCTCTGTGTATGTGTGCATGTGTGTTTGTGTATGTCTGTAAGACAGTTTATTCACTTTTACTTTCACAAAAAGACTTAGTTTCTTTAGTCATTCATAAAAATATAGTTAAATTGAAAGAATTTTTAATAATTCATCTCTAAAAAATATCCCAACATTATCCCCTGAATCTAGACAGCAAAGGACTCAAATTTGTTTTGGCAGTTTATATAATCAGATAAAAGAAAGTGAGTGACTGGAATATGGTAGCAACTGCCAATTCTTAAAGCTCCAGGTAGGAACAGCTGCAAAGTTGAGTGTCTACCCTGCACAGCTATTCAGGAGCATGACCTTCACCCTCATGGACAATTGAACACATCAGAAAATGGCTAGGGTATGGTGAGTATTGCTAGAGAAGCCACTTTGACCAAGCAAAGCTCTTGGGCTCTATGGTCCCAATTACCAAGCTCCAAGGTTTAGAATGCAGGAGACAAATATATCTGTAGATCAAGAACATTGAAAATAAAATCTGAAGTTCTAGATTTGGATCAATATCAGCTTATTCTTTAATCTTCCAGAGCCAAGCAAAAATCCAAGAGCCTCATTTCATTTTACCCTTGAAATAAAATATGACAGAACTTGCCATTTTCATTCATTTGTCTTTTTAATTGAATATGATTCAGTTTTCAGTCATAAATAGGACTGGCTCAGGAAAAGACACAGCCCTCCATTTTGCCATAGGTAATGTTACTTATATACAACCTCCAGGAACTTGTCTGGCCTATGATGGCCATGCATGCAGCCATGCAATCATGCATTCATGCAACATAGCAGCACACAACACAGTGCAAAATTAGCAAAGAAAAGCCCCTGATGGCCATGCTCAGAAATTTCCCATGGGTCTCCTTACCAAACAGTGAAATCCTATGCCTGACAAGAACTCCAAGTTTGCAGAACAGGCTGAGGACAAAAGAAAAACAAAAGGAGAAAAAGGGAGGGGGAGGGGAGGTAGAAAAAAGACAGCGGGAAATTAAAACTAAATCAAATAAGATGAGAAGAAGAAACGAAAGAAAGAAACACAAACCAGCTGACCTATGAGCCGGAAAAAAGCAAACATGATGTCACGCAGAAAGGCTCGATTCTCGGAGCAGGATGTGGAGTAAGATAGTAAAGAAAGAATTTCTGCGTATCTTAACAAACATGGTTAAAAAAGCACATATTATAAGTAAAGAAACAAACTAAAATAGAAAGCAAAGCTCATTAATACAGAAGCCATCTCTATAAACCTCGCAAGGAACAGAACTATAGAAAAACCACAAGAAAAGAGTTTAACTCGATTTGCCCAAATACACCTGGTTATTACCATAGGTTTTGTTTACAAACAGAAATATGGTACTTTGAGCATAATTTTACTGTAAGTTTTAGTGCTCCTTTATTGGATGAATGTCTCTTATAAACACTACTATACTCCTTATGCAAGTACCAAGCATCCTATGGATTTAGACTTCATGAATTAGAAACGGAATCTGAACTGATTATCTGATGGTCAGTCAGAGGAAATTATAGGTGTGATAACCAGAAGGCTTCTTAACTATGATTGTTGAGTTGAATGTCTTTCTTACTTCCCTACCCTGGGGTACCAGGGAATCCACAGCAACTATCAATGGGACAATTCAAGCAACTACAGCTTGTAATCCACAGTCAAAATCATAACCTCAAACATACTAACCCCTCAGTGTAGATTCATGAGCTATGAGAACAGGTATAGCCTCTGCCTCTTGACCCATTCCTAGCCCTATGGCCTCCCAAGGGTCCCTCTTCTAAGGATACTCTTTGCCGATATTGACTGTTAAACATATTTTCTTCTCACTGTCCCTAATCCTGTCCTGTAGGCTCAGCTGATGCTGTACAGAGTCCAAGCAACCTTTCCTGATGTCCAGCTTCTCCACTGACACTGCCATCCCCAGGTGTCCCTGCTGATGCTCTCAGGAACCACCCATGGAGTTTCACCAAGGCACTTAATACAGCAGGTCCCAGCCTCCACTCTCTTCTTTCTCTCTACTCTCTTCTGAGCCATTCAGGGAAAGAGCTCTTGTCCTAGTCAGAACTTCCTAGCAATCTTCCCTTAAGGATTGTGAAGGTCTACATAATCTGGGTTCCTCTGGTGGGATCAGCTGGATCCTCGATGCCCACACTCTCTGGGAAAGCTCCTCTCTCCCCAGCATCAACTCTAGAAACCAGCCACAAGGGAAAATAAAGGAACTAAATCTGGGAAGAAGGAAGGGATAAGCCTCACCTTTGTGCGCCAACCTCTCTTACAGTAAATTCCAACCAGATGTGTCTGTACTACTTCATATCAACATGGATTAATTGTTTTTTAATGTATTTGTTGAGGGTTTTTTTCTTTTGAGACAAGGACATGCTACAAAGCCCAGGCTGACTCAAACTACAAAGGGAGCCCAGGCTAGCACTGAACTCATAATCCAACTCAATCTCTTCCCGTGTGCTGAGATTACTGGCAGGCACCACCACACCCAGCTGGGTTTATTTATTGATTAAATAATTATACGGGATATTTTGTAGCTTTTCCAAGAAAATGTTCATCTGTTCATGTCTGAATGAATGTTGGGTTTGAGGGTATTACTTATAGGAACAAAACATTTCAAACATAAAGATCTCTGTATGTATCTCTTAGGTGTGAGATTTGTCATTGATACGTACATTATGTGTACTATAATTTTATTTACTAACTTTTTTAAACAAAAGCAATCCCGACCAACATCCCTCATCTACTGAGCTTCACAGTGGCTTCTAAATGCCTTCTTACCAAAGACAGATTTACCTCTCTGTAAAGACTGACAACACAAACCTAATGTAAAGCCCTGTGTGGCTCCATCCTTGCCTGTGTTCTGTTAACAGGACTACTCCTGATGGATCCATACTTAGGCTGTTTGGCTCTCTTGGAAACAGAACAGTTCTGTGTTTCTTTTCACTAGAGTCTATTCATTCAATGTGCCAGGGAAAGGTCATTCTTCCCCATCTTACTGCTCACTAACCATGTATCTTCAGGGTTTAGAAAAACAGGCATCAAATGCTAATTCCTCTAAGAAAGTAAATTTCCCCTATTATGCCATCTATCATGGGGGCAGAATCCTGGGCAACTAGGACTTGCGATTGTTATAAATCACAGCCCACACATCCCCTTTAACTATAGCCCATGATTCTGCTGTCCCATAAGTTAATCTTGGCAGACATGATGACCCTGACTTTAGACACAATAAATGTTTAGGAAAGAATTTTGAGTGCTAGGAAATGAGTATAGAGAGTATCTCACGGAATCATTGGTTATTAAATAGGGAGAAATTAACTGAGACAAAGGAACCTGCTGCTAGAAACAACCATTAAATATGAATTAAACCATAAATATGAATTTAAACTAGTATTGCAGCACAAACAATGCATTTCAATGTATCCTAGTCTATTCTTGATAGCAAAGGTCAGGGTTTAACATTTATTTTACTTAATCTTACTCTTTCTTCTGTGCATGTGTGTATGTGTGTGCATGCATGCCTGCCTGCCTGCTGTCTGGCTGACTGTTGTCTGTCTGCCTGTCTGTTACCTACATGTCTGTGTGTATGCCTGCCTGTCTGTCTGCCTCTCTGAACATGCACACACAGACACACACGCACATACACAAAAAAGTGTAAGTGCTGGCAGAGGACAGAAGGAGGCATGGATCCCCTGGAGGCAGAGATACATGTGATTGTGAGCAATCTAATGCAGATTCTGGGAACCAAAGCCCCATCCTCTGCAACATTAATGCATATTCTTAACCATTAAACCATCTCTCAAGCCCCTTGATCTTATTATTTGTTCATTTTACTTAGTTAAGCTGTAATACTTAACTCAAATGGTAAAAACTCAGACATCTGGAAATCCATCCCTGCATCTCAAATGCATTAGTTGCTTGTATATTATTGTCATGATCTCTGCTATTGGCTTTTTGGGAACATATTTGTATCATCAGATATTTGTTCTCATTTTTAGAACACACAAAATTCATCAAAGTATCTATAATACCATGTAAAAGAAACAGCTGTTAAAATTATGCTTACTTCTTATTTGTCCTACATATGGAAAGGTAGGTTCTTCTACAAGCTGGGTTAATAATATTTTTAAATACATTTTATTATGGTCATTTCCCCAAGTTAGACATCATTAGTCATCATGATTTTTAATTGCATAGTATATTTCATCTACCTATATGCCCTAACTTCTCTTATCTGTTGGTTTAGGTATGAATTTCTTTCTCTGAGATTAACTTCCCATGGTAGACACTAAAGCTCCATCATGAAATACTTTACTTCTATTCTGGTTTAGTGTGTGTGTGTGTGTGTGTGTGTGTGTGTGTGTGTGTGTGTGTGTGTGTGCGCGCGCGCGTGCGCACGCACGTGCTGATACGTTTCAAAAGCCTTTGTGTTTCTTTTCTGGGAATGCTAATGGGAAAAGTCATTTTTACCAATTCTTTTTCTATCAGGTAATATTAAATGGAAGGTGGCATCATTGAAAAAAAACAGTATTATCCATTAACAAAAGTTGTCTAGTGGCCTTCTAGGGCATTACAACTACATCACTTGGTGATAGCACTAGTAACCTATTGTTCTAACTTTTTCTCTTAGGGATACAAGATTGGTTATAAATAATAGGCTAATCTATTTCAGGGGTATATAGGTTTATGGGTTTTTTCAAGCTTTATTTAAGTATAATTAGCAAGTGAAAATTGTGTGAAGAGTATACAGCTTAGTGTTTTGGCATCTGTGTGTTGTGAACAGTTAACATTTCCAGGGGTAAAGCTGATATCTACTAAAGATAAAGACTGAAAATAGGAAAAAATAGAATTCGTTGTGGTTTATTTGCATGTTTTCATTGCTTTCTCTTGGTATACTTTATCTTGGTTTACATCCATCAAGTGATATTTATATTAACAATGTCCTTGAGGAAAAATGTTTCTGTTATAAACAGCTAAGTGGCTCTAGAAGAAGCAGGAGATTCAGAGTTCACCATGCTTCTTGGGGTCTGGGTGCCTCTGGGCTTTTTAGCTGCTTGTGTGTTTTCTCAGTCCACAGGGACATGGACCCAGAGACATGGATGAACAGCCCTGATAAATTCTGTAAGACTGTCCTTTCCTTTCTAGGCAATTCAGGAAGGAAGGTCATTCCCATGTTGGAAGGGGTGTGGTCTCACAGTGGGATGTGACCCTGAACTGCCTCCCATCCTACTGTGTTCTCTAGTGTGTTTTTTCAACTTCACAGGGAGATTGGTATTTAAGGAGGTAAGACAGAGACAGAGAGAGGGGCAGAGAGAGAGAGAGAGAGAGAGAGAGAGAGAGAGAGATAGATAGAGAGATGGGGGAGGGAGGGAGAGGGAAAGAGAGAGAGAGCACAGTGGCATTGTGTGATCAGAGAAATAGATAATAAATGTTAAATGACTTGGTTCCACCCTCTCACATTATTCAAGGCTGGACTCTAACTCCTCTCTACCACTGACGGTAGGATCACTCAGTTACACCTCATTCTATCTATGAAATGACCATTCTACACATCAGGAACGTCAAGGCCAAGAGAAGTGCTCTTCACATAGTTTAATCTCTTTTATGGAAATATTGCTCAGATACATTCTAAAAGCTTGGGATAGTTGTGAGCAATGTGGTGCCAGAGGTCTTCATGGCCGCTAATCTTCATGTAGACTGGGTCCTAAAAGAGTTTTAATAAAACACACCCCAGAAACACAGTAGAATCACACATGAAAAAATAATCTTTAAATAAGATGTGGATTTTAAAACAAATAAGGCATTTCTAAGATGCCAGGTTGAGAGGCACAAGAGAAAACTGGAAGGTATGCTGTGTTTTGTCTTTTCACCCAATTACCATGATGGGGCCATGACTTACTTTAAAGTTTTAAAAAAACTAATAGTCTATAAGAAGGGCATTACCTTCTTTAAATAATGGAAATCTGTCAAAAATATTAGATTGTCAAGAAAAAAATCAAAGAAACTAATGCTCAAGATATATTTTTTCCAATAAATACCAATATGGAGATTCCTCCTCAGTCTTCTTGGAGACTCTGACTGTCACTTTTGCTGGAGATAGTACCCTTATGTACTTTGTCTTTAAAGGTGTTTTGTTTCATGTCAGTGTTACCTTTAAGCAGCAAGCTCAAAAGAAGATCTGTGTCTAACATACACATATGTTAGCTTGCAGAACCTCTCCATACTAATGTGAGACTCAGAGGAGGTAACTCTCCTTCTAGCCCTACTCAAGGTCCTGGGGTTCTCTGACCTAAATTCAAACACAAAGAAATCAAATATAAAGCTTTAAGGCCATAGCTCTGTACCTCGTCACCATCTCCTTCTCTTTGTTGGATGCGTGTCCTCCGGTGCAGAGAGGCCTGCTTGCAGCAGACAGGAAGTACAGACGATGGTTTTTGAAATACTGATCAATTAATGGAAGAACAACCTGAAAGAGAGGAAGGGAAAAAAACAGATCTATAGAATGGACTACTGAGGAGATGGGTGTAAGAGCCCAGAGCCCACAGAGATCTGTCCTTGTGTAATACTGAACCCATGCTGATTCAGTAGATTCATCTACATGTCCTCTGTCATCTCCAGCTCATATATGTGTGCATATGTACATGCTTGTGCAAGTGGGTGGAGCAGAGTAGGATGTGCTGGGACATAATTATGAAGAACACAGCAGTTTTGAACAGTTCAGAATTATTCTCCTATTTTCTCAAAATGTTGATAGTGCTTGTTTAGCGGCCAACTAGCTCTCAGATTCCCAGAATTACCACACACTGAGTCCCTACTGTATGTGAAAACTGCCAAGGATGTAGTATCATGCTGTTTGTTCTACTATGTACTGTGTGTTGTGACTGCCTTTATTTCTGCTTTGTAGATGTTAAATGAAAAAGGAAATAAGAGACCCACTCAAAACCACACTGCTGCCTGCTTCCCTACACCATGTATGTGGTATGTGCCTTTCTCAAAGCCAAGGTATCCACTCTGTTCAAATCTAGCTCCACTGCCCTGGGCTGGCTCTCCTTCCTATTCTGTGTTGCTTGTGCACTTTTCTTGGCACACAGAATTTCTTTCTTTTGAATGGCATTTCTGGCTCCTCATGCTCCTCTTGGCAGACCTCAGCTCAGAGGTGGGCATACCTGTTTTTTATATCCTCACTAGAGAAAAATCTTATATTTTCTGCCATTCAAAGGCATTAATTTTGAACAGAACTCTCTCTCTCTCTCTCTCTCTCTCTCTCTCTCTCACACACACACACACACACAAGACAGTAAGAAACAAGTTGGGATTTTAGATCCACATAGTCATTCTTTAGCCTCTAGAATTACTGGTTGCTCTATTTTGCTGGATATGGTGTTTTTCTTCTACCTTGTGGAATAAGAGAGTTGGAATGATGACTAAATACACAATTTTATCACTCTCTTGAAAGTCATAATAGAACCTGAATATACTGGCTGGCAGATAGTAGGTACTCAATCAAACTGGAGAATTAAATTAGGCCACATTAAACATTAAACACCTATAAGCAACAACTAGGGGTGCTGGGTAAATAGGCAATTTAATGGTATATTAGTAGCATGGAAACCTATCATTTCTGACAATTGTGTGTCAAAGGGGGATTACAATCATGGGGTTGGAACTGACTATGTATCTATCAATCATTTATGTCTCTACCATCTGTCAATCTATCTTCTATCTATCTATCTATCTATCTATCACTAACACTATGCATAACAATATGTACCCTGGCATAAATCAGGGTGACTGAATCAAACTCTGAGTGTTATATTGAGTAGAAAGTAAAGACAAGAGATCCAATGAAAGGTGTAACTCTGAAAACAAGGGCAGATATTAATCATTCAAAACACATGCCATTGGAAAATCTACCAAATGTGTTTATAGAAAATGATCTGAAATATTACCAATAAAAGTATATTGGAAGAAAACAGTAGCAGTGAGCCTTCAGTTTAACTGCAAGGTGTTGTTAAGAGGCACACTTACCCAAAGGATACTAATGTATCTGACAGTTCATAGGCCAGTCTACTGCCTGACACAGCTAAGGAAGTAAATGAATATAGTGGGGGCTGCAGTATCCTTAGTCTCCACCATTCCTTGGCTGAAGGAAGTGATTAATTCCCCCAGCAAAACAGAGAACCTTTGATAGTCTTCCTGTGAGCAATTCATCCTCTGAGCACCAGCTTATGAAATCCCATGATACAGAATCTATGGCCAAAGCAATAAATTCATTCATACATGGTTAAGCTTATTACCTAACAGAAAAAGTATGTTAAGAAACTGGGTTATAACTTCTATTTCACACAAGACAGCCATAGGCATTAGAACTTGGATAATTTTCTTTTGGTATAACTAAGTCATGTGAGGAACATGATGGGGAGAGTTGAGTGAGTGTAAGGTAAGTCCTGACGAAGAACACCACAAACAGGCCCATCTATCATGAGTCATGCAGGTATTTCTGTGTCAGAGAGTATGAACTTGTAGTGAGAGAAGCATTTATAGGCAAGTGTATTCTAAAAAGCAGTGATGATCTAATGAGTCCACTTTGTAAGCATACACACTGAAGCCAAAACGAGATGTGTCATATACTGTACTTTGGCAAAGAACTTGATTTCTTGCTCGTATGGGAAATGTTCTCCTTTGCTTCTGCTGCCGCCATCTGTAGACAGGAAGAGATTTTAGGTCCAGGTTGAACTTTCAACATGTTAAGAAATAACGGGGGGGGGGATGCGGGGAGGGCACGGGAGGAGGGGAGGGAAAGGGAGAGGGACCTCGTACTGACTTGTGAAGCAACCTTGTTTCTTATCTAAATTTAAAATGGAAAATAAAAAATATTAATAAAAAAAAGGAAAAAAAAAAGAAATTCATCCAAAATGCATAGCTTAAAATGTCTTCCTAAAGGTAGCATCCCACTAAAGTATAATGGCTAACTTTAGCAATGTGATGAAAAATTCAAGTTCTTTAAAAAACAATTAGGTCCAAATTAGACAGTTACTATGTCCAACTCATACTGACAGTTATGAGCACAAATATGCCTTGGACGTCTGTGTTGGAAAGAGTTAACTGTCAACTCAACACAGCTAGGAGTACCTGAAAAGAGAGTCTCAACTGAACAATTGCCTGGTTCAAGTTGGCCTGTGAGAGTACCTTCAGAGGATTGTTTTAGCTGATAATTGATGTCAGAGGGCCCAGCCCACTTGGGTAGCACCATGCTCTAGGCAGGTGGTCCTGGTTGTACAGGAAAGCTAACAGAGCATAAGTTTGCCTGTTTACCATAGTCACTGCATATTTGGTTATGATGTAAGTTTCTTTGTTGGAGGCAATTCTGTTTAGATTAGCAAGTTTGCCTTCAAGCTACTGCCTTGACCTCCCACAATGATGTCCTGTGGCCTGGAATTAAATGCTCAAATGAACCCTTTCCTCATGCAAATTGTTGGCCAGAGTCTCTGTCATAATAATAGAAACAAAACTAGAACATTACATTATAGATATGTTAATAGAAAGTAGGAGATCAAAATGCTCCATCTTCTAGGATTCATAGCAGTGAGAAAAGTGGGTGCATACTCGTAGTTGGGTTTTATGCCGGTTTTTGATAGAGATGAGTATGACTGCTAAGGCTTACAATATTTTCAGTCATTTTTATTACCTTTAAAACTAGCAATAAATTCCATCATAGTACTCTATACATTAGACTTTGTTCTCATTTGTTCCCCTCTCCACTGCCCTCCCCAATCCTCCTTGCCTGCTTCCTACAGGCCCATTTCATTGTTAGTTTTCACTTTAACATTTAACAACTCTGAAGCTACAGGCCATTTGGTCCAGGAATGAGTAAGAGGAAAATGATGTTAGTACTTAGCTGCAAAATTAGGATTCTTCAAAGGCACCCCGACCTATGTCAAAAAAAGGATTTCCTACATGAGGCAAAGCCACTCCGGGTTTCCCCAAGGTTTAGAGAAAGGCATAAGGTTAGGAACTGATTGACCTTAGCTCATCAGCTTGGAAGACACTCTCCATTACCTTCTTCATGCATGTGTACACAGGGGAGGTAATAACAATCCAGAACAACTCTGGCAATATGCAGAACTTTGTATGAAAATAAAATGTTCAGAGTTTAACACAAGCATCCAGATTTTATGACTCAAACAGACTTGTGTCAAGAAAAAACAAAACTTTTGCAATTAGAAATAGGAATGATGATATATGCTTTATCAAATCTTAGGTACAAATTCAGGATAATTTTCATGAAAGACATGATATTTTATGTTATCATAACAAGAAAAAGTATTTTATTGTTTGGGTGGGTTTTTAGTTTTGTTTGTCTGTTTGTTTGTTTTACACTTGAATTCCCTGTCCCTGCCTGTCCTGGGGATAAAACAAAGAACCCAGCACATACTCAGCAAGTGCCCTACCAGTGGGCAGCATCTCCAACATTCTGACTTTTTTTTTTTATTTTAAGGCAGGGTCTCACTAAGTTACCTACGCTGGCCTTGCCCTCACTCTGCAGTCCAGGTTGGCCTTGAACTTGCAATCTTGCTGCTTCCGTCTCCCATGTACCTCCAGTATCCTAGCTTGCACGTGACTTTCTTTTGTAAAACATATCAAGATGACTTTGTGCCTAGCCAAATCAACACATTTCTTTTTTTTTACATTAAACATGTTAACAAAATATAAACAGATTTGGAGAGAACAGAACCAAACCAACAGCAATGTAATGGGAATAGAAATGAAGGAAGGAAATGTAAAGGGGAGATGCTTATATTTTTATTAGGGGTCCCTTAGCTTACAATTTTCTTTACCTCTGCAATGCAATGGCATAGAAATGCCCCTTGATGAAACTCTCATCACCAAAATAGTCACATTTTCAGTATTAAAATGCTGTTCTTAGCCAGGTGTGATGACACAGGTCTTTAATGCAAGCACAGAGGAGGCAGAGGCAGATAGATTTCTGTGAATCCAAGACCAACCTTATTGATATAGCAAGATCAGGGTCAGCCAGGGATAGCTACACAGTGAGGCCCTACCTCAAAAACAAAACAAACAAAAATTCCTATTCTTATTAGAAGCATGCACCAGGAAGAAAATTTTCAAATGCAATTTTAAGTTAACTACCAAGAAGTTCAAACTGAACAATCTTTATCCTGATCACACATTTTGTGCCAGAAGGTGATTACACACTTATAATAGGGAAGTATTAGAAATAACCAAACTTCTGCCAGTATAAGAAATTCAAGTACACTCATATAACACTATATAGATATTTTGAAGTTTTCAAATTCAACCCACTCTCCAGAAATGCGGTTACTGGGTGTTAAGTACTCCTTTGCACTGAAATGGATGGAATGTGGACAATCTGACACTACAAACATGAGGAATGGCAAAGGCTGGAAGAGTACCTACATACCAAACTCCAAGATGTACTGATGAGCCTCGTCCACATATCGGATCAGCTGCTGAAGGAAACTATAGGCAAATCGCTTCTCAATGGAAGGTGTGTCCAGATCCAGGTCCTTGAATCCTCTAAAACAACAAAAGTAACCACAGAAGTATGTATACATGCACATATGTGATCTCTCAGAAGACAAAATTTTACTTTAAAAACTACAAATAAAGTTGAAGGCAACACAACATTCTTATTGCTAATGACAAAAGAGGGGTTTACCTACAAGGACTATTTTACAAAAATGGATCATTTCAATACTATGTGTTAAAATGTTGCATTTATACAAATATGGTATGCTTCCTTTTTCTTCTGCTTAGAGATTTTGCTGAAATGATGGAAGGTGAATGAAAGAAGCTGTAAAAGGAACAAACTAAAGGCATTTCTGTCTCTGGCATGAGCTGTGATGGTTAAACTGTCCACTTGACACAACCCAGAGTCACCTAGGAAAAGAATCTCAATGGAGACTGTCCAGACCAGGTTGGCCTACGGGCAAGTCTATGAGAAGAATGCCTGAGCTACTCTAACTGATGTGGGAAAACTCAGCCTGAAAGTAGGTGACATCATTTCATATTTTGGGGGCCTGCACTGTGCAGAGGGAGAGAAAGTTTGTTGAGTACTAATCATGTGTGCATCCATTTTTTTCTCAGCTCTGACAATGATGTGACTAATAGCTTCAACCTCCTGCCATTGAGACTTCATGAAAGCTAGACTGCCACCTACAATTGTGAGATCAAATAAACCCTTTCTCCTCTAAGTGTTTATGGTCAGGTGCTTCTGAGACAGCCACAGGAGAGAAGCTGCAATGTGTATACTGAACACACTGTCCAGTGGCCCTACTGTTTACTAAGGTCACTGAGCTCATTTTCAATTGTAATCCCAGTGAACATTTGGAAAGAATGTGATACAGGTGTCCACTTGCCTGGATACAGCATAACCACTGATCTGTAGGAACTTGAAGATATCCTGGGCCTTCTCTCTGTCCTTGGCTTTCTCTTTGGCTGTCAGTGTGTCATAGGGCACCAGCAGGGGGTGGTTTCCTCCTCCTAAGAGAATAGAAAGACAAAAACACACTGTATCCTCTGAGATGACACCCAGACAATGGTACACAGGCCTTCTAACAGGCATTTCAAACCTAAAAATACATGTATTTGTAAAACTGAGTGCTGGTTACATGTGCTGCCACCTTGTAAGGAAAAAAGCCAAGCGCATTCTTTATTCAGATGGAGCCTAAACGTGAGGAGTGGCAATAAACACTAAAGTAGGTATGACTGAGTGGAGAGATTTTAAGACATGCTCCAGAGTTATGCTGTATTTCTCTGTCCCAAGAAGAGAAGAAAAGAAAATGTCTTCAATAAGGAAATCATGTGGCACCTTTGAGGTCACAACACACTCATATTCTCTCTCTCTCTCTCTCTCTCTCTCTCTCTCTCTCACACACACACACACTCATTCTCACTGATAAGTTAAAAGTTGATCACTATTAAGTATCTAATATTTGAAACATTAAAAGCTTTCAACTGGTAGCTTCTAACAAGAATCTGGATATCCTATGTGTTCAGAACTTGTACAAAGTAGGTATAATTTAAAAAAATTAGAATCAGACAGATATGAAGTACATACTTATAATTCCAGCACCTGGAGGTGGAGGCTGGAGGGTCAGGAGTTAGAGGTCATCCTTATATCAGTTTCAATGCCAACTTAGGCTACATGAGATTTTGTCTGAAAAAATAAAAGAACTCAGGGGGAGGTGGGGATACCACTAAATAGCAGTGTGACTGTGAGGAATCTATTCTGCTCTTTCATCCCTCATTTTCCCCCCAGTGGTCATGTAGGTGTGGATGTGGGTCATGTAGCAGGAAAGCAGACAGTTCCACAGAGAGCTGAGAGGATATGCAGGGGTTCCAAGGATGCTATCCAAAACATTCCAGTACTCACTCTGACCTGTGAACTTGTTCATATTGGAAGGCAAGGAAAGCTCAACCCTTGCCTCCATGGCAGAGCACCACAGTGCAAAATATTCCAAGTGAGGATGAAAGTGGAGAAAAAAAACCATAAGTCTAAACCCTTGTCGCTGATTTTGGAATATCAGTATTAGTGTCAGGACTTTAATTCATTTGCTTTCTTTTTCTCTATCTCATCATTAGCATGTTTGAGGCTTAACCCCAGGGCCTTGTGAGCTATATTCTCAGCCTTCACTCCTATTTCTCTTAATGATATACATATCTATTACAATTTCTTATTATCCCTTAACCTTTTACACACTCCCCAAGTGCACAGACCCAAACAACAGAATGAGCAGAATAAAAGTTTTCTTCAGGTTTTTCTAAAGTGGATACATCCACTAATAGATGCAATGATGGTAAAAGAAATCAGAATGGGCAGAAATGAAACTAAAGGTTCAATGCTCAATCACTGAGTGCATCCAACCTTAACATGCACATAAATGCATGCACACACATAAACAAACACATACAAATAATATATACAAACATCCATACCTACATAAATACAAACACACATATAATATGTGCACAAACCAAGGCCTAATGATGCATGAAACTCAGTGTAGAATGTATTGGCTTGAATAATATAGGTAAGCAAATTATGAGAAGATTTCAATAGCATTTTGGTACTTTTTAAAGAGGAGAAAGGGGACTGGAGAGATGACTCAGTGGTTAAGAGAACCCACTGCTCTTGCAGAGGACAGCCTTGCTTCCCAGCACATTCGTGGAAATCACTATCTACAAGTCCAGTTCGAGGGGATCCGATGCCCTCTTCCTGCCTCTGGGGGCACTGCATTTCCATGTGCACATAAATAATAGAAATGAATCAAAAACATTTAAAAGAAAAAGGAGAAAAGAAGGCCAGTTACTCAGGAGTATGAAGCAAGAGGACTGCAGCCTGCTTGGGCTACACAGTAAGTTTATAGCCAGCCTCAATCTCATGGATTCTCAGTCTCAAATGTAAACGTAAAAGAAGGCTGAGAACATATGTTCAGGCAGTAGACATCCCCAAGGCCTTGGTCTAGCATTCACAATGCTTGAGTTCAGTACCCAGCACTAAAAATAAAACTAGAGAGAGTGAGAAAAGAGAAAAAGCAGGCACAAAGGAGGCAATGACATGAGTAGTATAAACAACAGGAGGAGGGTGAGATAGGGCACAGAGTACTCCAGACTGGTCAAAGTTTAGTTAAACAGAAGGGTCATGGTTAGCCTAAGGAATATAATACATTAATTATTAAGCGTCCAACACTCTGATGCTAATTCAGATACTTGAATAGTAGTATAAATCCAGATAGCTTTAAGATATAAAGAGAAAACAAAACTTCATTAAAATCCCAAAGCTCAAGAAATACACATGAACAGTAAGGAAATTACAACTTCACGCTGGACTCTGGATGCAGGCATGTTTGAGATATTAAAGTACAATGAAGGTATGGTGGGGTTTTAAGCAAAAAAGTGTACCAATGTCAGTGGATCCTACAATACAACTCTCAGGTTTTTTTCAGCAGATGTCTCTAGGAAATACTACCTTTGGATTCCAGCTCAATTTTCTTTTTCTTGGCCCATATGTTGTGGTAGTTTTCAGCCATCATTTCTGCCATAGCCTACAATGCACCAAATATTGAAGAGTTAATTGATTCTGTAGTTAAAAAGGGCAGACCTGTCTTCTGAGGTAGAACACACAGACATATATTAAAGGATTAGAGCAGAATCTTAATTTTGAGATGAGCCTAGAATGTAGTCAAACATGACACTCTCATTTGGAAATCCAATTCCATAGAAATTTAATGATTTGAGAAATTATACAGTAAATCACCAAGCTGTGGGTTTGATGGGACTACTAGCCTTTGTTATTTATTATGCTTAAATATGTTTTTTATTAACTCAACAATGAATCTTCAAAATAGCTATGTATGTGGATAGAAAATAGACATAAATACAAACTTATGGTTTAACTCATAAAGTTTTACAAACCAACCTATACTTTATTAAATAATAAATAAGAAGAACACTATGGACAAAGATTTTACTTCTAGGTCATTCTTTGTCTAAACCCAATGGGGAGTCTTAAAGCAGACATGGTCTTTTCTTATACATTTTGAGGGAAAAATTCTAATATTCTTGTGTTCTTTTAAAAGTTAAGATTACAGTGTCACTTTAATTGATTCCTACATGAGCAAGAATGAAGAGTAAATAAAACCCTTTAATAGCAAATGAAGTTCTCTTGAACTAACACTAATCATATTAACTTGCTAATGTAAGCTCTATGGAAATAAATTTTATCTTTCAGTTAATCAGTCATTTCAAAGCATATTCCTTAGTGACACAGAGGGGCTATGGACAAGACAAATGCAATGTGATCGGTTTCCATAGATGAACAACCAAAAATATGCAGACTTTAATAGTTATTAAACAAAATATTCATGATTATTTACTGATGCTTTTCTTGTGCATTTTTATATTTGTGTGCATGTTCATGTATGTGTGTCTTTAGGCACCCACAATGTGTGTGTATCAAGTGTGTGTATATCTATAGGCACTCACAATGTGTGTGTGTGTGTGTGTCCATAGGCACCCAAAATGTGTGTGTATCAAGTGTGTGTATATCTATAGGCACCCACAATGTGTGTGTGTGTAGACACCCATAATATGTGTGTGTGTGTTTGTGTGTGTGTGTGTAGACACAGAGGTCATCGCATCGTCTGGAGCTGGACACTTGTGAGCTGCGAACATTGCTGGGAATATATTCAATTTCTCTGAAAAAGTGCAGAGTGTGCTTATCCACTGGGCAATCTCTGCAGCCCCAAGGAAACATTCTTTAAAAGATGTACAGTAGCCACCTTTATTTTATCCAGAGTGGTGCTCACCAAGGCCTCCAGTGAAGTTGGAAACCTCAGCTAGTACCAGATCCTGAGTGCAGTATAAATGTCTTCCCCCTGCACCCTGTCATGCTGCCATGTACCAGAGTTCATCTTTCCTTCCATGTTCCATGCCTCAGACTTCCTCTGCATCACTGAGCTTGCAGTCTGGAGCCATCATAAAGTGAAGTAAGGATAACTGAATGAAAGCACTGCTCTACTTTGACAGTCAATCAGATGACTTTGACAGCTGCTACACAATTAAACAGGGGTCAGTGTGCACAACATAAAAATGCTTAACACAGAAAAGTTCACATCCAGGAGGGAGTGGAGAAGGTTGATAAGTTCCATCATGAAACTCAAAATGGAGAGTGGCAGCTGATGAACATTCAAGACCACAGGGAGTAACAAATCATAAAGGGTTGAAATCACAGATGAACTTATGTTATCAAACTTTAGGGTGCTAAAGGGTCAAGTGCATGATAACCATGAATTCTACATACTGGTCATATGATGAAACAGTACTTGCTGCAAAATGTACATGAAAGTGTTCGAGTTTACTTCTTATAACTGAGTTTTAGAGACTAATGTGAAAACCTGGATACTTACATGAAGGTCTCGGGATAGTGTAACATTGCTCATGTCAATAGCACGAGGGCTATACCCATGCGCAGCATCTATAGACACCTGGATGATTTGTTTAAAAAGAGACAAAGAAGTACCTCATGAAAAAACTGCAGAAAATCGTTCAAGCATCCAACAATTTTTCTGTGGTAAAAGCAACAGGATAACTTCAAGGATACATTAAATTAAATTGAGTGTCTCACAATCACTTATGATTAAATAATTAATCTTAATACCTCAGGGATAGACCTTCTAAAATGTTAATTATTAAGTTAGGAGTATGTGAGGAATCCCACATCCTGCAGTGTTTCCTCAGCCAAGAGCTACTCTGGCCTTGAGTTTCCTACCATACCTGGTTAACTACAAAGAGCTGAAGAGCTCAACATTTACAAACCTCTTTGTGCGTCAGTTGTGAGGATAGACAGGGCCAACTCAGATTAAACAACTCTACCATGTAATCTTTAATGGCTTTCAAGGAAACCTTCCCTGATCAGACTTGCCTAAAGTCTACAGTATTGCTTTTAAAAACTGAATGTAAATATTTATGTTGGTAGCTATAGATTTCTGGTGCTCTCAGCTTTGGTCTAAGAAGCTCCCTTCACAGTGGGTAGTGGCTAACATAGAGATTCCTTATCAAGTTAACACTCATTCCCCTACACACACACACACACACACAGACACACACACAGCAGAGAGACTACCACAGAAGAGGGGACAGGACTGTAGAAGCCAGAGGATGGGGCAGAGAACTGGGAAAGGCTGTCTTCTGGACCTGACTTGGCCATTGCACACATGAACTCTCAGCAGTGTAGTTACCTGCATAAAATAAATCTCAGTCCACTTCCCAGAAAGGAGACAGTCAAACATGCAGGGAATTTTCAAAGAATAAAAAAGCTAGTATTAAAAAAAAGATAGGGAGCATAGAGAGATAGCTAAGTGCTTGCATTTCCCGCCACCCACGTTAGGGAATGAGGTGGTTTAGGATTGCCTGACACTCCATCTCTCATGGATCTGACACCCTCTTCAGTTCTCCGCAGACAGCTGTGCTCATATGTGCATATGTATGCACAGATGAATACATATAGACACAGAAAAATAAACCTGAAAGAATACATCTACTTGTCAACTTCCGCAGTTTCTCTGCCATTCCATCCCTTATCTTAGTCTAACCAACGATAAAGACTTAAACTCTGGGTCTTCTTACAGAACTTAGGTTTTTTCTTCAAATATTTCATCATCATGAATATTCTTTATTAAAACGGGGGGGGGAGGGCACAGGAGGAAGGGAGGGAATGGGAGAGGGACCTGGAACTGACTTGTGAAGCAACCTTGTTTCTTATCTAAATTTAAACTGGAAAATAAAATTTAAAAAAAATAAAAAAAATGGTACATGATGAGGAAGAATGAAATTCAGATAATGAGCACATGAGTCATGAAAGAGGACATAAACATAATTTATTGTTTTAGTTTTAGTTATAACATTGATCTCTCTCTGACTCTGTGTGTGTGTGTGTGAACATGAGTGTGTACATGCATGTGTGTGTTCAGTAAATGTATAAAAGCATAACTTATAGTGAAAGTGTAAAATTGAATGCGACTCCACAGGTTCAGACTAGCTATTCTACTGTATATGAACATAGAGGATGAAGCCGAGCAGAAGGAAGCCAGTATGCCTGCCTCCATTTCTCCCTGCTTTTGACTGTGGGTGTGAGGCGACTTCTCTCTCAAGCTTCTGCTATGACTTCCAAGATGATGACCTGTAACCTGGAATTGTGAGCTAAGTTAAGCCTTTCTCCCTTAAGTCTTTTGTGTCAATATATTTTATCACAGTGACAGAAATACAACTAAATAACCTTGCACAATCACCCATTCTTCATCCACCCAGCTGTCAATCCTAGTCATTGTTTGTCTAGGCAACTGATGATGTCTTGTGGTGTAAGTGACATCATGCTTGTATCTGACAAGATAAACTTCATAGTCCAAGTCAAGTCATTTGCCACTTTCAAAACTGCTCCCTATGCAATGGAGCTAACACTAGATACACAGTCTAGCTCAAAGACAGATGTGACTTAGACAATGAACATCAGTCCCTCGACACAACATTCTTTTTTTTTTTTGGATACAATCTCTTCATTTTTTATATTTTATTTTCCAGTTTAAATTTAGATAAGAAACGAGGTTGCTTCACAAGTCAGTTCCAGGTCCCTCTCCCATTCCCTCCCCTCTTCCCTTGCCCTCCCCCCACCCCCCCCTGTTATCCTCTCATTCCCCCAGGGAGGGTGAGGCCCTCCATGGGAGTGTCCATAGTCTGTCATTTCATTCTTAGCATACACATATGCTCAAGAACACTGGCTAATGCTGCCCTGAGAGCTGCTCCATTATTCCTACTATCTTCACCACAGTTCTGTGCAGTGAGCACAACCAGAATGTGGAAGTCATTGAGAGTCATGCCTCAACTATCCAGTGACAGCAATCACATTAATACTGTCTTCTTGCTGTCCCCAGCACTCCTAAGCTCTTTAGCTCACTCAACAAAACTATTGTCTTGCTGACATACCCTAGAATCCATGACAATCATATAATGGTTACTACTACTGTTACATTTCATGGCCATTTGTCTCAACCTATTCTTTTTCTATAATTTTCATCTGACCTAGAACATGTGCTCTCTCAAAATCAGGAACACCAATGTTAACTGTGAACTTATTAGCAAGGAATAATCCGGGTCAAAGTTCATAACTTATCTCATTGCACCATCAGAGTATCTCAGAAAAATGATTGTTCATTTTGAGACAGGGTCTTCCTCAATTCACTGTGTAGCTATGCATGCCCTTGAACTCATTGGCATTTATATGGTGCCAGGAATTAAAACTAGGGCTTTGTAAATGCTAAACAAGCACCCTAGAAATTAAGCTACATCCCAGAACTAATCATTAGTATCATTGCCATCATTATTAATGTTTGTGATAGGATCTTGCTATATTGCCAAGGTTGGCTTTGAACTTCTAGGCCTAAGTGAGATTCCTGGCTCAGGCTCTACAGTAGCCAAGGCTATCACTATGTTCAATTTGAAATTATCTTTAGAGATGGGGACATAACTCAGTGGTAGGGCACTTGAGTAGCATGCATGAGACCTTAAGTACAATCCCCAGTATGGATGTGTGTGTGTGTGTGTAAAAATATGTATCTATATATTAAACTATAAATATGTGGGTGATATATATGTATATATATTATATATACCATATATGCATATGTGAAAATTTATGTATATACTAAACTATAAATATATATGTGTGTAGGATATGTATATATTTTATATACATATATATTGTGTATTTAAAAATATGTGTATGTATCTATAAATTAAACTATAAATATGTGGGTGATGTATATGTATCATACTATACGTACACTTATATGCATGTGTAAAAACGTATATGTATATTAATCTATAAATAAATATATATATATATGTTTAAATAACATATATAATTCATTTGTCACTATGATTCTCACCTGGCTAGTCTGAGAAATTCGTCGAGTCCGGTTATAAAGAGCCATACTGTCTCCCTCCCGTGTTCTCTCAATTCTCCAACCCCAAGCCAGCATCGTTTTTAATGATTCCTTGATGGGCCAGCGATAAATTTCTTTTTCCTAGAAGAAAAATAATTGAAACATTAGTGGTATCATGAGCCCAAAATTAAAATTCAAAATATCTAATGATTTGTTCTAACATGGACTGCCTTCATTCAAAAACTGATTATCACAGGTATTTATAAATAAAATAAAATGTAAAAACATTCAAAGGATGTGTAAAAATCCAACTAAGACTACTAAGGAGATAATCAACTCTCACAAGTCATGCTCTGACTACATTCATGAGCATGTGTATGCTCTCACACCCACACAAATACCTGTAAAATGAAAATTTACCCAAACACAATACTTTATAAATTTAATGGGAAAAACCTCTCACCTTTTCAGACAATAGTTTATATGGCTTCATTAGTGGTTGGACCTTAGAAGAGTCTGAATATATTTCCCCATAAATCCATCCATTCGCCAACTAAAACAAACAATATGTTAAATTTGGTTAAATTAAATTTTGAATGTAGTGTCACCATTTCTTCCTGAAACTCTGCTGGTCATTACCTTTACCCCACAAACAATGCACGTTTAGAAATGCTACTCAAAATTTAATGAACTGATCCTTAGAAATGTTAACATTTCCAGATTATGTTTTTACTACAGAGAAACTAAATTAATATTGATATGAACAGCTTATAATTACTAAGTTAGATGCAGCTCTCCCTTTAAAAGAGAAAGTTGGGCCTGGGGCTGGGGCTGGGGCTTAGTGAGGGCAGGTGTGGCATGGTGGTGCCCATTTGTAATCCCAGAACTTGGGGCAGTGGAGATGGGCAGATTCTTCTAGCTGACATGGAAAGTTCTAGAGTCATTGAGGACCCTCTCTCAAAGGAAATAAAAGAGAGAGTGATACAGTCAATGAAGTCAGACTCTGAACAGTATATGCATACATTTAAATGGAGAGACATGCATACACATATACACTATACACATACAAAGAGAAAGTTGGCATAGTTGGAAATATTGGAGCAGCACTCAGTCATTCATAAAGGCAGCCTTGGATGGGAGGACAGCACTTTTGACTTTTACCTTGTCCATGGACCATTTATCATGGGAATGTTCTGCATATTTGTTAATGAAGTATTCTAACTTCTCAGGAATTGTAATGCTACAAGAAAAATAAAGGAAAAGAGCTTGGTGTTTTATAGAATGCACAGGTAAATGTATAATTACTCACAGCTGAATAATACTCAGATTCCATTCAACTCATAACTGTTAAAAAATAGTTGTAAAACAAAATTGCTTCTTCACATTTCTATACAATGTAAGTCCAGCATATCATACTCTATATATTCATCTCAAATTCAGACATCATTTATTGTGTTAATATAAAAATAAATGTAATAAGATGTGCTAGTTAAAATATATTCATAGATGAAGGCAATAGATTATACAAGAAATTGAAACAAACCCAAACCAACACTCAGTAAGGTTAAAAACATGATTTTCTCTTATATTTTTCTTAGGAATTATCCTGTCTTTTTAAACTGTGTTTTATTGAACTATAAATGAAAAACTGACTTCAATCTGCCATATTTTGAACTTAATTTCTTTGAATTAGTTATGTGTTAACACTTTCTGATGCTAGTTCTCCATATAGATAATATTATAAAATGTTACTAATTTGGGCTATAGGGAAAAGTAATTAATAACTGTATGCTTTACTGTTTGACAATACTTATTCTTGATTCTTTTATTGTTTCAATAAATATTTATCCTATTCATGTCCAGCATATATAATTGATAAATGGGCCTAGAGATAAATGTTAAAGCTTGTGATTATCAAATGTATCTATGAATAGGGAATTGAATACACATTTAACTCCTTGATAAATACAACTCACTAAGCAGTTAACTGAGAATTGAGTTCTATAAAACAGCATAATGGGATGGCTTTCTGATCTTTGCCAACAAAGTTAGCAGTTAGTAACTGACAACACATATTTAAGAAGCCATACTTTAAAAATAATACTCAAGTAGAAATTACTCAAACAACCATGTAAACTTATATTGAAATTTTTCTCTAGAAAGCAAGCCTGGGTATATTATCATGCACACTTGTTAGTTAATTGGATTTCATTAATCAACAACCAAACCATGATGTTATTGTTCTGAAAACTTTGGATTATTCTGTATATGAGCAGACACTTACCCATGGAATAATGTTATTCTTTGATGTTTTGGTGACTTACTTTGAAAGAACTACAAAGGACCAATCACATAATCCAAACACTTAGGGGCGAACACTTTTCTCACAGGGCTGCCATGTAATATCAAGCATGTGCTTTAAAGACATTCTTAGATTAATGGCACATTGTTTGGGTTGATACTCTGATTGGTTTAGGGGGCTAAACCAGCTGGGAGCTGCTCTGAAGTCTCAAAGTTCAATCTCAGATTGATTTAATAGTAATGGTTGATGTGACTGCCTGTGACTGCATGTGACTGCCTGGCTAACTAGTCTTGCCAAGTTACTGTGTCAACAATAAACTAAGTGAAGAGGCAGTTTTATTAAAAAATGGGGAGCTGTGGTCCTACTCAAACTTCAAACACATGAATCACTCATGTATTCCATGCATCTCATTTGTAGAACAACTTAGGAAACTAAGTACATATATGAAGCTTGATAGAAATCATATGTTTGATCTTAGTTTAAAGGCTATCAGTTTTGTCCACATTATAACTATATACCTATTTCTTGTGCCAATTTCCATTTGATATTCCTTTCATCTCTTTGTGATTTAGGATATCACCAACAAAGCCTGAACCTGGCCAAGATGCTGTGATGGGTGAAATGATCCTGTCACTCACAGGAACAGCGTTTCAGAAACTCTTCGGAACTATCCTCAGCTAATGGTGGGGTTGATTGTGGTTACTGATACACATTGCAGTTAAAATTTCAACTAAATAAAGCTCATGCATTTTGTTGAATCTCCTTCCTCTAGACATTATAATGTGGCTATCCACTGAGATTGCTCCTTCGGTAATGAGTACCCAAGGTGATACACACCTATTTCTGATACTGGTATATTCGCCGTTATTTTTACTGCCTTCTGACAATTTCAAGGGGCTCCTATTCAAAGGGGGCATGTACCAGAGAAAGTTCACTTCAGTACCTTATTCAATTTCAGACTTCACACATCATTTACAATAAAAATCTGCTGCAATAGAAAGAGTCCATACTTTGAGGTATCAACAGGTTGTGGGTTAAAGTTCCCTTCAGAATCCATGGATGACTGTTTTTCCATCATACTGACATAGTTTGACTCCATGTAGTCTGGAGGTAAAGCTCCCGCAACTGCACTCAGGCAAGGCAGGGCCAGTTTGAAAAGTTCTTGTTCATATTTCTGGCAAAAGAACAACATTGTTAAGTTGTTATCTATATGACCCCTGAAGTGGCTTGTTGACAAATATCCCCCCATAGGCTCATGTGTTTGAACACTTGAATTCTGACTTGTGGCACTGTTCTGGAGTAATAGAACCTTTACAAGGTGATGCTTGCTAGAAAAAAGATCACTATATAGTGCCCTCTCTCCCCCTTTCTCTTCCCTGTCTCCCTTTCCATCTCTTCTTCCCAATTCCCTGTTTCCTAACTGCGATGTGGGCTCATTCCAGCTGCTATACTTTCCCTGTTATGATGGATGTGGTAGTTTGAATGTCATTGATCCCAATAAACTCATAGGTAGTAGCACTATTAGGAGGTGTGGCCTTGTTGGAATAGGTGTGACCTTATTGGAGGAAGTATGTCACTCCTATGCTCAAGATTCAGCCAGTGTCTCAGTTCATTTCCTGCTGTCTGCACAATATGGAGAACTCTCAGCTACCTCTCCATTACCATGTCTTCCTGCATGTCAAGGTGTCCCACAGTGATGATAATGGACTGAACCTCTGAACTGTAAGCAACCCAACTGAGTGTTTTCCTTTATAAGAGTTATTGTAGTCATGGTGTCTCTTCCCACCAATAGAAACCTTAAATAAGACAATGGATTGTATGTATCTCCTCTGGCACTATAAAACAAAATAAACCCTTTTCTCCTCTAAGTTGCTTTGTGTCTGCATATTCCATCACGAACATGTCAACCACATATCTGAGCTCTTACATTCCTCCACTATTTTAATTTCAGAAACAGTGTTAAGGTCACAAGGAATATGTGTCAATAATGCTTATTGAAAATCAATGTGCAGTGTAGTCTCAACATGCACTATTAAGAAAGGAGAAAAATAAAAAGGTAACTTTCCATTGTTTTGCTTTGTTAAAACAGGATCACACCCTATAACCCACACCCAACTGGAGACTCATCTATGCAGCCCAAGCTATCCTTGAACTTGAGAACCTTCTACCTCAAACTTCTCTATTCTGGAAGTATAGGCATACAACATCACACCTGGCACTATTCAAGTCTTAATTAGTAAAAACATCATTCCACTATAAATACCATCTTGCAGAGAACCTGGAGTTGTTCGTTGCTTTATCGATACATATAAATTCACCCCCCAATTTTCAATTACCTTTTGAGACAAAGCATCAAAAATGCCCCAAAATAGCTTTCTTGATAAATGAAGTTCTTCTTCTGAGGCAGCACCAAAATTGCCCCATCCTCCAGGAAGGCAGTAATATTTCCAGCATCTTTCATAATGATTTGTCAGGAGCTGTGTAGGAAAGTAGTCAGAAAATTAACAGGTTAAAACATATGTATATGTTTCTATTCCTCTCCCATGGCATTCTGAATCCTATATAAGATCCATGGAAGGGAAACTATCAAATCCATATGAGTTTGGGGCAAGGGACAAATTTATTTGAATACTATGCCTCTTTCAAATTGGATACTGATTACAATATAAAGCATGGACAAAATGTTCAACTTTGAAAACATATCTTGAGGCAGGCTGGGAAGATGGCTACATGGTTAAGAGCATTTGGTGCTCTTGCAGAAAGTCCGTGTTTGGTTCCCTGCACCTAATATATCAGGCAGCTCAAAAGAACATGTTAGTTCCAGGTGATCCATCACCATCTTCTGGCCTTAATTGTTACTGCATTTACATGCACATACCCCACACATACAGTTATAACTAATATATCTTGGACTGTATTCTCCCTGGGCTTATTTTGATATTTATGTACTATAGAGTTCTACTTCCTTTAATTTCATTTACTCATAACTATGTGAACAGTTATCTACTGGACTCCATGCACAATCATCTCCCAGAGTCCAGGTATAAAACAAAAATATCGATGTAGAATGGCCCAGATATATCAAGTGGGAACCTTATCTCTGTGGGTATTTTTGTTTCCTCTCTGACTTACCTATCACCTGTGATGACCTCAGACCTTAATTCTATAAGTAAACTCTGAAAATGGCTCTACATTTGTTTGATACCTACAGATGCAGCCTACAACCTACTTACATCAAAGGATCTTTCACTTATTTAGAAGTTTGGGGGAAAATTTATTTGTGATCTATATCTGACAAATTTATAGAAACAATTTTAGGGAGTCTACAACATTTTATTATTATTTACTTAAGGTGACAGACACACACACACACAATTTGGTAAGGACTTTCAATAACTAGGAGAACTTCCACAGCATCAGAGACCAAACACACTAAGTCTAAGAGATATATGATTAGTAACAAGAAGACAGCTCAAGGAACCAGGGACCACATGGTGCCAAGAATCCCTGGTATTTACCTTAAGAGGCATCTTTGCATGCTCATTCAACTGTGGAACATCAAATACCAATCTTCTAAGTAGGTGTTGCATCATAGAAGGTCGCAGTTGGCTGTTGAGACAAGGCCAATTGTAATAATGGAGACAATCTCACAACTTAGACATCCATATATTAGACTATGAAAATTAATTTTGATATAGAAATTTTACAAATTTCATGATAATTAAAAAGGGCCATGCCATAAAGAAAATTGGCACAGAGAGTTACCCACTTACCCACATATAGAGAGCAGGCAGACTTCTATGGAGTCCCGCTGAGCTTTGGTGAGGGAGCATCCCTTAGACAATCTATATACGGTATGCAGCAGAGAGTCAATAAGGGAAGCATGGTGCTCTGTTCCAGCAAACAGGGGAGCACATCTTGTTAACAAAGGCAGGACAGCTGTGCAAAGGTACCGATTGAGGGCCAAGGCCATGTCTGTGGCACTGAGTGCAGCCTAGAAAGGAATAAGAGGACACAGCTTTGTGTATCAGCCAAGGACTCAATGCACTGCCACATAATCTTCCTATCTGTAAACAACAACAAGATGACATCTAAAAATGAAATCCTTAGATCAAATTTTATCCATGACTCACATGGTCTTCACCACTTAAAACCATAAACTATTGATGGCTCATAAGTAGACTGAAATGAATACAACGGTATCTATCTTCTCAAAGGGCTCAGGAAATCAAAGCTCAAGGTTAGTTTATGATTATATCATCTCCCCTAACATCAGTGATGGTATCCAGAACTTAGTTAATAGCCCTATGCAATCTGGAGGAATATTATGAGACTGACCTGGAGCAAGGGAACTCTGAAAAGACTCAGACCTCAGTAGGGTGGGTGATAGAAGAAAATACTAATGAGCATATTTTCATAACTGATCTCAGATTTGAGCACAAAATCTGAATTCAACTGATTGTCAATAATACTTTTATTCATGTCCACAACTGTCAATCATTAGGTGTCCACTGTATCACTACGTTGACATTTCTACTCTTCAGATTCTGAATGTCAAAGAAGATAAAACTTCCATCTTATTTTTATGATTGTGTAACCATGGATTTCTAACCACAAAATCTAATTGTCTGTGAGATCAAAGGAGCTAATTTAATTGAGGATTAAGTAAACAAATCAAGATGATTTCAATAGAATTTTGTGTTCCACTTTACTCTGCCATGTTTTAGACACTACCCTGACACTAGTAATGGCAGCTCCTTATGGAGCCACTTAACATACAGGGAAGATACTACCCAATAAGTACCTAAGAGAATGATAATTCCAGGATGCCAATGTAACTGACAGAACTATAGTGACCATTCAACTGCCTTAACACTCACTGCTTTCAACAAGCAGCAAAAACACATAGGCAAATTTATTTATTTACATATTACTTTGTTCTTTGTTTGTATGGACACATGTGTGTACGTCTGTGAACACTTAGGTATACATATGTGGTGAGGCAAGAGGTCATTGTCAGGTGTCTTCCTTAATCTCTCTACCTTCTTTTTGAGATAGGATCTCTCACCGAACCTGAAGCTTACTGATCCAGCTAGACTAGCCAGTAATCTTCAGGAATCCTCCTGTTTCTACCATCCAGTGCTTAGATTTTACACACACACACACACACACACACAGAGAGAGAGAGAGAGAGAGAGAGAGAGAGAGAGAGAGAGAGAGAGAGAGAGAGAGAGAGAGAGAGAGAGAGAGAGAGAGAGAGAGAGAGTTATGTGTGCACTGCCATGCCTGGGTTTTGCACTTGAGTTCTGAAGGATAAACTCAGGTCTTCGTGTTTATGTGGCAAGTACTTTATCAATTGAGCCATCTCTATCTCTAGGACAATTTCCAGGCTCATAATGGATAGGCATTAATAGACATCCCTATGACATCCTAAGACAAGCATAGATGAATCTCTTGGCTCCCACAGCACCTCATAAGATTTCTTGTCAGCTCTTTGAAGCAGATAGTTCCACTAGTCAGTGACTTTCCTTTAGACAAGGTCTATTTGATTTTCTATTTACTCACTGCTTGCCTGAAAACAACACAGGTATACAGTAAATGTTAGTTGATAATGAGTGGGTAAATGAGCACCATGGGACACAAACTTCAGAGTTTGAGAGTCAAGGGTACAAGTTTACTTTCCATATCATACCGTATCTAGAGAGGCAGCAGCTCGGAGATCTGGCAGAAAGCCAACCTCAAGGAGATGGAGGAGGAAATCTTGCACCTCAATTCCATAGACCCTGTCAAGGAACAAAACCATGGCTGCCTTGTGATCTGGGCAAAACCCCGCGGACATGTCAGGCTCCACCACCTTCCCATCTACAAGAGAGAAGGTGACATGTTGGTGTCAATGACCTGGCCATATGTGGGTTGATGACTTTTGGCTTTTTGCCAACCATGTCATGTTTCAAATCAAATATTAATGAAACGTTTTTTCCTGTTTTACTACTCTCACACAAATGTGTGCATGACTGGAGAAGTAGGGCAGTGTAATTTGAACCTAAGGTCATTTAATGTCATTTTGGCATCTGTTTGTTCACTTCATACTTGTAAAGTCATAGTATCTGGCAGATGCCAAGAATGAAACAGAAGGCATCAGATAGACCTGGTAAGATGATATGTAAAATAAGACTGTTTCTAAATTAAATAAAAATTAAAAAAAGAAAAAATAGATAAAATCTTTTAAAATGTGGAGTGAATACCATGGAAAGGTAAAAATAAGAAGCACATAGTTCTACTTTTGTTAAGTACTATCCCTTTAAACTCATTGTGGTGGTTTGAATAGGAATGCTCCCCATAGATTTATGTGTTTAAACTCTTGGCCCATAGGTAATGGCACTATTAGGAGGTGTGGCCTTGTTGGAGAAAGTATGTCAGTGTGGAGGCAGGCTATGAGGTCTTATATGTTCAATCTAGACCTAGTGTTGCAGTCTGCTTCTGCTACCTGTGGATCAAGATGTAGAACTCTCACTCCTTCCAGCACCATGTCTGCCTGCATACCACCATGCTTATCCCCAAGATGACAATGGACTAAATCTCTGAAACTGTAAGTCAGTCACAATTTAACGTTGTCCATTATGAGTTGACATGGTCATAATATTTTCACAGTAACAGAAACCCTAACTCATGCTCTATCATGTGATAGTTTATGGTTTAGATTATAATTATAAATGAAATACCACAAAATATTATAATTCCATAGTAATCATAAAGTGACAAAGCAACACCATGAAACTAGAATGGATTTCATATAAAAGAGACTTTATTAATTATATTTGAGAGTCATGTCATTTTCTCTCTCAATACCCAATGTTTGAAGTCTATGTAGATGAATGAATTCCTTATAATAATTTCTTAAGTTCATAGGTTAGGGACCATTAGTATGAAAAATTACCAGACTGTGTACCAACTTAAATACTGGGAAGCTTACTTGACCATAAGATAATTAGGTCAAATTCATTCTGGCAGCACACAGTGAGAGTCTATGAATGGTATCACAGAATTTTTCACATGGATATCATGTCGAAGTAAACAGAATAGGGAAGGAGGACACATGACCATCACCAGCCTGAAATAGCTTTTCACTTGGAGTCAATGAATGGATTTTATATTCTTACCATGAAAATGAATAAATAATACTGTAAATAAAATTAAAATAAGATACTAATTAGTTCCTGTTTATTATTATAAAACATCTAATATAACTAATACAATATTGCTTTACATTATAAGAAAAAATAGTTTAGTGTTTAAACTGTACCCAAGTACTCTGTTTGAAATATGATAGATGGAATTGTTAGGTGATAGTCCTGAGTGGTAAAGCTGGGAGAAGGTCTAGAAGACAACCCAAACCCTGTGTCTATCTGTACAGATGAGCAGGCTATTGCAAGAGTTTGTTCCCTGCCTCCATGATGAAGCATCAGTTTTTTAAACAGAAGACTGTCTTATCCCTGGTGTAAAACAAACCATGGGATCTTGACTATTCTCAAAAAGGAAGACAGGAAGGAGGCAGCCTAGAAAACTGCAATGATGCCCTGGGGGCTGTGCCTCCTGAGAGTCAGGTACCCTTTTCTTGATCTTCAGACTGCAAATTGGTTGCTACCGTTGTATCTAAAGCTAATGTTCCAGGGCATCCTCCCACACATGGGCACTGATGAGGGGTTTGCAGTCTCCAAAAGGTTATCATTACAATATCATTTGCATTGTGGTTTTTACTCCCTCTGTGAACTTTTCTGGAGAACCCTTAAAAGAAGACTAGCTGACCATGACTAGGGAGGGAAGATGGGGAGTTATCTTAGAACACAAAAAAATCTGTCTCATAAATCTGTAAAGAGCTCTTTAAAATTCACTATGTTGAACACATTTTGGGACAGTGCATTTTCAGGACATTACCTTTAGGGACAGCACACTTTTGGGACATCACCTTTTGGGACAATGCACTCTAACCTCTTAGATTAAGTACTTACTTTGCTTTGCTGAATAAACTTCTGAAAATGTCTGCACCTCTTAACATTTCCTTCAAAAATTCTAGAACTGAGAGGTCTTTCCATGAAGGGGTAACTGACAAGTTCTATGATCTGCATATGAGGTGAATGTCATGATGCTTATTCAATAGGTAGAGGTGGACTTTTTGGGAAGGGGAAGGAACTTGTCCAAGTTACCACCCAGTGACTGGAACTGCACAATTCAAAGCTACTAAAATGGGTTTAATATTCAACCTGGGCTGATTTAAATTTCAGTTTATTTACATCTGCATGGCATAGTTTTTCAAATAAATAATGATGTAAGATTTCCCTCAGCTTCCTTTATTAAAAAAACCTACTCAATATTGGCATTTAAGATATTGGGCTTCTACTATTTTATCATCTAGCTCTACTTAAGTAAGAATGGAGCCACTAGAGACCAAAACAATTCTTTACTTTTCAAACAATTGATTTTATTTTACTTTTAAAGTTGTTATTACACTTGTTTATTTATCCATGAATGCATACATGTGTGCCATGGCCTCAAGCAGAGGTCAGAGGACCTTGCAGGACTCAGTTCTCTCCTTCTACCATGTAGGCCCCAAGGATTGAACTTGGGGACTCTTTAACATTGATTTTAATATATCCACAACTGCCCGTGAGTCAAAACCCCCTGATGTACAACCATGGTCTGTTGTTTTCACCTCCTCCAACACACAGGACTCTATGCAGCTAAGGTAATGCCCACTCCTACAAATGAGGATGCATCTAACTGAGTGGAAGTGGGGACAGGGGATGTTCGTACTGATGAAATTTTGAAGAAGTACTATCCTCCCAGTCCTGAGTTACATAGGATGGGATTTGGTCTTACCTTTGGCTATGGTTGGCATTTGAAATGCAATGCTGATTACACCCACCAAGTCTCCCAGTGGAATCAGGGATCGCAAAATAGACCTGATTCGGATGGCTTCTCCCTTTCCAGCATGGATTAACTAGTCAGGAAGAGGATAAAACAATCTTAGAAGCAGCCGTGGACTCTGTTCATAGTTCTGTTAGAAACTTAAACCACAGGAATCCAAGTTCAAAGCAGTTGTCTTTCCTGAATATGCATAAAGCTAGCCATCTCTCAGAAACCGCTGTCTCAGACACACAGGCAGGCAATCACACCTTACAGTTCCCATAAATAAGAAGAAACACTAGGTTATATACACTACAGTCTAGGCCACATGGTTTGCTCAAAAGTACTGTATTTTTAATAATATTTGAGGTACCAAAACAAACTGAAAATCCAATAAGTTTATGAACAATTTCCCCTAAAATTACATATACCTACCAATCACCAGAGAAATAACACAATAAAACAGTCACTATTTTCAGCCACTGAAAATAAACTAATTTTTGTGATTCATTTAGCCTCTTTCTGTTCTTGAGATTGGGAGTTAGTCTTATATCCACCCAATTTCCACCCTGATTCTTAGAGGAGGGGGTCAGTTCCATTTCAGACTTCTGGCTGGGAAGTTCCCATGATGCCAGTGGATCAGAAGTGCCAAGAATCTCAGTGGGTTTTGGGAATAAGGCACAGCTCTCTAGAGCCAGAATCAGCATCTGTCTACCTTCATCACAAGGCAGGAAAAAGAATGAGATTCATGGCCTAGTGGAGGGCTCAACTACAGTGGAGGACTGTAAAGATAACTGAACTTCAGAAGAGGCAAGGTGAATCATCATTAATCTGTTTTAGTGTTTCCAGACCCTTAAGATGGGCATGACAATAACACTAAAATATCCTATGTATTATTATTTCTTTCTTAGTTCCTCTGAGACATGCAAAGGCACAAATTGTGTGACCATCCATGTTTTCATCTATAGCCATCTCTAGCACATGGATCTTCCATTATCCATTCCCAGTTACCAAAGTGGCAAAAAAATCACATTATCAGCAGAGGCTGGGTTTGAAAAAATGATTCTAGCCCTTCCAAGGAGGGCTCAGGGAGCACAATAATCTCATTGTAATGGGTAAATAAAATAGACATCCTCATCACAGGTGGATGGGAAGGAGGAGTCTGGATGGGTGAACGGACATGGGAACAGGAGGGGATGGGTGGAGGAGGAAAGAGGGAGAGAGTACTGGGAAAGAGAACTGGAATCAGGAGCATCTCTGGGATAAGCTAGAAACCTAGTGCAATGGAAACTCCCAGGAATCTATGAGGTTGACCCTAGATAAGACTCCTAGCAATGGCAAGTACAGAGCTGGAACTGACCTTCTTCTATAACCAGGTAAGACTTAGAATAGAGGAACTAGGACCTCAGGCCAGCCACATAACCTAGGACCAACAATTTTTCCTGTCTACAAGATATTCTGGGGTGGCTTTGATGATCTCCCATGGGATGTCTCACCCTCTCTGAGGAGTGGATGGGGAGTAGGATGGGGACTGGTGGTGGGAACGGGAGGACAAGGAGGGGGAGGGAACTGGGATTGGTGTGTAAAATAATACTGCTTTTAATTTAAATAAAAATAATTTAAAAAGATATTCTGGGGTAAAGGTGGCACAGAAATTATGGGAATGGCAAACAAATAACTAGTCCAACTTGAGACCCATATCCTAAGAGACAGCCCACCCCTGACACTGCTGGAAGGGCCAGGACCCAGAAACTAGGCAGCCCAGAGACCTAAGATATACACAAACATGAATGGCAAAAAAGTTAATGAAATATTCCTAATGACATTCTGCTATACTCATAGACTGTTGTCTAGCCCAATTGCCTTCAAAGAGTCTTCCCATAGCAACAGATGGAAACAGATGCAGAGTCCCACAACCAAACATTAGGTGGAGGAGCTTGAAGAATCCTATGGAGGGGATGAGGAAGGATTCTGAGAGCAAAGGGGCTAAGGACACCACAAGAAAATCACAGAATCAAATAAACTGAGCTCATAGAGGCTGAAGCACCAACCAGAGAGCTCACATGGGACTGACCTATGCCCTCTGCAAATATGTTACAGTTGTGTAGTTTGGTCTTCTTGTGGGACTCCTATCAGTGGGAGCAGAGACTCTCTGCCTCTGTTACCTGCCTTGGGGACCCTTTACTCCTACTGAGTTGCCTCATCTAGCTTTAACAGGAGAGTAGGTGCCTAATCTTACTGAAAGTGACCGAAGAGTACCCACTGCCAAATGAATAATTCCTAACACAACCCTTACACTCAAGGTTTAAGAAGCATTGAAGAAGAGGGAGTAGACAGTGTCTATGGACCAGAAGACCAAGAAGCTGCTGTGAAATATGTTTTTCTGCACATGACAGAGATGTTACACATATGAACTCTCAACAACTATGTCTTTTTTACAGTTTTGAAATCAATACTGCCAAGCTCTACTCATGTCGAGATAAGCATTATATGGAAGGAATCAGTTTTTCTGATAACAGTGGTTTTCCATCAGAGAAGAAACTGTACGGGGAAAATACAGTCTCTTCTTCAAATGCAAGGAGACCGCATAAGTTTTAAAGACATATGGGTGACTACATATTCCATTAATGACTTGTACAGAAAAATCTCATTACTAATTTTTATAGCCAATGAAACATTTCCAACTAAATAAACACTTGTTCAGCAATTAGGCCACAGCTATTACTTTTAATGGAGCATGAATATTAGTTGCCTCATCTAGTGCAGGATGTTGCCGTGAGCTCTGCCACCCATGATATTTCCTCATTGATGACTGTATCAAGACTGCTACCCTCCAGCCCCCAAACAGACTCACATGCATTTCAGGAGCACAGCGGCCGAGCAAGTCAATCAAAGCTGCATAGAAGGTCATGATGGCATTCCCCATGTGGATGGTGTCATCTTCCTCCTCTTCTATATCACTTTTGGGCATTTTTTCCCAAAAGAAACAGAAAGTAAATGAAGGTGCAATGCTCAGATACATCAAGGAGATACTTTTCAAACAAAATAACAAGAGTTAAGGGTCAGAATTGGAACTGTATTACCAAGAACACATTGTAAGTACATAGTAAAATTCCTGCCAAGGGAAAGGGGGAGGATTGCTCACTTGAAGGATTATGATCTTTTCCCTTGTTTTTAATCTTAAAGATTTCTTTTTATTTATTTATGTGTGTGTGTGTTTATGTGTACATGTCTGCAATGCCCTTGAAAGCCAACAGAAGGTATCAGATGTCCTCAAACTTGAATTACTTGCAGTTGTGAGCTGCCTGAGTTAGGTAGTGAGAACCAAACACAGGGAAATCTCTGGAAAAACAGCAAGTACTCTTAACCACCAAGCCATCTCTTCAGCCCCTTCCTTCTTTGTTCTGTTTATCTTTTGAGGTAGTGTACAAACAAATGGCTTTCATTATGGTATTTTCACATGTGTAAACATATTTTTTCACATTCATTCTCCCATCACCCTGTCTCCTTCCAAATAGTTACTTTTGTTTTATGCCAATTATAGAGAAATGTATCATTTCTAATGCCAGACAACATGTTAACATATCAGCATATTAACAAAAGAAATGGTGGAAAGAATATTGTGAAGTGAGCTTAAGAGCGTTTTCTAAGTAACACTCAAGTGGAGAAAGGGTAACCAAGAACATCATATATGTCAGGCCCCATGTATACTGCTTGGTTTAAAGTAACATTTAGAAATGTTACTTCATTTATTCACTTGTCCTGAACCAATTGCCCTACCCTCACTCCATCACCCATAGGTGATGTAGTCTACTTCTTTCTCTACATCCTTAAGATATTCTTTCTTCAAACATTCCATTATCTTGCTGATAAAATGTAAATGTGGACAGCCCTTGGGGCCCATGTCCTTCCTTGCTAGTGGCTTGAAGGAAGTGTCCTCAACTGGACTCAATGGTCTGCAGAGTCTATTATACTTCTATGAGAGAGATTTCAAATCTTTGTGTATACACCAGCTAACATGGCCTGAGATCTCTGGATATATTTCCCTCTGTGAGATCACCTAAGGACTATCTTAACCATCTGTCTATCTGATAAACACGTAAGCTCTATGTCTTCTGCCTGTGGTAGGAATAGATTTCCTTATTTGAAAGCCTGTCCCCTCTGAGTCTTGTGTTTTCTCTTTATAGTTGCACTAACAGTGTGGTTACTTGACCCCCTCAGAGGACATTCACCTCCACAGATTAAAAAACTATAAAGGTAAGGGCATACATGACACATGCCTATCTGCTTTGCCTTAGGGACTTACTAGAAACCAGCATCAGTGTTTTCTGTGACACATCTGTCTCCAGTACATTAACCAACATTCTGCTCTCAGAATTGTGTCTGTTTTCCTGGATGTTACCATCATACTCACCTGGCCGAATCCCCACCACCTTACTAAAGGTCTCTTTCTCTATCTGATAACATTATGTAATAACTCATATCAGGAGGCTGGAGAAATGGCTCGGCAGGAAAGAGAACTTGCATCCCAAGCCTAAAGACTTCAGTTCAAATAACCAGAACCCAGATAAAATGCCAGGCATGGTCATACATGCCTGTAACACCAATGCTGAGGAAGGAGCAGATTCAGGAAGAATACTAAAGCTTGTTATCTCTGGGCCTATTTCCTAATTCAAATAATCACTTTGTCTCAGAGAATAAGGTAAGAAGTAACAGAAAAGGATAAACAGTGCCTCTCTCTTGTGCCTGCATAAATATGTATGTACACACACACAAACACACACACACACACACACACACACACACACACACACACACACACACACACAAAATCATCTAACTACCACTGGACCTGACTCCAGTTTCAGAGGCTCACCCCATCATCTATACTATGAAGGAATAATCAACCTGTGGCCTGTGGGTTGCACTGTCCCAGGAAAGCTATAAATGTGGTCAAACACCTTGTAGATTACATTATGTCCCAATGTCAAGGATACAGGTTTCTAAACTGTGCTCTTTGCCTCGCTAGCCTGAAAATGCCTGTAAAACGCATCTCTTAAATCCATACAATCTCTCCAGGTTATCTCTCAACTCATTCAGCTTATTCCAATAGCCAACTCCACTCTCTTCTTGTCTAAGACACTCACTTTTTATGAACAAAACTCTTCAGGGTCAGATAATGAAATGGTAATGAACAGAATGTCAAATACATGTTGTCAATCTTGGTGAGGTAACATCATTTTCTGAGGGTATGCACAGTAGACCTACAGGGTTTTGCTGGATCCACTGGTTGGGGAGGGGCCATCTCTAGAAGGATCCTCAGCTATTTTTATGGCTTCTTCCATGGCTGCAAGGAGACCATTGCCACCTTCCCCTCTCAAGGCAGGACCAAAGCACTCGGGCCTCCGGATGAGCAACCTCACCACAACATTTGCATTCTCTTCTACACTCTCCCCTGCAGTCAAAAGAGTAATGTAAACAAAATATAAGGCTTTCAGGGACCATATGTCATACGCATTTCTCATTTAAAGAAACAGGTATACCTTAGAAATAAACTATAATAGTAAATTCAGCTTTTAAATTGTATTTATTTATTTATGGGAGGGGGTCAGTTCACACACCACATGGAAGCCAGAGAACAGCTTGCAGAAATTGTTGTTTTCTTCTACCCTGTGGGTTTTAGGGATAGAAGTCAAGGAGTCAGCCTTGGCAGCAAGTACCTTTATCCACTGAGTCATCTAACTGGTCCAAAAATTCAACACTCAACACACATCACAACTTTTATGTATATTGTTGTGTTCTGCATGTTGAATGACCCTCAGAGACTTCTGTGTCTGGACACTTGTCTCCAACAGACACTTCTGTCTTGGGAGTCTGCGGAAGATGACTGGGACCTGGGACCTAACTAGCTATTATAGGCTGTCTGAGAGGACCTTGAAGGAAATTCTGCATTCAGTTACCTCGTAGCTCTCACTATTTATTTCCTGGTTGATGCAATATATGAAGCTGCATTGCAAGCTCCTGTAAACCAGATGAAGCCAATGCAGTCATCTTTCCTGCAGTGGTGGACTGATTAATTTTCTCCCTCAAGGTGTCTCTATCAAGTATTCTGTCATATCAATGAAAAAGGGACATATATCTATATCTATATCTATATATATATGTATATTACTTTCTTTGATAATATTTTCTGAGTAAAGCCAAATATTACAAAATATTTGTTATGGAAGAAGATATTACAATCTCAATCCTTAAGAGGCAATTGCAAAAAATCTAGAAGGTGCATGCAGATTTTAAGTTAAACAATGAAATTATGATCCACGTAAAATGTAGTTTGAGTTATTTCTGTGGAAAGAAAACAATTAAATAAAATATACAATTTCTTATATTCACTTCCTTTATGAAAAAACTATGATGTACCCTTATTTTTTCATTTTGAAAAATATTAACTTACTAATTTTATTTTAATTATGCAAATACACATATCTGTACACATGAGAGCACAGATGCCCCACAAGGTGATGTCAGTTCTCTTGGAGCTGGAGTTTCAGGCAGTTGTGAACTGTTCTATGTGGGTGATGGAAACTAAAATTGGGTCCTTTACGGGGCAGAGTAGTGATCTTAATCACTGAGTCATCTCCCCAGCCCCAGAATCCTTATTTTCACAGTTTTCCCAGTCTTCAAGCACTCATGTCCTACCATTACAGAAGACAGCAAATCTCAGAAAGTCAAGGTATCTCTCTCCTTCAACTGGATTCCATCCAATGTCTGGATAACCCTTAGACACCAGCATCTGACAACTCTGCAGCCCACAGCCAGCCAGATATCGAACTACCTACAAACAAACGATAAGCAAGGGGTTAGCCCTCACTTGGAAGCAATATGAGCTTATATTAAGTCTTGTGAGTGATATTATCCAGAAGTGGTTTAAAAGACACGAATTTCATTTATTTGTGCATATGCATGTGTATGTGTGAGTGCAAATACCCAGGGAAGCCAGAAGAGACCATTGGATTTCCAGAAAGCTGTCAACTACCTGATGTGGGTGCTGGGAACAGAATTTGAATCCTCTGAAAGAGAAGCAATCACTTTTTTAAATTAAATTTTTTATTTATTTTACATATGGACCACAGTTCCCCCTCCCTCCTCTTTCCACCTCCCATCTACCCCCCCACACTGGGCCATTTCTCTAGCCCTAACAAATGTATCATCTTTGCAATTCTTTTTAACATCATGATAGGTGACACAAATTCTCTCTAGTTAAACTTTAATAAGACACACTAAAATATAACAAAGTACAGCCATCAAAATTATGAATGAATTCTATAAGAAAGTAATGTCCTTGAATTTCATATCACATAACCCGAGAACTTTTCATACAAAAGTCATAATATTTGACACATCTCTGAATGTCTAACATCCTTTGGCCCAATTAAAAACCATCTGAGTGGATCCTCCCATAGCTCAGCTGGTAAAGAGAGAGACTGTGAAACCATCTGAATGCAGGAACCCCTGTCTGAGATGCAGAGGTATCTTGGAGAGAACTGAGTCATTCATCCATTCAGTGATGGAGTAGGTATGAAGAGGTGCTTAAGTGGGGGAACCCTAACTCAGAGGCAGATCTCAGCTCTGATTACTCACTGAATGCATCATTTTAGAGCACATTATTTATACTCCTTGAGTCAGTGCCAGAGTCTGTAAAAACTTGATATATACGACAACTCTGCAAGCCAAAAATCTAAAATTCCCAAAGCTGTGATAGCTAAAACATTTTTAGAGCTTACATGGAATCACAAACAAAAATGTCGACATCTGATTTCAGACGACAGGTCACAATCAAAAGGCAGGTGCACTAGAAACACTCAAATACTTCATTATGTGTGTGCACTAATTTTTCATAATCCAGAAAATGCTAACATCTGAGTCACAATGGATTTTTCAAGCATCATGGACAAGACATACTCAGTCTGCCAACCAGCAGTACTTTTCAGTGCTGCTGAAATTAGCACATGAAAAATGCCTGCCTGGTTTATCTCTCCCTACACATCTAGCCCCCAATGAACTACTTTCTTTCAGTACAAATAAGTTTGTGTTCTCAATAATATTCACACATGGAAATATGTGCCATGTACCTTCCTGCACCTGACTTTTCTTATGTGGTATAATGATTTTAAGATTTGAACACATTGTAGTATAAGTTAATAATGAATTATTTTGCATTACTGAATAGCAATCCACTGTACATGAATGGATAGTCCACAGCTTCACTTACCAATCTGTACAGTGATAGTTGTTTTAGCTGTGGACTATAATGGATTCCTTTCCATTGAACAAATCTCTAGAAATGTGAAGGCTATGTGTACAGTTCATTGTAAAGAGTCATGGTTAGACTGATAAACTGTTAGGATTTTAAGACTGTGGAACATTCATTCAATATCTCTTTAGTGGGGGTATCCAGTTGCTCCATATTCTTCCTCTACATTTGATATTATCGAGGGTTCAGATATTAACTGTTTGAAAGGGTTAGACAAAACGATTTTAAGTGATATATAGGAGCAAAGTCTCCTCTGTGAATCAGAGATATGAAGCTTCATGGTGCTGATCTGGAATGTCAGGGGACTGGGGAAGAGCTCACTTTCTGACACCTGTAACAGGAACATTCAGGTATCCCTCAGTGCCAACACCTTCTCTGAAGCTCATCAAGCATTTGCAAAACTGCTGATGTCACCAGTAGCAATATCAGTAGGAAGTGGGTTTTTAGAAACACATAAAACAGCATTTTTTAACTGCATGTGAGCTACTTTACAGTGTCAACTAGTGATGGAACTCATATATGTTCATAGTCCTCAAAGAGCACAGCCTCTAGAGATGCCACAGATGTCTTGTTTGGGGGAAGTACATTTTATGGTGTTTGTATCACAAAGATGCTATGGAACTGCATTTCTCAGAAAGTTTTCCTGCTAAATATTATATGAATATATACGTAATATATGTGTGCATGTGTACATATATACAACACAAGTGATCATATAAACAGAAACCAATTGGAATATATATATACATATATGCTTTAAACAAGAGAAAATAAAGTCATAAAAATAATAGAAGAATTAAAGAAAGCATGAATGACTTACAACTTTAAATAGCAGAGCTTGGAAGAGCTAAACACAAACATGACTTTGGAGTCATGATGAAAAGATATCTGGCAAAGAACCACAGGTTAAGAGGGGTAAGGAAAGACATGGCGGGTAGGGGAGTAGAGTACAAAAGCTTGAGAGAGGGACACATTCTGGCATGTTCAGCTATAGTGAGATCTGTGTGGCTAGAACAAAGAAAAGGGACAGGACAGTAGTCGGATATGGAAGCAGAACAATATGGCTTTACATTGAGTGACACAGGAAGCCTTTGTGAAGTCCTGGGAAGAGGATGAAGGGATCCTTTTAAGATGATGCTCCATGTCTGTAAAGAAACAACAGACAGGGACTCGAGGGAGGGAACAAATGATCACATGAAAGGCTTCTGCAGCCTTATTTTGGGGAACATCCCATTCATGTTGGTCAGCACATATGGTTAGATATGCTTAGAGCACCCAGTCTTGTGATTTCACTGACATCCTCACTGGAACACATGAATATCTGTGTGGTAGAAAATGTATACATGACAGGACAAAAATATGCTTAGTACAAAAATATCCTTAGGGAAACTAAAACTATAGCCTGAAATAAAAACAACCATCAAAAGGTGGTTCCTATTTCACAGAAAATTCTTGTGGTAAGGGAGACAACCTCTCCTAAACTTCTTAATCTGCATCACAACCAGTGTTACAGAATGGGGAACAGAATTAAGCCGAATATAAGACACATTACAAAATCATAATCACATGACATTATATGAATATCACTAGAGCACAGATGATTATACTCAATCTCATAACAGCTATGCCAAAGGTATCATTCACAGACACTCCAGACAGGAGCATGGCTCACCTTCTCCAGATCTGGTTCCCGTAGAGCAAGAGCAAGTTCATTGTTGTCCATGACTGAAGCTGCAGCCACGTCCAGGGGAGTTGAACCTCTCATGGCTGGTGAAGCTAATTCACATGAAGAGGAAACAATATATGGATTGTGCTGGAACTAGAAGTAGAGCATAAGAAGACACACCCTTCCCACACTAATACCCAAATGACATGTATATTACGATAGCCTGAATCAATGTAATCTCTTTGGCAACAAAAAAGTGTACATTTATTATGATTGAAATAGGTACAGACAGTTGCATGAATGAACATGCAAGACTTCAGAGTTTTACCTAGTTTTGTGATGAGAACATTTCAGAAAACTACTTGGTAATTTTTAAAAATACCATGTAATGCTGTTGACTGTAGCAACCCTGTATTTGGGTGTTATTATTATTAAAACTATTATAAACTAAGCAGTATAAAGAAATCTCTCAGGTGACAAGCCTCTGGCCATATCTGTATATGTGATCTTAGGTTGGGTTAAATGAATGGGAAGACCCACCCTAAATGTGGGTGGCACCAGTCCAAGTGCAGAGGGTTTGGACTAAAGAAATAAGGATAGACAGCTGAGTGTTGCCTGCATCCTCCTTACTTTCTGCTTCCCAGCCACGGCCACATCAGAGAGTGCCACTGGCACCATTCCTTCCCCACCATTCCTTCCTGGAAATAACCTTTCCTTTTCTTAAGTTGTGTTTTGTCAGATATCAAACACAATGATAAGGAAACTAACTTATGTGCCTACTATATATGTCAAAATTGGTAGCCTTGTCTTGGGTTCAGGTGATACAGGATCCCAAACTGTAGCTAAGGCTGACGTAGAACTCACTATGTTGTGCAGGATGATCTGCTTGCTTTAGTTGCCTGAGTGCTGGGATTACAGGCATGAACCACCACATATTGTCAAGTTTTATAACCTTTGACTGGCATGTCCCCAGACTGGTTCTCTTAGTACCTACTAAATACAGCTCTTCTGACTGCTTCAGTGGACTCTGGGTTTTCGATTTCATACAGATAGAGTACACAGGGCATTCACCTCAATGCATACGGCACTTGATTTAATATAATATCACGTTGGTCATCCACTGCCAAAATTGATGAAATTTCCACCTGACTGTGCACTGTGTTTATAAACCACATTTTCTTTACCTGTATGTTTATTTACGTTGGGACTGTGGTTTAATATCCTGGCTATTAAGAAAATGTTGCCATGAACATGGGAGTGAAGATGTACCTTTAACTTGCTGATTTTCCTTTCTGTGGGCATTTTGACTGGAGTCAAATTGCATCATATTTTAATTTCATTTTATGCTTTCATTACATTTGTGTGTGTATGTGTGTGTGTGTGTGCGTACACACACACACATGGCATGCCCATATCATGGTGCACATGTGGAATACAAAGGACAACTTCTGAGAGCCAGTTCTCTCCTTCCACCCATGGGTCCCAGAGAAAGAACTCATGTAATCAGGCTTGGTGACAAGAGTCTTTATCCAATGAGCATCTTTGGAGCTCTGCAATTCTACTTTTAACTCTTTCCAGAACCTTCACACTGTTTTCTACAATGGTAAGAGCAATTGTGCTTTCCACCATAAGTTTTCTGGTATTCCCTTTCCCTAAACTCTTGCCAACAGTTACCATTGTCCATCTTCCTCAAAACACCCATTCTAGCAGGCATGAGGTAATAGCTTCCTGTGGTTCTAATCTGTACATAGCTGAGGATTAGTGACACTGAACACATCTTCACTCAGCCTTTGGGGCCATGTAAATCTCCCCACCTCTCTCATATCCTCTCCCCATATATTAACATTTAAGCTTAGCATATGTCTTATTTTTAACATTTATTTTATTATTTATATTTATGGGATATGTGCATGTGCAACTGTGTGCACATGAGCATGAGTAAGGGTGCCTGTGGGGGCCAGAAGAAGGCATTAAACCTCCTAGAGCTATAGTTACAAGAAGTTGTGAGACACTTAACATGGGTTATAGGAACAGAGCACCAGTCCTTTGCAGAAGCAGCAAGTGCTCTTAACCACCAAGCCATCTCTCCAACTCCTATATAGCTTACTATTCCTTTAAAGATTAAATTAATGTCATAAATTATCTTACCAAGACCAACACTGCTGTTTTCCAGTAAATAACTGAGATGATCAAACATGGCTTTTTGATTCTGCCTACTTATACGGCAGAAGTAACAGAGAAAACGGCAACAGTTGGCCACCATCTTGGGAAAGGTGATTTCCTATAAAAAGAGTACCCAGTTAGTTGCTAAAACAGATGATAAGATTGAGCTCAGAAGGTGAGACCACCATGACACTGTCAACCCATCTACACCCATGAAAACAAAGCTCAGATACTGAGAACCGTTAAACCCACAACCTGTGATGCACTCAGTTGTTGAGACACCAAATATCAAGCCTGACACTGACTTGCAAGCCCCATCTACATCCCCTATTGTGTCTTCAATCAGCCCCACACTTACAGGTAGATTGAGCCTGGCTAATAAATCATACTGACACAGACACAGCTGTGCTATCTGGCTATACAACTGTCTGTTCCTACCTAGGAAACTACACAATCCCTCTGATTTCTTTTACAAAATTCAGAAAATACTCATGTTAAAAACTAAGGAACTGAAGGGGAAGATACACTACAGTAAGTTTAGAACTTGGAGTCTCACAATGGGATATTTTTTATCAGCATCAATTGTTGCTGTTGTTGACATTCCAGAGCTTCACATCTCCCTACTCTAGGCACCACTTCCCTGCAAAGGTCCTGACCAGAAGGGTCATCTGGTCAGCATTGACACATGCCTCTTACCTCACCCAACATGATTCTTCCTGAACTCAATAAATTGTGAAGGTCTTTATATGTTTGTCTATGCATGGGGCATGGAAAACCTAAGCTTATACATATTGTAAAGAAAATATGGTGTGATTTAAATCTAGGCCTAACTTTTGCATGTCAGGTCATGAAGCTGTGCTGGTTTACATAAATAAGGGAACTCTTCACTATGTCCTTCTAAACCTCCTGTTGTTGCATACTTGCTTGCAAATCTTATTTATTTAAATGTTAACTTTAAAGTCTTACCACAAACTCATTCCAGAACAATCATGAACAAGCACTGAGTTGACTCAGAAATTCAGTGCATCCAACTGTTGTGTGAATCCTAACAATGATTGATTTTGAAAGACAGGTATATACCTTGTACTTATGATGGGATGTGACTTAATTTTAAAAACGTATAGGCTCTTTTTAAGTTGCTGAATATTCTTTAAGTAGACTCATTTAGGAGACAGCATATGTCAAAGCATAGGGTGGGGATTTCTTTTTTGATATTAAGGAAAATTCAAATAACCAACTATAACTCTTAGTCTCAGGTGTGTGTGTGTGTGTGTGTGTGTGAGAGAGAGAGAGAGAGAGAGACAGAGACAGAGGCAGAGAGACAGAGAGACAGAGAATCAGTGTTCCTTTAATACCATTCCACTAAAGAAATAATCACTCTTGTAGTTTCCCTGCAGTCCTTGCACTACAGAAGGTTATACCAAATATGATCCCTGAAGTCAAGGCTGTAGTTTACCTTGGACTCCCCTCCTCCAAGGACATTCACCATGACTTCCATCACTGTTTCATGCATTCCAAGGGCCCTCATGAGATTGGGGTGCTGGTAAAACACTTTGTTATTCATGATATCCCTAGAAAGAATAGGAAAGACAACAGTAATGTGAACTCAGAATAAAGGGCACAAAGGCATTTATCTGAGATTCTGATACACCTTTAGAAATAAGTTTTGTGCCTGGAAACAAAAAAATGATGATAAACGTCATAAACACTATTGAAATCAATCAGGTTTTCCCTCAAATAGTCAGTCTCACCAAAGTGACATGCAAGCTATCTGTTCCTCTCAATGATATTGCATGTCCTAATTATGTACACTAAAAATATGAATGTCTGCTGGGTGTTCTAATTTTGTGAATATCCAGCTTTTTTTTTTGGTTTTTACGAGACAGGGTTTCTCTGTATTGTTTCGGAGGCTATCGGTCCAGCCCGGCCTCAAACTCACAGAGATCCGCCTGCCTCTGCCTCCCGAGTGCTGGGATTAAAGGCGTGTGCCACCACCGCCCGGCAAATATCCAGCTTTTATTTGTACTGAAGCAATAATCAGCATTATGCCACATTTGTATGAAGAGTCTTTAGAAATTTATTGGGGTGTCTGCTTTTCATGTATCTGCAATTTTAATGCTACCTTCCATGGTTCCATACATAATCACAATGGCATTATTTTCTGCTTCATTTTACTATATTTCTACTATATAGTTAAGACTATAACATGCCTGAATACAAGGTTTATTCTCTGAGAGAAGTTGGATGTATGTGAAATCAGGAGTACACATCCACCCCTGATTATGATGACAATATAAAGAAACTGCAGCAGATGGAACTCTTTCCACTCCCCTTCAACCCTCCCCCAATCCCCACTCCGCTCTCCAAGGAGGGTGAGGCCCATCATGGGGGATCTCGAAAGTCTGTCATATGATCTGGGGCAGGGCCTAGGCCCTCCACCATGTGTCCAGGCGGAGACCGCATCCTTCCATGTGGAATGGGCTCCCAAAGTCCATCTGGATGACAGGGCTAAATGATGATCTATTGCCTGAGGCCCCAAAGGATGCTGAGGCCTCCTCACTGACACCTATGTTCAGAGGGTCTAGAGGCATCACCATCCCTGATTTCAAGCTCTATTATAGAGCTATAATCCTGAAAGCAGCTTGTTATTGGCACAAAAATAGACAGGCAGACCAATGGAATCAACTGAAAACCCTGATACTAACCCACACACCTACGGACACTTGATTTTTGACAAAGAAGCTAAAACTATACACTGGAAAAAAGACAGCATCTTCAACAAATGGTGCTGGCATAACTGGATGCTGGCATGTAGAAGACTGCAGATAGACCCATGTATATCACCATATACAAAACTTAAGTCCAAATGTATCAAAGACCTCAACATAAATCCAGCCACACTTAAACTCTTAGAGGAGAAAGTGGGAGGTACCCTTGAATGAATTGGTACGGGAGACTGCTTCCTGAACATGTTTTTCTTTTGAACCTCGTGTAATCTACATTGCTTTTATTTTGCTACTATTTGGATTTCTTCAAATTAGAATCCTAATTTCCAATGATCACTGGGAACAAAAACATAATTGTTTCACTATCACTCCTAAAGATGGGGGGTATCAATGTTAACCCCTAATACTCATGAAATATAAACTCATGATGTTGAATTACAAGAAGTTATTCCCCCTTCTCCTCCCAGCATCCATAGGAGAAAAACTTTTGTATTATCTCCTGCTAGTAAGTGGTCTTCTGTCAGTGTCATGGATTCTAGTGTGTTTTTACACATAGTTTTACATTACTGAGGAGCTGAAAAATAGCCTAGTTGCTATGTATCAGTACCACATCAGCATCTTAATCTGTCAAATTAGCTAACTTTCATTGTTTATCAGTTTTTAAATGTATTGTTCAATGTAAAAAGGTACATGTCACTACATTCTGTGCAAAATGTCTTCTGAACAAACAGCGGTACCATACCCATGAACTATCAATTTATGCCTGTACAAGCCCTGCATAAGACCACATTCAGTGAGGATGGAAGAAGGCTCATAAGGCCAGAACCCTAACTAAGGAGCTCCATACAGTACTGAGGAATGAAGGGTCAGCTTTCTTCAGGGATGAAACCCTGACCCAGGTTGCACATAATACAATTAGCAACTTTCTAATTTGGTTTAAAAGTTTAATCTCTAATGCAAAAATGCTTGACATCACCCTATAATACAGTAAGAGCTTTGGTATTAGTGTTTTTATGCTTTGCTAATTTGATGAAATAAGAAGACATGCAAAAGGCAAAGATTGCTATGGCTACATAGCTTACCCCAGTCCACGGATCATCAGCTTCTCTTCTTCTTTGCCCATTCTCACACTCAGCAGAGATCGGATCTGACCAAGTGATGCAAGCAGGTTGATGGTATCCTCCACAGAGACGCCATTGATAGTGTAGGTCTTTGGTAGTGCCCGGACTAGACCCCCAATGCCATCATACTGTCGATGCAGCAACACAAACATGGCCCTCACCAGCTCAGGATCCTCGATGACAGACTCTTGAGCCCACCGTACCATAGTCTCAGAAATCAATTGCTGGAGACTGGCTGCATGGTAGGTTTGTGTCAAGTAGTGAGAGAAGACACATCAATTAGACATTCCAACTCTATAACCTCATAGCACCAAGCTGGTATCACTAAAGCTAGGACACGTTAAAGACACTGGAAGTATTCTTGACTAATATTATTTAAATATCACCACACTTTGCATAGAGATCAAATGTAGTTTATTATGGATGAAAAATAATCATTTCTGCCTAAGTAATATTTATTATAATTAAGATGAGCTACTTCAAAGTTACAAGCTGTTGTGGTTTAAATAGGAAATGTCCCTCATAGGCTCATGTATTTGAACACTTGCTCCCCAGTGGAGAGTGCTGTTTGGGAATGTTATGGACCCTTCAGGAGGTGGAGTCTTCTTAGAGGAAGTATGTACCTGGGGAAGGGCTTTGAGGTTTTCTGTCCTCTCTGCTTCCTGTGCACAATGAATGTGTTCTGATGGCCTCATACTTCTGCTGTCATACCTTCCTCGCCATGAAGGACTCTATCCCATTGGAATTGCAAGCCCTAATATATCCTTTCTTCCCTAATTTGCTTTTTGTCAGGATATTTTTATTGGAACAACAGAAAAGTGACAAATCTGTCCAAGAACACAAGGTTCCACACTTTCACTTTCATTCACTTTTTTCCTCTAATTTCCTTCCCAGAAGGCTTGGCATCACTCCACCTCTAAAGGTCCACATGGAAAGGTCAGCGTGGTGCTTGGTTATCAAGCTATTTCCTCAATTAAGTTTTCTGCTACGTGGATGTGGTTTATGGATACCTCAATATGGTTGTATTTAAATTTGGATCTAAATTGTAACTTAAAATGCCCCTAAAAGGGTTTGATTGTTCAGTTTTAACAACTGAAAAATCATATCAGACATACAAGACTATCTGTGGCATAACATACAACACGGTCCATTTAAAAGTAATAGAAATTCCTGTACATCTTAAGCTAAAATGGAAGCATCTAAGTTATGTAGAGTAGATGTGGCTGAGGGGTAGTGAGGCCCAATTTCTATCATTAATACATCAGCTGGTTTTCAAAAGAGGGTATTTATATTATGTCTAGATATTATTTAAGAAAAAGGAAATTGCCGGGTATTGGTGGAGCAAGCCTTTAATCTCAGCACTCAGGAGGCAGAAGCAGGTGAATCTCTGTGAGTTCGAGGCCAGCCTGGTCTACAGAGCAGCCTCCAAAACAATACAGAGAAACCCTGTCTCAAAAAAAAAAGAAAAGAAAAAGGAAATCTACCAGTTTTATCCAAAGAAAAATAGTGCAATGAAATGTCAATATACTCCCACATTTCTCAAAATCTCATTGTCATGATAACAAGTAAAAGCCATTAATATGTTAGCAAATGTGACTAATTAGAAACTTAGAACTCTGGCAGAAGATGGCCCACCTCAATTTTTTCATCTCTAAAACGTAATTTTACGAATAAGATTTCTATTTTTTTTCTAGAAAGACCCTTTACTAAACCAGTGCTGTATCTTAAAATTGGTAGGATCTTAGAAATACAGTGATAAGGGGCTGGAGAGATGGCTCAGAGGTTAAGAGCACTGTCTGTTCCTCTAGAGGTCCTGAGTTCAATTCCCAGTAACTAGATGGTGCCCTCCTCTGGTGTATAGACATGAATGCCAGAATACTGTATGCATAGAAATACAGTGATAAGAATATGGATCCAATGGCTCTAGTCTGTAACCCCTTCCAGATTAAGGCACACTTCTGAAGAGCTCAGGGTCCAGCAGGGCTGTTTTAAGTGGTTCCAAGGACCAGCAACCACTGTTCTTGATCAAATAGTATACAATTGACCAAAAATGAATACATTTGAAAAGGTTTCACAATCAAGTAGCTACAGATAATATCTATTTAACTTTAAAAGGAAAGGATAATTTCATACAATCATTTAAAAAATCATGTACAGTATTTACTTATGAAGTCTAAGTTATTCCCTTTACAATTTGTGTGTGTGTGTGTGTGTGTGTGTGTGTGTATGTCTGCATAGATGTTCACATGTGTCTACATGTACATGTGGTAATGAATATGAATACGGTTGGAGGTCAGAGACTGATGAATGTCCTTCTGGATAATTCTCCACTTTATTGTCTGAGTCGGGGTCTCTCTAAAGCTTGGAGTTTACCAATTCAAATAGACTATCTGGCAAGCAAACCCCAAGGATTCCCCCTTTCTTTGCCTACCCAGAACTGGGGTTATAGGTGTATACTGCCTCTCCTTACATGGGTTCTATGGATCCAAACTCAGTTCTTCATGCTTACACTACAAGCACTTTGCTAACTGAGCCATCTCCAAGCTTTGCTTTCTCTTGATAGTAAGTGACCAAATATGTAAAATGTTGGCTATGCAGGGAGCCCTCCACAAGGCAGCTCTCTCTTAAGCTGGTCCTATGAGTACAGCAGCTCCTGCTGTTGCCTACTTTTGGGTTCTACAAACAGTAATGCTGATCTCTGGAAGTCCAGGCCTCCTACTGAGTATAGTGTTTATTCACAGGATGAATAAATATCACAGCTTAGCACTGGATCCTGACTTTCAAATGCTTACAGGACTTTCTGGAGTCACTTGCAACTGGTTTTTCAGCATGTTTCTTCTTCAGGTAGGTCACCTTTTCTACCAGGGACAGCAAACGTCCTCTGATTGTTAAGTCATTGCTTCCATCCAGGGATCCATCTTCATCCAGCTCAATTCCTGGCATTAACAGCAGGGGGAGCAGAAAGAGAAATCCTTGAAAACAGTACAAAGTTGGGAGCTAATCTCAGGCTCTCCTGCTTTTCCATCCTCAGCTCCAGGCAAGGTCTCAAGCACCTAGCAGCGCCTTTTAAGCTGTCTTGCTCCTGAGCACTCAAATATAATTCACTTCTCAGCATCACTCCCTCCTTCCTCTTCTTCCCCAGTTCTTGTTATTCCAGAACATTAGCAATCAGGACATACTCATACTGAGTGAAGAACAAAAAGGCATCATCAGGAGTAAAGATCAATTCTGCTCTTTGCATGACCTTTTCAGCATCAATGACTTTGCAGACTGCTTGTCTGAACCTCCTGTCTTTCCTGTCTAAAATTCCTAGGGCTTCTATCCTCTCTTCCAAATTGATCAGTGTTTTAACCTGAGAAACAGAGTGAAAAGGTGTGACTAGATCTCCTAAGCCAGGGGATATTTTATATGTATAGCAAAAAATCTGCTGATTGGGGCAAATTTTATTGATATTGTACAGATGACATAATATGTAGGCAAGTGGGTTTTCATTTGTAAAAGTAATAATGTACGATATAATATTCATAATATCTTCTAGGATAAGATCAGAATACCCTGACTGGTGCTATATCTATCACCCATCTTTCTATTTCTTTATCTTTCTCTATTTATATATTTATCTAAATGGCTATCTATCATGTATCTATCTGCTGGTTTATTTATATCTGGTTGCCTATATACCTATTTACATCACTGGAAAAATGACACATTCGTTTTCTGTCACTGACACTCAAATCTCCACCACATCATTTCATAAATACAGGTTTTCTTTTCTTGAATTATTATTAATCAACTAAGTGATTTCATTATCTAGTTAGTCTATGAGCATGTTGTGAAGGACTGTCTTGATTGTTAATTGATACAGAAGGGTACAACCCACTGTTGGTGTCACCACACCCTGTGAACATAGTGCTGGGCTAGGTTGGAAAGCTAGCTAAGCATAAATTTGAGCAAGTCACAAGCAGCAGTCCTGCACAGTTTTCTCAAGTTCTTGCTTGGGTTCTAGCCCTGACTTCACTCACTGATGGACTGTGGCTTGGTGGTGTCAGTCAAAGCCAAAAAAATATTCCTTTCCTAAGTTGCTTTTGGTCGTGGTATTGACACAGCATCAGGAATTATGCCAGAACAATGAGTTTACCACAGTGAGTCATCAGGTCTTCATGGAAATCCAGAAGTTGGTCTCGGATTTCTTCAGGGCAGGGGCATTCACTTTTATCATCCTTAAAATTGAGAAGCATGTTAATCTGGAAGAGAAAGACAACAAGAAAGGAACAACGAGCAGGATAGAGAATTTGAATTCAGGAGCATTGAAAAATTACATTTCTAATGTGCACAAGTTACACCCGCCAATAAGTGAAAACCCACTGTCTATCATCCAATCCAACCAGCATCAAAAAATAAAATCAATTCTTCCTGACTGTAGTGGTTGGAAGCAGTTATAATCATTTAGAATTCTCCTCAGGTCTACTAAATTTTAGACTCATACACACTACAGGTGTTTTTAGGGGTTGGATAAATGGCTTAGCAGGTAATAATACTTGCTGCTCTCCCAAAGTACTCTAGTTTAGTATCCATGTCAAGTGACTCAAGGCTTCCTATCACTCTATTTAGGTGATCTGCTACCTTCTTCTGGCCTCCACAGGCATGAACTCACACAAAGCATACACTTACACACACACACATGCATACACATTCATAAAAATAGTTTTGTAGCATTTTATTGTATTCTTCACAATTTATTATGCTCTGCATATCCATAATTTTCTAATATTGGCACTTTCTGCATATTTTAAAGAATGCTTTGAGAAGGCTACAGATTCAAAGAGAAGGAGAAGTCTAACTACACCAGGAAGGCCACACAATAGGCAGCTATGCTGATGCTGATGATGCTGATATTCATGTCTCAGTCAAAGCACAGGGCACTTCCTTCTGTCTGCTTCAGTTTCAGTTCCAATAATATTAAATTTACAAATGAAGATAAGATAGTTTGCTGTTCTCCTATATTTTCCTTTTGAAAGATTTTAAAGTTTAGAGTATGATTTTATTACAGATTTGAGATAATTACAGATTCATATGCTCTTGTGAGAAATAATCAAGAGAAACCATGTGTGCCTTTATGTATAACTTAGCTGCTGATGCCAGCATTTGCCTGTTGGGGAGAATTCTAAAGTCTTATCTCTATCTGCATCCCCTTAGTTTCCATTTACAACACAGTCGGTCATCTTAAAACTCCCATACACCCAATTAGAACCACAAATACAGCATTATAATACCTACATAATCCCCCAAACAATTATTGAATAAATCCAGGGGGAAGAAAATTGATTTTTATTTTTATTTACTTGCAACCTAACACTTTCCATTGTTTTATCCTTTTCTCCTTCAGACTTTCTCTATCCTCTTCTGCCATTTTCTTTTTTTAATAGCATATCCAAGATAACTTCACTTTATGTGTGTGTGGGGGGGGGTGTTGCATGCAGATGCCTTGAATGTGTTTTCAATATTATGCAAGAACTCTGGATCTTACTCAAACTCACATCTTAGCCATCTTACTCTGACACTAACAAATGGAAGACTGAGAGAAAGGGCCTTGTGGCTACTGGACCTTTCTTCTACAAGGGTGCCAAAGAGAAAGAATCTAGTGTCTATTTCTCAGAGTGGAGGGTTTCTATTATTTGAGGTGACCCAGGCCAGTCAAAGTTGACCCATCTCTGATTGAACATTGTCAGTATTTTTGGAAACCTCAAGCTGTGGCATCCTAACCTTCTTGAACCAACTATAGTTTACCTAATGCCTTTTAGTGATTGGTTACTTATTTATCTAATGGTATAATAATGTCATTAATTAATTAATAATAGTTTTCAGTTACCAAGTAGATTTTTTTGGTGAAACTTAGAATACTGACCAAATGAGCTTGTCTAATTTCAACAGAACAAAAAAGAAAAAGTAACTCATAATTTATCACACAGTTTTGCAATGTAAAGATCCTGAATGCTCTAAAATCCAAAAGGAAAGGGAAGTCCTCCAATTCCACTATGGTACCTGCTCTTGTGGTGGTGACCGGAACTCCTTTGTTTTCCTGGCAGTGAGTGCGGCAGACATGTTTAAGGCTTGCATAACTTCATTATATCTGAACCGTTGATTGTCTTGGAGCTTAGCAACAAAGTCATCTGAAAAGGCTACAATGGCTTCTATCCGGTGCCGAACCTGGCAGTCACAGAGGTACTGAAGCAAGAGGCACATCTGAGAGGATAATTTAAAAGACATACCATTAATGGTTCATGTATATTAAGTCATAACCAGTGTCAAATATTCTTAGTTTCCAATTTTCCCTAAAAGAGAACCCTAACACTTTACAGGCAGAAATGTGTTTAGTCTTATTGAATAATGCTAACATATATAAGCCAGCTTGGTAGATACATGTCCATTGAGTAGGTAATCATTCAGACATCCTCTGCTGTACCACAGGCAGAGATGCCAATGGGTAAATAAGGAAGAGTTTGTAAAAAGGTCTTCTGGGAGGGTTTTCACCATTGGCAAGAAAACAGAATAGTACCATGTCAGATGACTCACAACTTCCTAATTCCAACTCCAGGGGATCTGATACCCTATCCTGGCTTCTGTGGGTACCTGTACTCATATAGATACACCCCTATATAGACACATGTAAACAAACTGAATGTTTTAGAAAAAAAGTTGCCTATGAAAGAACATGAGGCTAAATTTAAAAAATGACATATACTTAACACCCTTTGTGACCCACAATGGTCCAAAAGAACTTTAAAATATCGCATGTGAAGGTAGTATAATCATTTCAACTCTCAGAAGAGAATTTTCTCTCAATTGTATCTTCCTCCTCCAAGGCTTTTGTTGAAGTCCAGCACTATCCCCTTGGGTCTAGACAAGTCTGAAAACTTGTTGAAGAACCAGAATCTGGGCTGCTATGCTTATTTCCCTCCTCTGCTTTCCTAGGAACATCCACCTAGCCTGTTCAGCCTCAGACTCCATGCTGGGCTGTCTGTTGTGTGAGAAGCACCTAGGAAACTTCTACCCAATCCCTCTGGTTCCTGCTATGGAACTCCAGCTTCTCTACTTGACTTCAGCTTAAAAATCACCACCTACAAAGGCCATTCCTTCTCTTTCCAACAGAAATCCAAAAGATATTCCTTCTAGTGATTCATCTTTCACTTCAGACAACTTGATGGATTTTGGCAATGAGAAATACACAAACACGACCAAATTTCCCTAGAGACTGTAAACTACTGGAAGGCAGAACTCATATTTGATTCCTTCTCTCTGCACCAAACACATGGTCCAGAACATGACTTACATTGATGCTGACTGAGTTGATGAGTAAAACTAATGCCAATGACTCAAACATCAATCTAAAGCACCCAAGAGGCATGAATTAAGTGATCTCCAAAAACCTTGATGAACACAAAGCCAGGCAATGACTATACTCATGCACATGCTGAAGGAGGAAATTTTTGCTTTCTAAGAAGAGGTACATGTGCATGTTCTCACATGGACAACAGAGGAAGTGGGAGGGAAAGGGGATGCTTGTGCCTCAAATAAACACACAACTAAATGTCATAAGGGAAAAATGCTTATACAGACACATGGGGAAACATACAAATGAGTGCACAGTTAATGTGGCAGTGAGAAATGGAAAGTAAATTTATGAAAACCAATACAAGAGAGACAGAGGAAGACAAGTGGAGCTTATTACTTTAGCGCTTAGCAGCTTTGAAATTCCTTCCATTTTTCCTCAGTTACCTGTAGTTTAACTGGCTCAGGGAGTTTCATCTGGAGCAGGCCTTCCTTGGGCCTTTTGCCCCCTTTGGCTTCTTCTTCACCTATTCCTTCTATCTTAGAGTCTTCTGCACTGATCTCTTTCTCTGGGGCTCCTCCTTCCTCCTCTGGAGTGGCAGCTTCCTTAAACACACTGGGCTCGATCAGCTGCAGGATGTGTTTCAAATCCTCATTGTGAAAGACACCCATGATAAGCAGGGTGTAGAAGAGCTTGATGAGAGGCACAAAGAGGAACTCCGTCGTCCCACCCACAGGGTCCCTTGCATGGAGGCTGCCCTCCTTCACTGCTTCTGTGAGCATCTGGATGGTCTTGGCCTTGAGGATATCCAGTGGAAACTCGGGACTGTATTGATAACATTCATTGCTAATGCTCACGAAACTAGGGGAGGAAAACTGCATCCGAGGCCGAAGGGAAGTGCTGAGGCCAATGCCAGGGAGGCCATGTTTCTTGTTCTCATTGGGGAAGAGGGTGATGCTCTTTGTCTCCTCTGTCATAGGGACAATGAACTCATTGTTCATCATGAGCCTGGCAGTGGCATAGGAGCTGAGGTGGATATCAATTAGCAGGTCATAGTAACCAGCACGCAGCAAGCCAGGCATGTACTTGTTCTCAATGGCATAGAGCAGCTGAGGTTCATCCACGTGGCTACATAGGGCATGGGCCACCCGATGATTCCCAAGGGCACAGACGGCAGAGTAGAGACGGAGGGTGTGATAGTGAAACCGCAACAACTCCTCTTGTTCTGTCAACTCTAAGATATCAACGGACCTGTACAGGGAAGGAGAGAGTTAAGGGAGTGTACACAAACATCGTTTAACTCTCTGCCATTTAGTGGCTTCACAGTATTTGTAAGTCATTTCTAGTTGGTTTCCACATTTTCCTACTTAGAGAATTTAAGCTGAATGTTTCAACCCTGAGTTCATCTAGACTTTCCTTCATTCTCTCTGGTCATGAGCTGTGAGCACCCTTTCAGATATACGTGTTTCATCCCAAGCCTGGGACTCCCCAGTTTTAGAGCCTGAGTATTCTTGGGGGAAACCCTTGCTTTCCTTTAACAACAGACTAACATGATATGAAAACAGAAAGCTTCACCTCGGACCATAGTGCTGCCTTCTCTGCACCACGACCCTGGCAGGTCAGAAATGGGTCAACAGAGCACTTGCCCTCTGATGTAAATTATCCTCTCAAATCCTGCATGTACCCCACCCAGAACTACCCACTCAGCTCACTTGCCAGAACTACCTGTGCTTCCACATTGTACATGCATACAGCTCATGAAACATGTAATGAGAATGGCATCTTCCTGTTAACAAAATAAAAAGGTGACAGCCTGAACTCTTTCTTAAAATTGACTTTGTGTATTCTTTGAGAATTTCATATAGTGGTGAGTGTGAAGGCATCCACTCAAGTGTGATAGATTTACTAGGTGTTACACCCATAAATAAAACTGATTCTCCTTCCCCCCTAGCAGCCATCTAATGCCAATAACTCTGTCAGAGGTCTTGTGAGATCCTTCCCTGTTCATCCTGAAATGTGGATTGGCTTGATCCCATGCACGTCATATGCAGATATCCTCAACTTCTGGGAGTTTGTAAGTGCAATGGTTCAGCCATGTGCAGAAGACAATTCTTTGCTCCAGGTTTCCCCAGTTTTGGCTCTTACAATTTTTCTACCCCTTCTTCTGCAATGCTCCATGAGCCTTGGGGGAGGGATAATAAGGATGTCTCATTAGGGGACTAAGCATTCCACAGTCACATATTCTCTTTGCCTTGACTAGCTGTGATTGTCCCCACATTCCACCATGCATGAGCTTAAGATATTTCTCTGATAATGGCACCCTAATCTATGCTACCCTGGTCCTTTAAGTTAGGTCACCTTGTTTCTCTTAAACCTTATGGCCAGATGATACCTAACATCATTTCTACTAATGCACATGTTTTCTTAGCTGTGTCCCTATGTTCTACTGAGTTTAAATCATATATAGTTCACAGGAGATACTAGCATTAACAGCAGAACTATGGCATATCCAAAAGAAGGACCTGCCCATCCAGAAAGACTTCCTTTCACTGTTTTCTGCCTCTACTATCAGCTTGGAGGAGCCACAGGTGACCCATAACATAGAACTTGAGCCAGAAACAAATGCTCATTTGAGAACTCCTGATTTCTTTAGGTTGTTTGTTACTACATCAAAATCTGACAAATGCAACTCATCCTACCTTTAACAGCCCCCAAGGGAGGAACTATTTCATATCTCAATTATATTTATTCATCAGACACTGCATTGTAGGACACATTAGGCATTGTGTACAGGCAGTGTAAAGAGTACAAGAAAGTGTGCAGCCCTTGAGAAGCTACTCTCTAGTTGAGGAGATAAAGCCACATCCCTCTCCCAGACAGTAAATAATACTTGCAAGGATAGAGAAATGGCTCATAAGTTAAGAGCACTTGCTGCTCTTCCGGGACCCACAACAGGTAACTCACAACTATCCATAACTCCAACTCCAGGGAATCCAATGGCCCCTTCTGGTCTCCACAGGTACCTGCACACCCATGGCTTACACACATATAAAGTAAAAAAAATGCTGGACAGAGTGGCTCATGCCTTTAATACTAGCACCAGGGAGGCAGAAGCAGGTAGATTTCTTTGCCTTTGAAGCCAGCCTGGTGGTCTATGTGGGCAAGTTCCCTGCCAGTGAGCTCTTACAATTAAGCAACAATTATTATGTACATTAGGAAAAAATGCTGCTACATATCTACTACCATCTCCAACTACTAAGAGTTTCTTATGTCACTGGGAACTCCTCCCTTTAGGAAAGTCAATCGTAACAGATTTCCTGTGGCTGCAGGGAAGTGTAACACAGGCCAGGTCCAGGCTGGTCACTAAGGTCAATAAAGAGGGTGTTGTGATCACGTGATATCTGTCTTCACTTGCTGTGTTTATTCTGGTGTCCTTGCCCTCTCAGGAACTCCATTCTGATCAATTGTGTTTATTGAAGCTGTGGCCCTCAGATTTAGGTAAGTCTCAAATCATGTATGAACTCTAATGAAGGTTTAGATTGCCCACACTCTTATATATATAGTTATCACAGATAATTTCAGTGATGATAGTCATGATATCACAAAATAGTCTAGTGTATGTAAAGTTACATTTTCTTTTAGTAAATAAAAGAATCTTTCTGGCACAAAATGGAGTTCTCCAGAATTTTTTCCTTTTTCTTTCTTTTTTAAAAAACATCAGCAAATACAAAATTCTGATAAAAATTTACTTCACACAAAAAAGAAAAAATAAATCAACTAACATCTAAAGTATATGTATGTATATGTATTTACATGTATACATACATATCCAATAATCATAAATAAAAATGTTGGGAGGATTTCACATATAAGTACAATCAAATTTCATAATATCTATCACTTCCACAAACTCCTCTGGAGTTGTCCTACCTACCCTGCCCTGTCAACATTCCCTTCTCTTTCTTCTTCATAAATATGTATATATACATGTATATGTTTTTAAGCCTATATCCTATTAACTCCAACTAGTCTTACCCATATACACACAGAAATAGAGCTGTAGGGCTGACCACTCTCTTATGACTCATATGTACATATATATGTATGTATGTGTGTGTATGTATGTATGTATGTATGTATGAATGATGTTCCTCCCATTACCAAAATGATCTAAAATTCATCCTAGCTCCTACAATTATTTTTACACCACAGACTTGGTAAGGACAGTTAGTATATATAATGAGCCTCACCTCTGTTTTCAAGCCACGTTTTCACTTAGTTTCTTACCTAAGTATTTAAATGTTACCTTGGCCCATAACTCTTGGTGCACAGTTAATAACCCCAGCTCCCAATCCATAACAGACTACCGAAGTATTATCATTGCCATTTTAAGGGGAGCTACAGGAGAAGACCAGGGAACCAAGGAACACACTTCCTCTGAGTCTTGGCATTGCCATTACTGCCTAGAACCCACCTAAGCTTGCTGCTAAAGTACTCTCATTGTCTTCATGCTTTTAATCTTTAAACTTCTTGGTCTCAGTTTTTCACATGTTCAAAATGAACAATTTTATAAAGTGGTTCTTGGGATCTCATCCCCAAGAACCCCCAGTTCTGGATGTTATTGCTTCAATAAGTATCATAGATAACAAAGTGGTAGAGAAATACACTCAAGTCAGAGCTACACTGTCCAGTGGTGTGTGTGTGTGTGTGTGTGTGTGTGTGTGTGTGTGTGTGTGTGTAGAGGTCAGAGGCCAGCTTTGGGTATTTTTCCTAATGAGCCGTCCACCTTCTGTTTATTTTTGTGAGGCTAGGCTGGCTGGCCAGCAATCTCAAGAGATATGTCTCTCTCCCTCCAGCACTAGGTTTACAAACACAGACTACCACACTCACATGGGTTCTGCAGATCCAACTTGAATCCTCACATTTTACCTTCTCCCTGCTCCAGACCATGTTTTTGTTGTTGTTGTTGTTGTTGTTTTGCTTTTTTAAAGACAGGGTTTCTCTGTATTGTTTTGGAGGCTGTCCTGGAATTTGCTCTGTAGACCAGACCATGCTTTTGAGACACATTTTATTCCCCCAATCTACCCTTCATCCAGAAAGTCTAACTAAATGCTACATCAAGCAGTGATGGGTGCCTGGGGCTGACCTGTTCTCCTCGGGGATATGGAGGGACATGAACTGCAGAGGATCGAGACACTGCACCAGCCAGCCTTGGCGTTCACTGATTCGAGAGACATCCACCTTCAAGAACTGGTTGGGCATCCGGCTCCACAGGACGTGTGACAGGAACTGTACGTGCAGACGTGGAGGACACTGGGGCACAGGGTTTTTGTGCTCACTTTTAAACAATCCCGCTGAGAGAGGCATCACATTCTATAGCATGGAGCAGATTAAATAAAAAAAGAAAAGGTTATTGCTCATGTCACTTGGAGCTCTTCACACACTGGCAGAGAGGCTACATAGGAAAAAGCTGGTTGGTGTAAATAAGATGAACTGTGGGCTAAGATTGTGCAAAGACAAATAAAACAGAAAATTAGTTTAAAATTTCCTGGTAGAAAAGATGGTGAGAAACAGTTGAAATGTCAGGATTTCAGGGCAGGGATACCAGCTTAGAGATGTGTCTTCCCCATGTGTACCATCAAGTATGATCAAGCGCAGCCTCTATCCATTACCTTGCTTCACAGGGCTAGTCCCAAAGGAAACTGGCAAGCCTTTAGGGTACCACATTTTTTACTAGAGGAGATTCAACTAAGCTCTCTTTTTTATCATCTTCCCTGACACCCCCTATTCTAAGCACACTCTATCTAATCGGCAGTACACAGAGATAGCTGAGTGATAAACCCATGTGTCTTCCATGAAAGTCAAATGAACTTGACAGTTATCAGCACAGCTCCTTTTTCCTCAACCTGGAATGGGTTGTTTCCTGCTTGCCTCCAATTGGAGCCCTGAACACAATGTCTTCCTTTAGATGAGGCTTGGATTGTATTCTATAGGTGCTTCACCTTCTGCTATTTCTTATCCTCTCTTATGACTAGAAAAGAATACATTTACTAAAGAGCTCAGGCATTGTTTTAGATACTGAGAACATATTAATGAAAAGAACAAACAAGAGCCTTGCTCTCTTAACAGCTTCCATTTTTCTTGCTGGAGATGTAAAGAAAAGCAGGATGGGAGACGTCAAAGAAACCCAAGACAGAGCCACGGAAGCAGCACAGGAGCACAGAAGAGAGGAATGCAGTGTGGGAGAAGGAAGAGAGGCCATGAATGTCAGCTGACTTGAGAGGTGGAAGGCCATTATAAGGCACCTGATTTCCAGTGCCTTAAGCAATGGGATGCTCTGACTTAAAGCCATAGGGGTCACTCAGACTGTAGTGTGATAAATCAAAGAGAAGGATAAAGGAAACCACTGGGAAGATTCTGGAGCCCTTTCCTGAAGACTCACAGAGAAGGACTGAGAGGGAAGGAACCCCACTGACCTCCGCCACACCCCTCTTGTTACTCCACTCTCACATCCCTTCTTGAAGTCACTGTCAAAATTCTCTTAGCATTCTGTGGAAATTCTTCTCACCCCTTCACCAAAAGTCCCCCTTGCCAACACAGCTACAAGTTCCCTCAGCTCAAGCTGCCTTGATCATTTTGTGCCATTTTTGATCTGTGACTGCTAGCCACTCAGATTCTATACACACAGTGGCCTGTGTAACAGACCTCCCCAGTTCTCCTCCTACATTGCTGGTGTTTCTTCTTTCTTCTCAAGTCCTCTCATGTATGCCTCTTCCTTAGTTGATACAACTAGATTCCCCATCCCTCCATCTTCTTCCTTTCATATTGGCATGCAGATATTTCACCAATTCTCAACACCAAATCCCACCTAACATCTGGATTACTAAAAATCTTAATTTTCAGCACAGCATGTGTTTCAATCTGTCTGTCTCCATCTTTCTGTCTCCCTGTCTTCCCCCTGCTCTCTTCCCCATGCCTATCTCCAACTATAGATAGGTAAGGACATATGCATGCATTATACATATGTAAATTGAGAAGATGGTAAGCATCAGGTTGATAAGATTTTTATTTCTGCTGCTTTCACTCCACTCAGCAGCTATTGAGAACCATATTCTGCAGACCTGTACTTGCACAGTTTAGCAAATGTGCTAAGCAAGCTGCAGGTAACTGGATACCTGGATACATCACCCAGAGCATGCCTGGCACCCCAGTTTTACAACTGCAAAAAGAATTCCAGTTTCTTTCCTCAGTTTCAACAAGCTTGTCTAGCTGTGGCGTGAACACTCCCAAATCACCCAAATTTAAATTTGGGTAAAATTTAAATATCAGTCTTGTTTCTGATGCTAAACTCCAATTAACTAATCTTATTAAACCAATTTGTTGTCAAGTCCTATTGCCCTCTCCCAGGAAACAGTATGAACCCTCCAGTTCCTCTCCAGTATGATTCTCAGGGCCCTTAGCACAGCCCCCATGTAGACAGTATCAGATCAGTAGTACTCACTTACCAATGCCTGCTCTCATTTTGTACCTCCATCTTCTTACCAGTATACTATTCCAAGGCAAATTACACTGCACTCAACACCCCTCTTCAAATGTCAGGAAACACCTCTATATAACACATACCAACTTTTCAACATAGCATGTGCCCTATACCTCTTAAATCTGAACTTGTCACTCTCAACCCATGCCCCAGAAGGAAGCCTCAAGTTCATCACAGTGAACCACTTAAACCCCACCACTTTCACCCTTCAAACTTCTGTATTCTCTGTTCCTTCTCTTGGAAGGCCTTCTCCTAGCAAATATACCTGGATAATCATGATTGACATGAAAGCAACCAACCCAAATATCACCTCTACCTCCTCTGCCCAGTGCATCTTAGCTATTCTTCCATTTATGTTTCCAGAGAACCGCACATATCATTCTCTCCTTCACACATGGTTTCAAAGATGGCATCTGATTTATTATTATTATTATTATTATTATTCAATGATTTATTGTATGCAATTGGATGAGTTTTTCTCTATAAGCATTGTTTTGTTGAACAATATATTCAAAACAAAGAAACTCTAGAATTATGTTATCACAGTGACCTGAAAAAGATTTTCAAATGTGGCTATCTTTCCTCTAAAGAATATCTGTATTGGTAATAAAATACAGCATCCATTTTGGAAGAACATGCTAGTCATTAACACAACATAATAGGAATTCAGTATTATAGTCTGTCCTGGATAGTTTTTATTATCATCTTGACACAGCCTGAAGTAGTCACTTGGGAAATCAATTGAAGCTGTTGACTCCAGTCCTAGAATGTTAACTCAGCAGTCAAAAGTACTTACTGCTCTTACAGAGAACCTGGGTTTGGTTCCCAACACTGACATGGAAGCTCACAGCAACCTGTAACTCCAGTATCAGAGTATCTGATGCCCTCTTCTGGCCTCCAAGGGCACCACATGCACACAAGTATGACACATAAATACACACAGTCAAAGCACTAATGAATAAAAATATAGAGATAGATGAATGAATAATTGTCTCTCCAATGGGCTCGTCTGGTATAGGAGGGCTCATCCCACTGTGGGTGGTAATAACACTAGCCTCTTGGGATGCATAAGAAAACTATCTTAGCAAGTCAGAGAGGGAGCCAGTAAGCAATATTCCTCAGTGTTTCTTCCCCTGACTTCCCTCAGTGATGGACTCTTACCTGAATGTATAAACTCATATGAATCCTTTCTTCTCCAAGCTGCTTTTGGCCAGAATGTTTTATTACAACAAGAATAGAAAACTACAACAGAGTCTCTTACCTTTATTCTGCCCAACTCAAACTGGAAAACATTGGGACTTGTAGCTTGTGCAAAAACTGCAGGGAATAACTTTGTGCTTGGCTCCACCTTAAATGAACAAGTGAGGATGTGACTATTAGTAAAGAAAGGAGATAGGAGACAAAGAAACAAGCATTTCATTTACAACCACCAAGAGGCAAATGACAGGAGACTAGAGAATAACCTGTCAATTATCACTGGATTCATAACTACACAGACAGCAAATATGCAAAAGATAATTGCGCATGTTGTAAACTCATTTCTGTTCTCCTTCTCCATCTCTAAGAGGTTTTCACCTTAGGAAATGTGTTTCTCTTTAACAGGAGCAAAAACCTAAGGCCACCTCTGACCACATACCTGGTAGTAAGTACTGAGCTCCTTGCCATTGGCAATGAACGTGAGCAGCCCACTGGCGGCATCCACCACACAGCCAATCTCCAGCCCGTTGCTGTTGTTTCGTCCTTGCCCAGGGCTCATGCTCTCTCCCGCACACACCATATAGCAGTTGCTGCGTTTGATGCTGAATTAAAGGAAGAACAATCCACGTTTGTATCCTTGTAAAAACTCATCTATGAGAGAAAGCATGTATATCTTGCAAACTAAGCCTAAATTATGCTGTGCAAGCAACAAGCTCATGCTGTAATGGGAGAGATGCAAAATGGGCCCAAGTTTGTGATTCTGAGCAGTACTTCATTGACTGCAGGGGACAGTCTACAGCAGGCCTGTTGCATGTCTAATTGGCCAATGCGCTTGGCACCAATAAGGATTTATTTGTACCTCCTCTACAAAACAAACAAACGGAAAAACTCAAACCAAACTGGACCCTTTTTTTCTGAGGTTCAAAAAAGTTTGACTATTGAATAATAACCCAAATTTTAATTATCACCACTACCACCCACACATACAACACTACTTGTTCTGAGATGAGAAAATTCATCCTAAACATTATTAAAATCCTCAGGCAAATTCTCTATGAGCCATCAGTGTAATAATATATCTGACCAAAATGATGTGCCTTTATGCATAATTTCTGGTGATGCTACAAAGGACAGTTAAGTAGATAATGCACACAGCAATGCTGACTGTAAACTCTATCTGACTTCACCTTTGCCAGGACCTTCATTGGAAAGCTCTATTCCATTCTCTCAGTTGCACTACAGCCAACACATCACAAGACTAGCAAGGAAAAGCCAGAGGCAGGCAGGAAGGGAGACAAAAACAAAAAGGCTGGGATAAAGTCCTTTTCGGATTGTCCCAATGCAGGTTGCATTTCTTTGCGCTAAGCAACTGGTACTCGGTGATGCTTCCTCATCCTCTGTTTCCAACTCTAATAACCCGTCAGTTATAGCATTCTTATATGATTCAGTGTTTTCCTTGAATTGTTGACTTCTTTGAAAATTAAATACATGTCCCGATTACTCTTTATGAGACATGGTATTTGGGGTCCCATGCTGATATCAAGTACTCTTTGAGGCTTTTGCAAAAGCCCTCATCTGTCTGCAGTTCTGAGGGAGGGACAGCGCATTTCCCAGGTCACCAAAAAGGATGGCTCAGCTGAAGAGGAAAAGCAACACTATGGAAGACTCTTTCTGAGACCTGTCATAGCAGATCAGAGAGGATCGCATGGGCGCACAGGGTAGAAGCAAATGGGAGGATCTTCTCTTGTCTTATTCTGCAAGGAAGATGGCCTTCTTCACTTTTTTGAAGGTTTGGTTTGAGTTCGGTGTTTTACAAATGAGAAAGGATGGTACACAAAATGTAACTGACTTACCCAAGGCCACACAGCGAGTCAAGGGCAAAGCTGAGGAAAGAATCCACTGGTCCTCAGTCGGAGTTCAAAGGTGTGCCCCTCATCTAACTCTTAAGCTATGAGCCCACTCTGTCTGTGCACTCTCCTCCCCACACAGCCAGTCCCCAAGGGGCTTATCAGACCATAGGCACTCCACCTCAACTCACTTGTCTCTCATCCATAAGACAAAGGCCGCGTATTGGCAACCTAAGTCCTTAGTTGAATCACCTGAAGGGCATATGATCCTTACCCCAAAGGACGCTGTATTCTTATTTCATGATTTTTGCTTTTAATATGTTTAGATTCCTTGCTGGTTTGTATGCATAAGAAAAGAGGACATTGACATCAATGACTTAATTACTTCATCCTATAAATGGAAATATCCTGAGTACAAATTCAGGAAACAAGAATATCTGGGCCTATCAATATTTTTTCAGGCATTATTCTGTATAAAACTGGAAGGACCAACCTCTCATGGACTTTTCCTTTCTCATCTCCTAGAGTGACAGTCACTGTGCGCACTCTGTCCAAATCAAAGCCTGTGTCATACTGGTGGAAATCAGATGTAATCCAGCCCACCCAGACGTTAGCAGGTTCTTGTCCAGGAAAGATCCTTACTGAGTAATAGTACTGTGGAGACAGAGGAACCAAGTGAGGGCAAAACCAAATGTCGGTGTCATCTGAGCCTTTGGATTATTCAAGAATATACTTCTTTATTTAAGACCATTTGGCTGAATTAGAATAGACCAGGCAAAGGGAGCTAGCATTCAAAAAGACAAAGAGCAAGTGGTCATAAGCAATTTCTGCTCTTCTAGAGGACCAAGAACACATTGAGCAGCTTACAATTATCCATCATTTCAGCTCCAAGTGAGTCTGACCTTCACAGGCACACACACTCGTGTGTGCGCACGCACACACACACACAGCATTCTCTCTCTCTCTTTTTCTCTCTCACACGCACACATACACACAAAGAAATGAAAAATAAGATTATCTGTGACAATATGACAAATAATGGAGGTTTGTACATTCCTAGGTATGTGTGTATGTACATATACATAGGAATACATACGTACATGTAATACACACACATATATAATACACCCACACACAAGATAGGCATCAGGCATCAATTTATTAGACAAGTACATTCTCAATTCCTTAAATGTCTACAAATACATGAGAGTTTTACTTTGGACATCTGCCTCTTTGTATATGTGTGGCTTCTCCTTTCTCTTATATGTAACATTGCAAAATCTGAAGTCACTTCTTTGGATCTAATGTGTGAACATCAAACTCACACATGGAAGCACCCAGGGACTAGAGAAACAGCTCAGCAGTTAATAGGATCCGTTTCTCTTGCAGAGTGTTTGGGTTTGGTTCACAGCACTCATGTAGTAGATTACAACTACCTGTAACTCAGTTCCAAGGGATCGAATGCCTTCTTCTGGTGTATGCCCACTATTGCTGCTTGCACATCATGTACGTATTTTCATGGAAGCAAACATTTATATACATCAAATCAAAACAAATAACTTTTTAAAATAGCATGAGAGCACACTACAATAGATACATCTGTTTTGTTTTGTTTTGTTCCAATACGGCATTCTAGAAACATAGTTCTGAAAATATAAGATGGCAGAGAGCAAAAATTGGGTCCCATGAATAATAAATGACCTGTTCTTAGAAGCTTGTTAAGATGAACTAAATCATACAGACTTTGAAAAGTCCAGTGGAATTGTCAAATTTCATCAAGAAACTAGACGTCAAAGTCTGAATTACAGATGTCTGCAAGGACACTTACTTAAAATAGCTCCCATTCCTTAACAGATATCACAACACAATCTTTCCTTCAAAATTTCCATCCCCAAAATACTTGTAAAAATATAAGCAAATAATTATTTTTAAGATGTTATTTGGATGAGTTTGGTGGCACATGCCTGTAATACCCATGCTACATTGATTGAGGTAAGAGGATTGAGAGTTCAAGGGCAGCTTTGACTACATAGTGAGATACATTCCATCCCAAAAAGCAATATAGCTTGGCATTGGCGAAAAATACACAGGTAGACCAATGGAATCGAATTGAACACACTGATATTAGTCCATACATGTATGAGCATCTGATTTTTGGCAAAGAAGCTAAAAATATACAATGGAAAAAAGAAAGCATCTTCAACAAATGGTGCTGGCATAACTGGATGCTGGTGTGTAGAAGAATGCAGATTGATCTATGTCTATCACCATGCACAAAACTTAAGTCTAAATGGATCAAAGACCTCAACATAAATCCAGCCACACTGATCCTGTTAGAAGAGAAAGTGGGAGGCACCCTGGAACAAATTGGTACAGGAGACCACTTCCTGAACATAACTCCAGTAGCACAGACACTAAGATCTACAATTAATAAACGGGAACTCCTGAAACTGAGAAGCTTCTGTAAGGCAAAGGACACAGTCAGCAAGACAAAAAGGCAACCCACAGATTGGGAAAAGATATTCACTAGCCCTACATCTGACAGAGGACTGATATCCAAAATTTACAAAGAACTCAAGAAGCAAGTCTCCAAAACACCAAAGGATCAAATCAAAAAGTGGGGGGACTGAACTAAATAGAGAATTCTCAGTAGTGGAGTCTAAAATGGCTGAGAGACACTTGAGGAGGTGCTCAAGATCCCTAGCCATCCAGGAAATACAAATCACAACAACTCCGAGATACCATGTCACTCCTGTCAGAATGGCTAAAATAAAAATCTCCAATGACAGTTTATGCTGAAGAGGATGTGGAGAAAGGGGAACACTCCTACACTGCTGGTGGGAGTGCAGACTTGTACAGCCACTTTGGAAATCAGTATGGAGATTCCTCAGGGAAACGGGAATCAGTTTATCACAAGACCCACCATATGTGCATATACCCAAAAGATGCACATTCATACAACAAGGATGTCTGTCCCACTACGTTCATAGCAGCAGTTTTTGTAACAGCCAGAACCTGGAAGCAATGAGATGCCCCTCAACTGGAGTGGGTAGAGAAAATATGGTACATTTACACAATAGAGTACTATTCAGTAGAAAAAAACAATGGGATCTTGAAATTTGCAGGCAAATGGATGGCACTAGAAGAAACCATACTGAATGAGGTAACTCAGTCACAAAAAGAGAAACATGGTATGTACTCACTCATTTATGGATTTTAGACATGAATCAGGGGAGTGCCAGCATACAATCCCACTGCCAGAGAGTCTAGGAAACAGAACCTTCATCCAGAAGCTGATGAAAGCAGAGGCAGATACCCACAGACAAACACTGAACTGAACTCCTGGAATCCAGTGTCAGAAAGAGAAAACTGATGGGCAAAGGAGTTAAGACAGGGCTGGTTTAACCCACAGAAACAGTTGACCTGAACAGGGGGAGCTCTTGAACTTAAGATTGATGACTGTATGGAAAGTATGGGACTGACCCAGACCCTCTGAATGTGGGTGTCAGTGAGGAGGCCTAGGTAATCTATGGAGCCATGGGTAGTACTTAACCGTGGAGTATAAATAGACTTTGAGTGCCCATGCCACAATATCAGAGGCTCTCTCAGCCAGGACTCTTTGGGGAGGTCCTAGGTCCTGCCCTGGATGAAATAACAGTCACTGGAGATCCACCATGGAGGGCCTCACCCTCCCTGGGGATCAAAGTGGAAATTGGGTGGGGGACTGGGGAACCTGGTGGGAAAGGCGGGGGAGAAGGGGAGGGAGAGGGAGCTGGGATTGACATGTGAAGCAAGATTGTTTCTAACCTAAAAAAAATAATTTTTAAAAAAGCAAAACAAGGCCTGTTCTGGGGACAGTTGGCAGAAAGTCCGGGATAACATCCCCTAGGACCACATACCCTGGGTGTGGTGGCACATGCCTATAAACTTAGCACTTAGGAGACCGAGGCAAAAGGATGAGGAATTCAAAGTAATTTTCAACTACAAAGCAAGTTCACAGCCAGCCTGGGCTACAGTATACCCAGCCCCAGTGGTGACATTTTGCTTGTGTTTTAACAAATAAAGCTTGCCTGAAGATCAGAATGACAAGCTAGCCACTAGTTAGCCATAGATGCCAGGCAGTGGGGGCACATACCTTTAATCCCAGCACTCAGGAGGCAGAGGTGAATCTCTGTGAATTCAAGATCCCACTCTGGGCTACACTAGGTTGATCCAGTCTTAAAGAGAAACATAGCCAGGTGGTGGTGTCTCACATCTTTCTAGTACTTGGGAGTTGCATGCCTCTAATCCTATCACTAGGGAGATAGAGACAGGAGTAATATGGCTAGGTGGAGAGAGGAATATAAGGCAGGAAGAGACAGGAGCTCATTTCATTCAGTCTGAGGTTTGGTAGAGACAGCATTCAGTCTGAGGAGTCATAGGGCCAGGATTGCCCCTTTGGTCTGAGGATTTGATAGAGGTAAGAACTACTGCCTGCCTGCTATGCTTCTCTGATCCTTCAGCATTAAACCCTATATCAGACTTTCGGTTTTTATTATAAAAACCAATTAGAATTTGTACTGCACCTCCCACAATGGAAAAAAATACTGCCAATAACAATATATCAAAGTATAGTATTTGAGATGGAAAGTACACAAAGTACTTCAGGTGCATACCGTGGATGTCTGCATCAGATACTCGTAGTCATCCCGGTCATCAGCAAGGACATCTTCAGTGAGTCTTGCAGAATGGCTTGTGCTGTAGTCTGGCTTTGTCCTTCTAAGTAAGAATCTGCAATGTGTGAGAGAAGGAATAAGCAACAGCAACATGTTCTGCCACTTCAAATATGAGATCATTAGCCAAAAAGTCTTCAACAGGGCCTTTTCCATCCCAGAGAACATCTGGCTATAGAAGGGGATATTTTTGTGTAATAGCTTAGGTAGCATAACACTATAACAACTAGTAGGTGCATGTGAGGGGAATCACTTAATACCCTTTCATTTCTAGGGGTGTTCCTACAGTTAAACATGGCCTGACCAGAGTGGCAATAGTACTGCATTTGGGAAATACTGATCAATGCAGGAAGGGATGCTACAGTAACATGTCTCTCTGATCATAGAAAATAGTATTTACAATAATGGTTCACAATCTTCCTAATGCTATAACCATTTAGTACAGTTCTTCATGTTTGGTAAGACCCACACATAAAACTTTTGTTACTACTTCATAACTATAATTCTACTGTTATGAATCATAATGAAAATATCTGATATGCAGGCTATATGATATACAACCCCCAAAGTGGTCACACTTGAGACTCTTTAAGTCTCAAGCAAGAAAATAAATGTAGACAACTCTGAACAGATGACATTTGGGTTCACAAGCTAGAAAAACACAAGTTGGGTCATGATCCACTGCAAAATCTTTTGTGAATGAATGAATGAATGGAGGATGAAGATGAATACCAAAATCTTTAACCCTCAATTACAGATTGGACCACTTGATAACCATATAACTTAAAAATATACTGTAGCTGAGCTCAGTGGTTCACATCTATAATGCCAGAATATGGGAGACTAAAACAGGAAAATTGACATGAGTTCCAGGCCAGTCTGGCCTACAGAGTGAGATTTTTGTCTCCAAAGATCCAAACCAAAGGCTAGAGAAATGGTACATTGGGTAAACTGCTTGCCACACAAGCATGAGGACCTGAGTTCAGATTGTAGTGCCCATGTAAACAGCCAGATGTAAAAGTATACGCCTGTAATCTTAGATGGGCAGATTGCTGGAGCTCACAAGACAGAAGGACTTGAAGAACCAGCAGGCTCCAGGTTCTGTGAGAGACCTTGCCTCCAAAAATAAAAATAAGGTAGAGAATGAGAAGAAAGATCTTCTGGCCTAAGTGCATACGAGCACACACACACACACACACACACACACACACACACACACACACACACACACTGAAATCCTTACACCCACACACAAGTGTATATACACACAAACATAACCCCAGTCCAAACTATCTCTGCTAATCACCTTTGCTTTAAGCGTGAGGGCTTTTCCTGAGCATAATCTTTGTGGTTATTGAACTCTGGCTTCGGGGTTTCTTTGTCCTTGTCAATGCGGTCAGGCACCAGATGACCGTGAGCTGTCTTCATCAGAACCTCAAAATCAGAGTCCACATCATAATCCTCCAGATCATTCTTGGGCCCATAGAGGCCTGCACCAGGGAGCCCTCCTGCCACTGTCTTCGAGAAGACCTCGGCACACTCAATGGGCATGCTCAGACGGTAAAACATGATGTCAGTGTTGCTGTTCTGAGAACCAAAGGACTTCTGAGTGACCTTCAGACATGGAGAACTGTCTATAGTGCCATCTATTCTTGTTACCTAGTAAGATGAAGAAGCCTGTTAGTTTGAATGTCAACTTAATACAACATGGAATCACTTGGGAAGAGCAATTTTCTAGACTATGTTGGCCTGCAGGCATGTCTATGAAAGATCTTCACTGGATTGATTGAAGTGGGAAGACCTGTACACTATCGGTGGCACTATTCTCTGTACAAGGAACCTTGGATCATCTAAGATTGTAGAAAGTGAGGTGAACGTATGCATGCATATAATCATGGCCCTGTCCTCCAAACTATGGCTGTGATACAAACTCCCTCCAATTCTCACTGCTAGAACTTTCCCTCTGTGATATAACTGGAACCTAGAACCTAAAACCTGGAGCTGTGAGCTAAAATAAATTCTTTCTTCTGTAAGTTATTTTTGTCAAGAGAACTTTATCATACATCAAGAAACAAAACTAAGATGTCATGATTCCCATTGTAATCATCACTGTCAATTTCCTGATCTTAACAATAACCATTGCATTTCATGTGGTCAGACTCTGAAGATGACCTTAACAATAACCAGTGCATTTCATGTGGACAGACACTGTAGATGATCTACCCCAAACAGCATTTTCAGAGACTGGGAAAGTAGAATGCCATGCTGTTACTACACATTCAGACCTATCTACACACAGGTTCCATGTCTGTGATTCACCCAAAGCACCATGTCGAATACATGGAGAAAAAATGCATTTGAACTGAATATGACCACTTTCTTTTCACTAGCAATACAAGTATTTATATAGCACTTATATTGTACTGTATATTATAAGTAATTTACAAATTTCTGGCATTGCATAGGATGATTTGTGTAGATTCTGGGGGAATACTGTCCTTTTGTATGAGGGACTTGAGCAACTGCAGATGATGATATCCAAGGGAAACATACTGCCAATTCCCTGTGGATACCTAAGGATAACTATAATAATCAAGTCCTGCCCTAACTCTAAAGACAGGCTGAGCAGTTCATGTCACAATTATACACATCCAGATCTATCCCAACACTGACAGTGCATAAAATTGCGTTCTTCATCAGCTGATAAGCTCCTGGATAAAGCATCCAAGGAGAGACTAATCCTTTGCTTATATTCTATTACTATGTAACACATATCAGATAGCATTTTAATAACTCGACAATCCTGTTCACATAGAAGTTCCCATACATAAAAATATCCCACTTCCAGTTTTGAGAAAAGGCTTGATTATTAAACGAAAGGCAAACCTCAATATGTTCATGGTTTGATGGAACCTGAAGGAACTGAGGAAGTCGCTTGCTCAGCCACATGGTGATATCCCTATTTGTGTTAACGGCAAATGGCTCATAGCCTTCTTGTAAGCCACAGATGGTGAAATATTTCAAAGTGCTGACATCCTTTCCAAAGTTCATCCTGCCTACTTGTGCCACCCCGAGGCTACACACAGGGATGAAGCCTGGAAAAAAACAGAAATCATAAGATTCAGTATTTAATGTGAGATTCTCTTAGCAAGGCATAACAAGCAGATTGCTTCTTGAGTCCTGTCTCTGAGAAAACCATCAACATAGAAAGAACATGGTGCAATGAAGAAATCACTGACATTAAGACAGTAGAGGTACATGATCCTAACATCATGATTTACTAACTACAGACCCTGTAAAAGTACGTTCCTCCACCTGACCTCTAGGAATCTTGGAGTGCCCATTCTTACAAGGACCCCTCCTGACTGTCTACACAATCATCAGGTGTACATCCTTCTTTCACAAATTAAAGCCACCAAGGGGTATGTGGCTCCCTTTGCCTTGTTCTTCAACTAGTCAAAGGGTTCAATATGACACAACACCAGACATGGCCAGTACCATTGGCTTCTTCATATGTATTCTCAAGGAGAAAATGGCTGGAGACAAACATGGCTAAAAGATGGCTCAGCGGTTAAGAGCATGTATTGTTCCTACAGAGACATGGGCACAGTTCTTAGAACCCACATGCAGGCTCACAACCATCTGCAATTCCAGTTCCAGGGTATGCAACACTTGATTATGGACTTCTTTAGTACCAGGTACACATGGTACATACACATACATGTACATAAACTGCCTTTGCAGATAAAACAAAATAATGAAACATTTTGAAATGTTCACAGCTACTCTGATCTTTGAAGGGACTCTTTTTTTCCCCTACTGGCATGAGTTAAGACTAGGCCTGAGGAAAATGTATATAAATGTGTGTGAGAGAGCATACCTGTATACATACATATAGATGCATATGTGTGTACATATGGATTATACATAGGTTATATATGCAAATACACAGATATAATATGCTCAAGTTAAGTGAACACATATACACATAACATACATAAACGTGCTCACACATATAGTAATTGAACAATGGGGAAAAACTAATAAAATACTTGATAAGCTAATCTAACAAAAGGCAGAATCAGCTAATCTTTACACTATTGGACAAGAACAAGACTGTCTTAATAATGCTAATTGTTTATTTGAGTTATTTGGGATCTACTGTTAATGATGTTAGATGGCATTACTTTTCCAATAGATGTGGGATGCCTCTTTCCAAGGGGAAAACATTCTTTATAATCCTCATTTCTTGCTATAGTGTTTCAAATTAACATCGGCAGCTAGCACACAAGCAAAGTCCATGGGTGCAGAGTACAGCTTAGAGGTTCCAAGTAGATCCCACAGGAAACCAGTGTTCAGTCACTGGAATTAACACTTTTTTCCTTATTGAAGGTACTGGCAGTGGAAGCATTAGACAATATCTCCATATCATAAGACAATAAAAATCACATCAATGACTCCCCATATTATATAGTCCATCTCCTGTGCCATAAGACAGTAATAGTTATGCCAGTCAATCCTTAGCACTAAAGAGAGGGCTCAGAAGTTAAGAGTGATACTACTCTATCTTAAGACCTGAATTCAATTTGCAGCAGTTACAGGGGCCGCTCACAAATGCCTGCATCTCTAGCTCCAGGGGATCCAACGCCCTCTGTCTCCAAGAGCACTGGCACACTCTTGGCTTACACACACATAGACATAGTCGCATAAAATAAAATATAGTAAAATAAATCTTAAAATAACAATGTCCAGTGTTTCCCCCAGCCAGTTTCCATTGGTATAAATACAAAGGAATAGTTGTGCAGCAGGGCTACCACTGAGGAGGTGGGAAGGACACATCCAGCTGAGTCCTGAGAAGTGTAAATTATCACTTTGTGGTTAAATTTGAATCAGCTGCAGCTGTGCCTGATGGCTCATGCTCCATCAGTCAGGAAAGTTGGTGCAAATAAGGGTCAATGGAATCAAACCAATGGACAGGATAAATAGAACGGATGGGAGACACTTGAACTTCATTTGTACTGATTAGGAAGTATAACCCACCATCTGACACTACTGAAGAGACAATAAGACAGAATCACTCCTTGGATGACGAACATCTATTTATTTCTGATCACTGTGTTTGTAGAAGAATTATTGTCTGATAAGATACTGCAGACTTGCTGGGCGGTGGTGGCGCACGCCTTTAATCCCAGCACTCGGGAGGCAGAGGCAGGCAGATCTCTGTGAGTTCGAGGCCAGGCTGGACCGACAGCCTCCAAAACAATACAGAGAAACCCTGTCTCGTAAAAAAACAAACAAAAAAAAAGATACTGCAGACTTGCAAATATCTCCGTGGTAGACCTTGAGTGTTAATTGTACTACTCTGACTTTTTGTTGTGCATTTAAAGTAGTTTAATTTTTAAAATTAAATTAACTAGTGATATATACAAAGAGTTACATATGAAAAAAGCACTTAGTCTATATTGCATATATATACATACACACACATACCTCTTGGATGTAAGAATATCTAGATTTTGGAAATTTTTTCTTCAAAGGTTCACTCATATATAAGAAAATAGTCAAGTACATGCATCTCATAAAAAAGCATTCTGTTCCCAAGCATGAAAACACCAGAATGTTTAATCAAAAGCTTCTTTTAGAAAGCCTTTAGCACTTCTTGATCTCTGTTTTCCTGTCCCTTGACAACTTTCTTTCAGTGACTGTGTATTTGCTTATAGAAAGAAGAAATAGTTCCCATTACTGGTACTTCACTTACTAAAACAGTACATGCCAATGTCCTTTCCAGGAAGAAATGTGTTGGAATGATATGGATACAATGACTTGCAGGCATGTTCTTCAAGTCTAACACTCGGTGCTGTGTGTGTTGAGTCCAGTAACAGAATTCTGCACAAGTAACCCTGCTTATCCCTCTAAACAAGTGTGACATGTTGCTCATATTCATTGAGTATCACATGTTTCTTTATCAGCTGCCATGTGCCAGAAACTAGAAATAAAGTTGAGTAACACAGACATACAAAACCCATAATGTTTACCATCTATTGATGGGCCAAAAGATATAGATAAATGTTAACTAAATACCACACTATCCTTCAGAGAAGATGAGGTATTCATAGCACAGAAATGATGGAGAAAGGGGATTCAATAATAGTCAGTCCTGTGGAGGGGTTGACAAGATTCTGACCCTCAGCTGACTTGAGTCTAAGTCTTAACTCCACTCAAAATAGCTACTCGACTCTTTGCATGTTGCGTACATTCTCTGAGATTTAATCCTACTTCCTTTAACACCTACATGACAGGAATATGTTTTTAATAATTAAAGATTTATTGTAAAAACAAATCTTGCAAATTGGAAACATTAGAGTCAGATTAGTCAGCTCCAACATCTCTCCATCTCAATGAACTTCTATACATTCAGAATAGCCATGTTGAAGCTGTAGATATTCACAGTGAATTTCACACTTCCACTATCAAATATATTTTATGTTTTTATCTATCACATAAGAATAAAAATACATGACAGAGCTGAACTGAGAGAACAATTAACTTTATATCCCTTTTTATGACTCAAGTGCCTATTACCTGCAACCTGTCCTTCCTCATTACCTAATAGTTTCCCTTTCTTGCTTGTTCTCCTTTCTACATGCTAAACTGTACCCACACATATATTATAGGCAAATAACTGCCAAAAGGGAGAATATGCATTTGTTTGCTTTCTGAAAAAGAATTTCATTTTTCTTTGGCATTGATTAGCATTCCATTTTAATCATGTACTACGTTTTCATAATCTATCCCTCTTCTGATGTACCAGCTAGGTTGGGTTCCATCTCTTTGCTATAGTGAACAGAGTAGCAATACACATTGATTATGATTTTAAAGTAAATTATGTCTACAACATATCCTGGAAGTTCACTGAATTTAATTTCAGATAGAAAAAAAGAAGTAGAAATCAATCTACCCATAGTAAAGGAATAGTTGTCTGTGATATATAAACAAGGTTAAATATGGACAGCCATTAAAATTCATCTTATGACTCAAAAAAGTAAAAGTCGTGGGTTGGGAGATGACTCAATCACTAAAGCAACTGCTGCCAAAACATAAGAACCTAAATTTAGATAATGGCTATCCATATAAGAAAGTCAGCTGTGGTTGAACATTGCCCCTAGTATGTTGGGGCAAAAAAAAAGAAAGGGAAGGGAAGGAAAGGAAAGACAAATCCTGGAGCTAACTGGCCAACCAATCATAGAAGTCAGTGAGCTTTGGGTTCAGTGAGAGACACTGCCTCAAATGATAAAGCAGAGAGCAATTGTAGAAGATGCCCAATGTCAATCTTTGCTTTCATACATACCTGTAAACTCATGCCCACGCACACACAAGCACACACACACACACACACACACACGACACAAATAAGACAGAAAGAACAACTAAACTAAATAACAATGCAATCATTTACACAAGAATGATTATACAATTTCTTATACTGTTTTAGAGTCAACACTTCTCAAAGAGTTGATAAAGATAATTAAATTCTATTAAAATGTTTAATGTTTTTGAACAGCATTTATAATGAACTTAAAAGAGACATAGTTTTACAACATCCTTTCAAATATTTATGAAGGAGATAAATGTACCAAACATTAAACTTCTCTAGACTTTTATGTAATTTTATGAAATATTTTTAATACTATATATGTGTGTGCATGCCTGCATAAATTATGTGTACCACATGTGTTCATGAGTCTACTGTGACTAGAAGAGGATGTCAGATACCTTGGAACTATAGATACAGAGTTGTGAGTCACCTCAGGGAGACACCATGTAGCCACCACAGAAGCAATATGAAAGGTAACAAGCCACAAGCTTCATGGTAAAATATAGAATAATAGAAATAGGTTAATTTAATTGTGAGAGCTAGTCTGTAATATGCCTGATTCATTGGCCAAACAACTATAACTAATATTAAGCCTCAGTAGTTATTTGGGAACTGGAGGAAGGCGGGGCAAAAAACATCTAACTACAGGAGGATCCTTGAGGCTTGCTGACTGCTAGCTAACTTCCAGTTCAGTGAGAAATCCTGTTTCAAAGGAATATTATCTCAACACAATAAAACAGATTTCTATTAAGCTTTGTACACACCCAACATCTGTAAAATGTTGGTCCCTTTTTCCTGATCTTTGCATTTCTAGTTAGTTACCTTAACTGACATTCTACCAGCAACACAGCCTGGTGATACACTTCTAAAGAAATATTTCTGGCAATGGCTCTTAGCATAATTAATGCAAATGAGCTCAACTGATTATATCAGTCTGAGCCACACCCACCCTATTTGTAAATCTGTTCACATAATATATATATATAGATAGATATGTATATCTATCTTATGGTGAAGTTGCTTATTGTAGTATTGGACAGATGGTTTGGACAAGTTTTTACTTTCTGGTGCTAGCTTCTGTCCCCTCAGCAGAGCGTGTGATAAGCACACAAGCACAGCCTAGATGCTGGCAATCCCCAAGATGTGAGTCAAAACACAGCCATAAAAACCTATAGCTGGGGCTACAACCAAAAGAAGATAGAACAGACCATAAACATTTCCTAAGCATTAGCAAATACCTCATTTTTTAACCTTCCTGAAACAAAGACAGGAATCCAACTGGATGGGCAAAAATATTATTTCATATAAATCTGAATTTGGAGGTTAGAAGTAAAGCTAACGCTGTCTTGTAGTCAATGGTATGTCAATAATTTGTGACTGTCTTCCCAAACATTACATAATATTAACTCAATTTTCCCAGTAAGACAAAAACCAAGGTATTAAATAATTTGTCTGGGGTCTAACAATTAAGAGGATGTCATAATATGCATGCTAATTAGTATTAATGCTGTATTCAGTTTTATTGTAGAATTTGTTTTTATTGAGTCTCTCCTCCATTTTTACACATCCTCCTAGTACCATATGTCCTTCCAGCCCCAGCACCTTCCTTTGGGGTTTCACATCTCATGGGTCCCATGACCCTCAAAACCTCCTTTTCCCCCTCTCATGGTTCCTTTTTAAGTTTCAAGACCTATGCATAACCAAAGCCATGTCCATACTTATATACACATACAGACATTAAAATCTAGGACTTGCATATGAGAAAGAACATGTGTCTTTTTTTCTGAGTCTAGGTGAATTTTCACTTCTATCCATTGTCTTGCAGAACTCATGTTTTTTATCTGAATAAAATTCTATTGTACATGTTTGCCATATGTTCATGATCTATTTATCAGCTGGAGGACATCTAGGCTGATTCCATTTTCTGGCTATTGTGAGTAAAAAAGCAGTGAACATATATACACATGCATCTCTACAGTTAGATAGAGAATACTCTGAGCACTCCCCCAGGAGTGATACAACTGGTTCACGTGGTACTTCTCCATTTAATGTTTTGCAAAACTTACATACTGGTTTCTTTATTGTAGAATTTACACACTGAATGGAACTTAAAAGTGTCAACATCCTTGACAAACTGCAGTCATCTTTGTCACCCCAGACTCTGAGAAAGGGTCTGACCCAAGTAGGATTCTCATTCCTTTTTTTCTTTTTCTTTTCTTGTTTTCTTTTTTCTTTTGTGTGTGTGTGAGAGAGGGGTGGTTGTTACTGAACAAAAATTGCTGCAAACCACTGATGAACCAGGGATATCCTTAATGAAACGCTGATGCTGTGGCTACCATTTGTTTTGCTTTACAAACAGACATCTCCACCTCATCAAAACCTTCTTTAAATGAGACAGCTGTGATTTCTGCTGAGATTATTTCAAGGATGTCTGATCAGAGCAGCCACATGGCACCCAGCAATTTACAGATGCAATTCATATGACTACTCACCCTAAAACTACTACCAGGACTGGTCATGAATCAGAACAAACAGCTGCATTGTACTGCAAACACAAATGACAGGAGAATATCATGGCTCTTACCGTCACCAACATCAAAGTCCTTGAAAGCCAGTTCAGAGCCTGAGTCATCCAGCAGAATCTCGCCATTCAGAGTGAACATCATGGTATGTTCGTTCATATCAACCATACAGCCCACAACATCACCTGCTTGCCAAGAGCGCCCATAGTGTTCATTGCCCTGGTGCCACCGCTGGGCCTATGGAGGGTGGAAGAGTTCCTTGTCACAGAGTCAGACAGATGAACAGCAGTAGGGTGATCTCAATCAGAATTACTAGTCTAGAGCCAGTCTGGAGATATAGGGATGTTGGGGACTCAGAACCCCTAATGTGAACATGGGGTAGAAGATTATGAACAAACGAGATGCTACTCCATGCTTTTGAGAGCTAATGTGACCATATGTACTATTCACTTTTAAAATTTACTTTTACAAACCATAATGAATGCTTCCCATGATATGGATTGCTTTTCTCCACTCTCACTTGTACAAACAAGAGCTGAGAATCAAGCTGGGTGCCACTGCAGGGAGGTGGGGGTGATCGAAATAAGATCCCTCTTCTTGGGACCACTGTCGAGGCTACCTAAACAAGAATGGGGTTCTGGAAACTTCTCCATTCCTTCCTAACATCAGAAAAGCTTCACATCACACCTAAAATACCCTGGAGATATCTGTGAAAATAACAAGCTCTAAAGCAAACATGGATGCCAGCCCATATATATATACAAAGTAAAATGTCTATTATAAATACATTTGGATGCAGAGTTTCAACAAATGTGAGTTTGGGATACACAAATTTATAGATACAAAATTAGTCATATGAGTTATTTGTCACATAAATACTTTAAATTTATTTGGAAGTACCATCTTCATTGTGATTTTCTATATTATGTTCCGACTCTTGAATAAAATAATGAAATTATTCACAATGTAACATGTTGCTTTTAATTTTTTTAACTAAGTTATGCATCAAAAGGCATTACAATTCAGAATTCCCCTAGCACTCTATTGTCTCCTTGCCCCACCTGTGTACCCCAGGTTGAACATCTTTCCTTGGTTGTGGGCTGCTGGGTGCAGTCGGGACTTCAGTTTCTGAAGGTTATTTCTTGGATTGGTTCACTATTTCTGATCACCAGCAAGAATGAAACCAAAGATTCCTTGTTTTGTTTGTTTAGACAAGTTCTCCCTATATGAAGGCCAGGTTGGCCCTGAACTCCTGCCTCAGCTTCCTTGGTGCTGGGATTAAAGTATGCACCACCACATTGGCTTCTTGGCCAAGGAAGAGTTGTCACTTTGACAGCCTCTTAGCAAATTTCACTGGCCCTGTAGGGCAGGGAAAGAGTGCTGAAGTCAGTGAGGAACCACAGTGGTTCTGGCACCCCCACATGCAAGCAGGGATAGGCCAGTTCTCAGCAAAGCTACTCACCTTAAAGCCATCAAAAGCAAAGGCACGTTCATCAGAACCCAGCTCGAGATCTGGTTGGCAGCCTGGTCTGCTCCAGCCCACCCGCATGTCTCCAGCAGTGACAGCCTCAAATTCAAAGTACCAGCGCCCGGTCTTCACAGCATAAGTCTTCTCTGCCCTGAAGATACGAAACCTCTCCCCAGTGCCGCTGCACACCTCGGCTCTCGCGGCTGTGGGTTCAAGAGACTGGAGATCATTGGGTGGGAAGTTAAGAGAAAAGCAGGGCTAGACCTATACTAGGTCATAAAACCCACAAGGAGGCCAACTATCCCACCCTGTCCCCTCTCCTGTTTCATCATCTACCCTCAGGTCAGGTCAGGCAGAAGCATTCTATAAAGCAAGAAGCTGGCGTGGAACTCGGTGACTGACTATATAAGTGAGCTTCCTCCTTCAGCCCCTTTCAGAATGCAGCTACCTTGCAGAGAAAGAAAGCCAAATAAAAAGCCCTGGTTGTTTAAGTTCATGTGGTTTAGAAACAGAAGACCACATGAACTTGAAGTCTCAGGTGGGGAAAAATACATTAAAAGAAACAAACTGTCCTACAAATAAATAAATAAATAAATAGCATGTAACTGGCCTGCCATGTGTCCCTCCCTTTGGCTACCATACTATTCAAACAGTGGATCACCAGAAATGAGGGTACCCCAATCTTCTGGGTAAAGTTAAAGCTCTGGGGGCAACCAGAGGAAGAACTTCTGTTGGGGAGAAAGATAAACAGTGTATCCTGGGATGCTATCAGAGAGATGTTGTGGGTAGGGGAGGTGTTCATCTGCCTGGAACTGCCTAAGTATGTATGTCATTTGCCTTCTATTGAAATCTCATCCTCAAGACAGGTGTTGAAGATGGACTGTGGTGGAGGAGGAGGGTTGGAACTATTTGTCCCTCCTCTCAGTGTGGAACACTAAATCAATCTCTCTTTTCTGATTTTCAGCATCAATTTGGTCTAATTGGCCTTTCAAGGACAGGTGGCTAAACTATCTTGTTGGGGCATATGCTGTGACCCCGACTCTACTAAAACGTAGATATTCATGGATAAGATATGGGTAAGAAGGAACCAGAAAGAGCAGAGAGAGAAAGGTTGAGTTTTGTTAGAGCAGAGGGCAGCCTATGACTGATTTCCACGACATGGGAGCTAACAGGCTCTAGGTTCTCATGAAGGAGTTGTCCATTCTCCCACACTTTCAACAGAGCCTGCCAAACCAACAAATGTGCCTAGAGATGGGGAAAGGCACAGTTTGAGAGGGAAATTCATGTTTGAATATTATATGCCTACAATGTCCAGAAGGGATCACTATCTGCCACCTCTGGGTATTGTGCACTTAAAATGACATTCCTGACTCAATTCAGTTTTCTCAGTTTGAGGCATGTCATAGGTGCTCACCATACTGAAGTAGGCTCTGAAGAACACGTGCTATCCTTTTTTGGAGATGGATGTGAATATTTAAATGTTTGTTATTTTGTATGTGTATGTGTGCTTTGTTCATCTATGTGTGTGCCTGTGTGTGTGCCTCTGTGTGTGTGGGGGCACCTAGGCACCTGAAACCTACAGCCTGAGTAACCTTATGAAGGCATAACCCACATTAATCTCAGAGAACTCAATTGATGAACTAGCCCATTGAGTAGAGGAGGCAGTCAAGGGAAGCCATCACTTCTGGTAAGGCTTGACCTGGGATCCAAGGGGCAAACTTCAATGACTTCAGGTATGTGACACAATGCATAGGACTCAAACCAGAGGAGCCACCCGAAACTACAGCTCTCTCTTCCCACTCAACTACTGGTAGCTGGCATGGAGTTAGCAGGTGCCAGATAAGAAGCAGCTTTCATCTATTCCTATTTAAAGATCTGGGCAACATTTATAAAGGATAAAATTCTAATAAGTTGACTCTTGAGAGGAAATTACCAAATGAAATTACAAAAGGAATTAAAGCTGAGTGTGGCAATATACTACACACTGTAATCACAGCACTTAGGTGATATAAAAAGAACTTGAGACTAGCTTGGGCTACATGGGACCTTGTCTAAAGAAAACAAGCAGGCAGAACTTGGTGGTAAATGCTTTTATAATCACAGCAGAGGGGAAGGCAGAGGCAGGTGGATTTCTGAGTTCCAGGTCACCTGGAGTTACACTATGAGTCCTATCTTATAAATAAAATAATAAAATAAATAATCTAGATAATCTCTAGAGGTCAACAATAAAGACACAGCTAGCACATAATTAGCAGGTATAAAAATGAAAGTGAAATAAAGCAAGGGAAGAAAAATTACTGTCTTGTCAAGTGGCTTTCTACTATGGACTGGATTAATGCACTACTCCATAGCTTTTTCTCAAGGATGAGGAAGTAGCAATTACAGACACAGAGCTTAAGCACCTTCAGGCTCAGTTTTCAATAGCTAATCCATGTTTATGAATACAACAGAGACATGTCTTTAATGGTGCACCCAAGAGAACCCCTTACCTGCAGTTAACCTGGTTCACAAAACAAAATGAATAGACATGAATGAAGGGAAGCGGGGGAGGGACATAGTTGGGAGGGAGAAACAAAAGGGGTAGAGAGTGATCAATGTATTGTGTACATTCAGGAAGTTGTCTAAAGTTAAGTACATTTCTGAGGGAAAACATCAGAGTTTGGTACCTAAAGCAGCTTCCACTGTGAACTCATTAGTCACCCTTGCTGCAAGAGTGAATACAAAACAGGAAAAGTCAAATAAAGTTAAGAATTCGATTTTTGAGCACTCAGGAAGCTGATGCTGGAGGATTGTCACAAGTTCAAGCCGAGCTTGGTCTACAGTCAGTTTCAGACCAACTTACGCTACTATGATATCCTGCCTCAAAATATACCCATATATCCTCAGGAAACTACTTACTAACCCTTCCTTAAATCATGCTTGTAGCTACTCTAAACTAATCTAAGAGACCTAGAACATGAACTGTGGGGTTCATACTTAGGGCTTGTTTCTAGTAGTTTCCTATATTTTAGTTAAATAAAACCTAAATGTCACTTATAAATTCAACTCATGCTTTTCCAAGGTATGAAATATTTCATTCTCTAATTAACTAAACTACTAAAATGTCCTGGAGTCACTATCTCCTCTTCTATTTCTGTGGCATCAGAGTTCATAACTATGAAATTTAAGCTTGAGGGAGGCAAACAAAAACTTGCTGTACAGTTCAACCTCAGTTTTAATCAAATATTAGAAGCCAATTGGACATAAAGTTCATGACAGGGGCTGTAGAGATGGCTCAGCAGTTAAGAGCATGTACTTCTCTTACAGAGACCTGGGTTCAGTTCCCAGCACCCAAGCCAGGTGGCTCCCAGACAACTGTAACTAAACTTCCAGAGATCTTTCTCAGTCTTCTGGGCTCCAGGGGCACTGTATTCAGCAGCGCAAACCCACAAAGACACACGTGTGCACATAACTAAAAATAAAGCTGTTTTTTTAAGTATGACAGACTATTTCTTCCAAACACCTATTTCAAATTTCTCCTCCTAGTTTTGAAAGATACCATGAGTCTCCTCCACTAACACAAGGAAATGAAAATACCATAATTCCAGGGACCAGGGAAAGAGCTTAACCTAACAAACAGAAAATTCTTGATTTCACACCCAACACCAAAACAAAACAGGAGCTGGAAGGTGGTGGTGCACGCCTTTAAACCCAGCACTTGGGAGGTAGAGGCAGGTGGATTTCAGTGAGTTTGTGGCCAGCATGATCTACAAAGAGAGTTCCAAGACCCCCAGAACTGTTACATAGATAAACACTGTCTCAAAAACAAAACAAAAACAAAAACACAGGATATAGCAGTGATCAATGGTAGTAGCTTCCCAATCCCTTGGTTCAGGTATACTCTTCCTGCGCTTAGGCACCGTGCTAACTCTATTGCACCCTGAACTTGAAAGAACGTGCTATGCACAGAAACCATCAAACAGGCACTTGAACTTTTCTCCTTCGTTTAACCAGTCTGAAGCTCTTTCTGCAAATACCTAAGCAGCTCACCATTCGATTTCTGTATTTCTTTAGTTTAAGGTAGACAGCTGTGGTTTAACGAAACAACCATTTGGGATTTTGCTTCTTGATAAAATACGTCTGATAAAATGAAAACCTGGACCTCCAGGAGTTAAAAAAAGGAAATACACACGCAGTCTGAAATGTATTTGGTGTGTGCTGTAGCAATAAACACCTGAGCACAAACGCCTGCAAGACCCGAGGAGTCTTGACCCCATCAAAGGCACAGACCACCTTTCCAAGTAGAAAAGCCCCACAGAGTGCTTGGTGCACAGACACGTGCTAGGTAGCTCTAACTTGGGCAAGTCTGACAGTTGATATTTATATTCAAATAATAAATAGAACACTTGACATTAAAAAATGAACCCTGTAGCAGGTACCTTTCTCCTGTACATGACCAAGGCTATTGGGACTTGAATCAAGTAAGTTGGGAAATAGATCTGGTCAAATACTGTTCCCCTGAACCCCCAGAGCTGCCACAGAACAGGTACATGGTGAATGACTAGACAGGATCCAGGGTAGTCTTGTTTTGTATTCTAATGTTCAATTGCTCATCAGCCTAGAGGTTTAGGGCCACCAACCACTAGAGGGCAGTGAGAACCTATCTACGTATGAAAACGATAAATTCTACCCAGCAGCAAGGATGGCAGTTTTAGTTTCTAAAGACCTTACACATTATCTAGAATGTGCCAGGTGTATTTATATCATACTTTAAAAATAATTGGTACGGAACCAGTCACCCTTTCAACTCCCTAGCATTACATTTAATAAAGTAATTCAAATCTCGATAAAAATCTTATAATGAATAAAAACACATTCTACTGTCAGATGTTTTAATTCATCATTGAGAACACTCCAAAGGTACCACAACTCAAATACTGACTGCAAGTTTCATTCAGAATATGTGAACATTCCCCTAAAAATAGGGAATAAATTACAGCTAAAATGAATTACACAGAGTTAGACTCAGTGTTAGCAACCTTTTCTGCTTTTAACTTGTTCAGATATAAGCCACAGCAGAAGGAAAAGTTACAAACTAGCATTTCTTTTTTTAAAAAAGCCTTATTTACTGTTATTAATTTGGGGGCAACCTGTGCCACCACACACATGTGGAAGTCAGGGACAGTTTTGTTAAGGCTGTTCTCTCCTGTCTTTACATGTGTCCTGGGGATTGAACTCTAGTCTTTGGGCTTCCACAGCAAAGTCTTTTACTGATGAGCTACCTCTCAGGCCACAAATGAGTGCTTTTAATTGTAGCTAAGGAATTGCCAAACTGATTCTGTCTCATACCTTAAAATCTTTCATACTTTTTAATCTCTACTTTAGAAAAATCAGTCTTTCCCAAAGGTTTCTCAACTTGTCTCTCTACCTTCCAGCATCCTCCCCCTCCAATCTGTCCTCTCTCTGTTACCATAGTTATATTTCTATGGTAAAGTGGGATAGCATAGCAAGCTCCTGTTTAACAACTTCCCTGGGGCTGGTACTCCCTGCTCGAATGTTTCCACATTTCTTAACAAGGTTTTCAATATATTCCATGTTTTGCCTTAATTATTCTACCATCATATATAGCTGCTCTCTCCTGACCTGTGCCCTATATTTAGCCCAAGGATAGAACCATTCTGCAGGTCTTTCCATACTTAACCAGGCCACATATACTCTATTAGAAAATGTCTGGCTTTGATCTCCAATTGCTAACATTGTGATCCATTCAGTACCTAACTCAGAAAACAATGTCTTCCCTAAATGATATCTTATATGGATGAATTAACCTTTTAAACCTACTGTGGAACTCACCCTGTAAGTCAGTCTGGCCTCAAACTCACTGAGATCTTCCCACCTCTGCCTCCCAAGTGCTGGGATTAAAGGTGTATGCCACCACCACCATCTAGCTCCCTTTTTTTTCTACATGTGTGTATATTTGTGTGTGTGTGTGTGTGTGTGTGTGTGTGCGTGCCACAGTGCACATGCAGAGGTCACAGGACAACCTGCAGCAGTATGTTCTCTCCTTCCACCACATCCCAGGTAATGGACTCAAGTCATGAGTCTTGGAATTGAGAACAGAATCTTTTACTTCTGAACCATCTCACTGGCTCCAGTTCCTTCTTTTCTTCCTAACCTATAGAGCATTCTGTATTTTATTGCCTTATGCTCTTCTTCCTAACTGCTCTGTTAGCCAACTCCAAACCAGTTCCCTGCTGAGCTTTCTGGGAAACACACACACACACACACACACACACACACACACACACACACACACAAGCACATTCATAGGTTGGCACCTCTCTTAATACTGTCTCTACCTTTGATCAGACAATGAATGTTTCTCTAGAATTTTCTTATCTATTTGCACTCTTTATGCAACCTTTGCTGCTGAATGCCATTGCCAGAGCAAAGAATGCACAGCATTCTCTGCTCTGTAGATCAATGGGACACTAGCAGCATTCACCCCTCCCAAAGTCCTGAGTAGTAGCCTAAGGTAATGGAAATCCCTGGAGCATGGGCTCAATTATAAAAGCCAATGTACACACAGGAAGTTTAGTAATATTTTTAACAAATCCATCCTCAGGCCCCTTTCTTTGACTCCAAGCAAGACTGAAAGTCACCAGCCCCTCAAGCACAGTGAGAAATCAGCTACCCACAAGTCTCTGGGACAGACAGAACAGGGTCAAAACTCCTCCAAAGGCCAATTCAGAGATAACTATCAAGATTTTTACCTCCTGGTCCTTCTTCTGATAAATCACACTTTCAGATTTTTCTGTATTCAACCCAACTTAAAAGATAGCTCAATTCAAATACTCTTCTCCATGGGGAAAGTTGTTAAAGCCAGCAGGGGTGATTCTTTCACACTGCATCTGCTCAAGGTAGCACTAACTGTGAGGTAAACAACAGCTGAACAAACAATCTGACAGAGACACCCAGGAAGGAGATACCCACAGCAGGTTGTATGGGGGAAAGACGTCTCATTTTCCTAAAAATCTATAAAGTTATGCTTATGTTCCTGGCTATGCATATAACTCAGGAAAGATCTGAGAACTTCTGTCTGGCCTTATCTAGGAAAGACCTTGAGGCTGTTCACAAGCAGCAAACAAATACGAAGAGTAAATTATAAATTCCTGGGTAGGATGCTAGAGGCATGTCCCAACAAGCAGCTGCAGCCTCTCCCCAGAGAGATACTTCAGGAAGTCTCAGGCAATCACTAGCTAACCACTAAGTAAATGAACAGGTCTTTAAGAGGCCACGCATGACAAACACAGACTCTACTATATTAGCTCAGAGAAATCTTAAGAAAACAGTAGCAATGTACATAACTAAATTCAGAATTGCAACAATATATTATTTAAAATGTCCAGTTTCTAACAAAAGTTCTAAGGCATGCAGAGACAACAAAGTATAGTACTATATACAGGGATAAAGGAAACGGGCAGCAGAAAGGCTGGGTCCTAAAAAAAACTCACCAGTTCAAAAAAGTTTAATAAAGCAAAGAAAATATGTGAAAGAACTAAAAAGTACAAGAGCTAGCAAGACAGCCCAGAAGGCCAAATGTGGGGGACTGGAGCTCAGTAGCAGAGAACCTGACCAGTGGCAGCAAAAACAAGAACCAAACAACCGTTAAATTGAAGAGATAAGGTGGTGTTAGCAATAAATCCTATAGACATTAAAACAGTGATAAGGAGACCTGTGGATAACTCTAAGCCAGTAAATATGGCTAGTTCAATTGTATGGATGGCTTTATCAGTAAACATAATAAAAATCTTCTCCTACAGAACCACCTTCAGACTCAGAGGGTTTCAGTGAAAACCTGATAAAGCCTATCACAAAGAGAAATACAGAAACAAAACAGGTTCTTTCAGCAGATAGGGGGACAAAGGAGAAATTCCTACTGTCTATTACAAAGCTAGCTTTACATTCTGTCAAAACAGAAGACATTACAAGAGACAAGACGTCTGTACCAATATTCCTTATGAAAACAGATGCAAAGGTTATAAACCAATTATTAGCAAATAATTTAAGCTATACACAGGAAAAGGAGATAATATAGCAGGACTAAATAAAGCTGTCCAAGAAATAAAAATTTGGTTTAATGTTCAAACATAAACACTTTACAAAATGTCAAAAGAATAAAAGAGAAAATAAATATTCCTCTTTGCAAGTAGCAAAAAACATATTTTAACATTTAACAGGCATTCATGGCAAAGTCTCACAACAAACTTGGAGATCTGTTCAGTGTGATAAATGATATCTATTCTATTTTATTATTAATTTTTAAAATTTATTTTACAAGCCAACCACAATTTCTTCTCCCTCCTCTCCTCCCATTTCTTCATGTCACCTCCTTTCTAACTCCCTCATCTACTCCTCAGAAGGAGTAAGGCTTCCCATGGGACTCAACAGGGCATGGCATAACAAATTAAGGCAGGACCAAGCTCTTCCCCTGCTGTATGAAGGCTGAGCAGGCATCCCACCACAGGGAATAGATTCCAAAAAGCCTACTCATGTGCAAGGGGCAGATCCTGTTCCCACTGCTAGGGGCCCAACAGACCAACCTACAGCTGTCACCCATATGTAGAGGGCCTAAGATGGTCCCATGCAAGCTCACTGGCTGTTAGTCTAGAGTCCATGCGCTCCCATGATCTTGGGTCAACTGTCTCTGTAGGTTTTTCATCATGTTCTTTACCCCCACTTGCTCATATAGTCCCTCCTCCCTCTCTTCAGTTGGACTCCTGGAGTTCTGCCCAGTGCTTGGCTGTGATGTCTGCAAATGATATATATTTTTAAAAGGAGGTTATCCTTAGCTACTGTGAGTTCCTAACTATAATGACTGTTTCATGCTTATAAGAGTCATTCTACAGCCAGCCCTTGTCTTCCACAATGCTCCCGAAGCCTTAGGGGAGCTCTCATCCAAAACTTCTTTTCAGCACTGGGCTGCACAAGAATATGTCAGTCAACAGTCAGGTGTGGATGGAAGAGAGGTCTCGGGGCCCTAACACTCTCTGTTGGATTATTTACTATTGATAGAGAAAAGGGGGGACCACTGTTTGCAGTTGTGAATCTCCTGATTATCCCAGTAGGCTCCAATGGAGAGTTCCAATCCAATGAACAAAAAGATGGCCCCAGGTAAACTAATGGGTTACAATGCAAAAGTCATACATCTAAAACAGAAATTGAAGAATGAGAATACTGGTAATGATGCAGGGAAATAGGGCAAGAGTAATTTGAAAACATGTATTTACAAAATTAACAAGGAGCAAAATCAATCAATTAAAAAGAGAAAGAAAAAAGAAAGTCTATGAATCCAGGGGAATAGCTCAGGGGTAGAGAGCTTGTGTACAATGTACAAGGTCCTGAGTTTGGTTCATAGCATGGGAGAGAAAAGATGCAAACAACACACTCTTGACTATTGTTACTACCATGTCTAATAGTAAAGTGTTGAAATACTTCCCTGGAGACTGAACAGGACAACTGCTTTCTCCACTTTTATTCACATGGTTCTAAATTCCTCACGCCCAATCAAAAAGTAAAACAGAATTATTAGAAAAGAAAAAAGTGAGACTTTGTCTCATTTATATAGAGACAACTCCGTGAAATTTATAAAAATAAATAAAACTGACACACATGCACACACAAATCAACCTTCAAATACCAACCTGCATTTCATATTTAAAAACCCCTACTAAATAAAGTTAAATCAAAACTAATTTCATATAGAGTAGCATTCAATAACTGTAAGAAATAATGTATATAGCCTTATTCTAAAAACCACTGAGAGATGCTAACAAGAAAGAATGTATATACCATGTTCAAAAATGGGAGAGCAATTGTTAAAAGATCAATCTTCCCCATCTGATCTTTAAATTTAATTGTTATTTGATCAAAATTAAACCAACAGGTTGAGTATAAAATAAAGAAATGCCAAGGAAGACAATTAACACATGATTATGGGACGGTGAACCCACAGAGACACTGTACAGCAGTGAGTCACTGACTAAGAGATGGGTCTATTCTTTCACAGGGGAGGAGGGGAGGGCCACCCTAGATCACCAGCCTCAAGTGAACACCTAGAGTAGAAGAGGCATTCTCACCCTCCTTTTTGATTGGCTCATTGGCTATGAATACCCACTACGTGATTTTTGCAACCAAAAAGGGACAAAGCAAAACCAGTACCATGATCTTGATCGGGAGCTTCCAGGTGGTAGCCATAGCCCAGCAGCGTGCGAACTGCCTCACGGAGGCTGTCTTTGTTTGACTTCTTGGTTCTGTCATCCAAAAGAGTATAGGGAACAAGACGAGGGTTTCTTCTGTTCTTCACATCCTGTATCGGGAAGAAGGTATGCAATCATCTGAGCTATGCAGCAGTGCTGTGGGTGGAAATCAAGGCTTGGTGCAAGTGAGGGAAGCATTCTGCTATCTTAGCTACAACCCCACAGCTAAAGTCTTCATATCTGAGGAATTACCATCAGTAGTTCCTACTCTACCTTGGCTTAGGAGGAACTGTGAGGCTCTCTCACTGTGTGTGTCTGTTTCTCTGTGTTTGTGTGTATGTGTGGGGGGGTGTGGGTGTGGGTGTCTGTCTGTCTGTCTCTCTCTTATGGTGCAAGCATGCGCGAGCGCGCGTGCGCGCGCACACACACACACACACACACACACACACAAACACATACATACACACTGTTGAGATAACCTAAGCTTGGAGACAAGTCCTGTAATGTATAGAGTTGGGAAGCTGAGGCATGAAGATTGCAAGTTCAATGACAGCTTTGGCTACATGAGATCTTATCTCAAACACACAGAAAAACAAATTAAGTTAAAGGGCTGCATAGGTACAAGGAACCCTGTTTTGTCTCTTCTTTCTCCTCTTCCTCCCACAAATTTAGAATGAACACCTGATCATTCCTCACTCTCTGGAACCAGTCATATGTGTTGCTTATGCAAACAGTGACATTCCAAAGCAGAGGCCTTCCCACCAACACAGCTTCAAATCCTACTGCCTGTTCTCTATTTATCTGACATGGCACTGAGTTCTACCATCTAAATTCTCAATCAGAACACAGGGAGCCTCATGGAGCATGGTCTATAGAGTGGCATTCTAGGAGTCTGAATACTGATGAAACATAGTCTATGGAGTGCCATACTTAGGAGTCTAGCTGTGGATGGAGTTCCCCCTGGTATCTGTGTACTCTTGTGTTTGAGTCTAACTAGAACAGAGCAAAACAGAGGAAACTACCAGCCAACTCTCCCCAAGAATTCACAGCTTATTTCTGAACCAGATAATGTCACCAAGAGGAAGGTGAAAATTGAGAGAGTTCATCATTCAGACACGAGGCGGCAAAGATGTGGGGCCAGGAGGTAAAGAAAGTTCAACACACACACACAAAAACACACACACAAAAACACACACACACACTATTTTATAAAGGTAAATCAAGGCTAGTTGTCATTATTCTTCTAAATGGCAAAGGCTTTCAAAACATATTCTAAGTCGTTGGGCAATTGTCCATTTTCCCCTGAAAATACTCTAGTAAGAACATTCCACCATGAGCTACCAAGAGATACTGAAAGAAGTGAAGAGCTTTGGCTCTGGCATCGGAGGACTTGACCCTGGCCCTGTCCTGTGACATGATGGTTGGGCAGCATTGTGCAGAGTCTTCTCCCTCAGGTCCTGTGCCTACATGAGACTCTTTCTTCCTTGGCAGAAATGAGTTCAACACAGTAACTACAACACTCTAAGCTTAGTGGCAGCAGTATCCAGTATTAAATAAGTGAATCTGCTGGGTGCTGGGCATTGCTGCTGCCTTTTGTATTATGCAATGAAGTCAGATACTTTGTTAATGAGGGAAACAGTGGCACACAGAATTTTGATAGAAGATAAATTAAGATGTGGTTAAGGGGTGGAACTAAATTCTGTTTTCATCCTCTGCTGTGCTGCCTCCACCTCTACTCAAAGGCTGCCAGCTACTCCCAGTGAGTACCTCTATATCAGGAAGTAATCCATGACCACTAATACTCAACTCTAAAATCTAGAAAACCCCAAAAATTTGGTTTTTTTTCCCTCATTAACTGAACAAAAACTTGGTTGGTGACCTGAACAGATGCAAGGCTGTCCACAGACTTTACTTATTCTTCAGGGTGTCATCAAGCCTAGACTGCACTGGAGAAATAATTTACAGTCTACTGGCCCCTGGGAGTGTTCTGTAATGTGTAATGTTTCATCTTACCACTCTGAAGAACAACACAGAACAAAATTTTACATGGAATCCTGATAATCACAGTTGCGATTCAGGGACTTTGGGTCTACTTTACTTTCATTGTAGTTCAGTTTCTGTTTCAAAAGTCCCTCCTAAACTTCCCCAAGAAAGGGAACACCCAAAACCATGCTACAAACCTTCCCCTTGTAATATGATCCACTTGGTGCAAGCTAGGGATTGCAGATCAGCTAATATTTGTTGTCATTTCACACAGAACAATGGCCACCAGATTTCTTTTTTTTAAGTATTTATTATGGTTGTGCATGTGGTTGGGGGTGGAGCATTGCATGCCACAGTACATGTGTGGAAGCCAGAGGACAAGTTTGTGGAGTTGGTTTTCCCCTTCCACCTTTACATGGGTTATGAGGGTACAACTCAGATTGCTAAGCTTGAGAGGCAAGCACTTGGCCTACTGAACCTACTGAACCACCTTGGTAGTCTAACTGTGAAGAGATGCTTTGTCCACAAGAATAAGCACACTAAGGCATCTAGGGGAGCTGTGAAAAGCCATGACCTCATCTCTTCAGTTGGAAATGGTAACTGCCTATATTCAGAGACTCCTGGGTACCTGCTGGATGCCGTAAGTCCAGCCTTGCCGAATTCGGTCCCGGGCCCACACGTTGTGAGCATTTTCGGCCAACTTGTCCACCATTGCTTCCTGAGAGGGGGTAAGTTTTATAAAGCTCAGATCCATTGGGGCAGGCTTATATCCACTGGTCAGCTGGTAACTGCAAAGCAAACAGAGAAACTTCAAATTGCCCATTTTGTTGAAATCATGTGACAGTCTCATCTATCTGCCCATCTAATCCCAATCATTTTGTTGAAGACTTTTGTGACCAGGCCAAAACAGCAGTGCCTGAGCTTGAGCACCTTTTGTTTCAGCTGCTACCAATAGCTGAAAACGCCATGGAATCTTTATGTTTCTGTATGCATGCCAATAAAATGTAAAGAGCAATAGCTTACCTACCGCTAAAAGGCAGAAAGCATCTACAGCTATGTGTTCTTTATCTAAAATGAACAACACTCAAGTCCTTTCTCCTCATGTATTTTTTAGAGAGAGAGAGAGAGAGAGAGAGAGAGAGAGAGAGAGAGAGAGAGAGAGAGAGAGTTTATGTGATCTTGTTTGTGGAGGTCAAGTGTGATGTCAAACATTTTCATCTATCTCTATCCTGTTTTGTGAGACAGGGTTTTTCAATGGCCTTGAGCCCACTGATAAAGCTAGACTGGATGGCAGTGAGCTCCCAGGGATGCAGTTTTCTCTCCACCTCCCCACTCTGGAATTACGTGAACACACAATCATACCTACTTTTAAGTGGACACTGAGGGTCCTACTCAGGGGCGTCTATCTAACTAGCTATCAGTAAGGGCACAAAAATAATAAAGATCAAAGATCATTCTATAAATCATTGACTAAAGCCAACACTCATGCAAACAATCAATATTTTTCAAAGAGAAAAAGCTGCCTCCCAGCAATTAAAGTTAACAGGAGGCTTCCCTGTCACGTGTAACATCCCAAGGAGGTTCTTTTGATAAATGGGAGGAAGAAGAGATACCTTCTTAATAAAACATTACAGAGGAGTTCTATTCATGTGAAACCAAATAGTTCTAAGGTTTAAATCCTCTTCATACATGGAATTTCTCCCCAAATTGCTTTGATCTGTAAATAATCTCAGCGAGATCCACGAAGCCTTGCTTATATTTGTTAATTTTAAGTTGGGTAATAATTAGTTGGCATTCATTTTCAAATACAAACTGTAAGTGTGTGTAGGTACATCTTTGCAAACGTACATGTGTGGAGGCAGGAGGTCAGTCTTAGATATCATTCCTCTGGTACCATGTACCTTGCCTTTTGAGACAGACTCTCTCATTGGCCTGGAGTTCACCAAGTAGACTAGGGTGAATGAACAGAAAGCCCCAGGAGTCCACTATCTAGGTTGCCCCAGGGCTGTACTTCTAAGAGTGCACCACCATGCCCAGCTTTTTAAACATAGGTTCCAGGAAATCAAACTCAGGTACCCAAGCTTGCAAGGCAAGTGATTTACCAGCTGTATCATCATCCCAGACTGTAGACTACAGCTTAGTTCACCTGAGTTTCTATCACCCTGTTGAAGGAAAGAAGTGAAGCTTGGAAGGAGTTTGTCTAAATAACTAATAATCTCATTCAAACTGAAGTGCCTACCACTTCACCTGGACCATTTCTTATCCACTCCTTTAACTTCAAATCATCTCACACAGTAAAGATAAATATAGGTATCTTTGAAAGCTATGTATTCGACTGCCTGTATTTGAGATTGCTGATGTGATGAGAGTTTCAAAGGAATAGACATATATATCCTAAAAAAGAATCTAGAAATCAAACCAGGGACTAGGAAGATGGCTCGCTAAGTTAAGTGTTTGCTGTACAATGGAGAGAATCTGAGTTAGATAAACTGGATACAGTAGTAGCCATGTCTATAATCCTGGCACCCTTACAGTAAAGGGAGAGCAGAGGCGAAAAGTGATCTTCAGACACTCATGGACCAGCTAGCCTTGTGCACAAAGTGGCAGATATTAAGATAAACCTTGACTCAAACAAGGTAGGTGAGGATTCAAACCCCAGGCTGTACTTAGATCTCTACAAGTATGACACAGAACATGCATGGTCACAGTCATATATATGAACACACACACATACATGCAAAGTTAAATCATCAAATCAAACTGAGTATTTTTTTTTGTTTTTTGTTTTACGAGACAGGGTTTCTCTGTTTTGGAGGCTGTTAGTCCAGCCTGGCCTCGAACTCACAGAAATCCGCCTGCCTCTGCCTCCCGAGTGCTGGGATTAAAGGCGTGGGCCACCAACGCCCGGCCAAACTGAGTATTTTAAAGAAACATATAGAACTATTCCACTTCATCACACTAATGCTACTTAATAAGCTACACAGCAATCAACCAATGACACATATGCAGTACTATCTTCTTGAAAAAACCAAGAGCTCAGATTTTTGACAACAGGAAATTGATGTTAATCTCAGAAGCTTCATAACTTGAAATAAAACTTCAGATTGATTCCAGAAAACTCGCAGAAAATAAATGAAAGATTCCTGTAATAATTCTTGAAAAGCAAAACCCTGTAGCCTTTCAACGACAGATCCATCTATACATTACATCCTGCCTTCTAGAGCTTTCTGAAAAAAATCCTAACAGAATCGTCTAACTACATCCATATCTCCTTTTCTATATTTGTTGAATAGTAGCTTTTACTATATCTACTTCAACATTCCAGTAACTTGTGCAAAAACTTTGAAATTAGCTCATTAGGTGCATATACATATATGCATTGTATACATAATGTATAATTAACTCTAATCAACTCATTTGACAAAGGACCAACATTCTTTTGCAATTATTACCTTTTAGCTTTATTTTGGTATGTACCTATTCTAATAAAATAAAATAAAAACTGTAGTCTGGGCATTAGTTTTCTTTAAAGTCAAATTTCTTTTTTAAATATTCGGTGAAAGAGAAAACAAAAAGGAAGCTGGGTGGGTAGTGACACACACTTTTAATCCCAGTATTCAGAAGGCAGAGGCAGGGAGATCTCTGTAAGTTGGAGGCCAGCCTGGTCTACAGAGAGAATTCCAGGACAGCCAGAACCATTATACAGAAAGGCTCTATCTCAAAAACCAGAGAGAGACAGAGAGGTGGGAGAGGGAGGCAGAGAAAACAAAAGTAAACCAAACAAATCCTGCTGAACTGTCCATTCCACCTGTATCAAATCTCTGAAGATATAAACAGAAGAAAAAGAATTGAAATCACTTGGGTAAGTGAATGGGGACTCTGGTAAGTGGCAAATCAGCTTTATACTCCATTCCCAACAGGACCCACAGACTTCCTAAGTGGGTACTGAAAATGCGCCTAAAGGAGACCAACCAAAGTGTTGTTCAACCAAAGCATGGTAGAACACCAACAACACTTAATGAGGCCCTGTTTTCTCTGGATACCCCTACTCTACTTAGCATGAATTGGTTAAATGAAACTGGGAAGTCACTGTCGTGAAAGATGCATAGTAAACATGAGAAGAAGTAGTCCAGGTTATGTGGATGTTAGCTGTAAATTTCAATAGGAAATCGACTGTTCCTCTGCTTTGGAACAAATGGGAACACTTCAGATGACTGCACAGTGGAGATATGAACAGCATGTCCTTCTGGAAGCACAACTAGAAATGAGCCCTTGGCTGACATTTTCATGAAAAGGGTATGGAGAATACTCAAACAACAATTTCCAGAAAACAACCAGGGCAGAATTAATCTGAAACAGAAATTAGAATTGGGAATGTCAAGGCATATATTTCTTCTATTATTTCACTTATTTTTGTTGTTTCAAAATGAATATCAAATGTAGTGAGGTTCCCCCACCTCGGTTCCTTTCACAGGGGGTTTTCCTTTACTCTTTGGCTTTCTTGAGTCACGACAAAGGGTCATATCAAGGTCTGGTCACTATGTACACCCAGTAGACACCATCCTTTAAAAGAGAGGGTAGGGAACCCAACAACACTACCCAGTAGATTGTGACACTTTATTTACTGAGTGAGGCATGGTCTCTCAGTAAGAGCTCACCATCACTAATTTGGCACATCTCACTAGCCAGTTTGCTCAGGGATCCTGTTTCTACCTTCTGAGGCTGGAATTACAGGAAGGATATCATGTCCACTTGGTATTTATGTGGATCCCTGGTAATTTACACTCCTATCACTCAACTTACTTCTTAGGCAGCTTCATTTTCTTCACCTTCTCCTCGGCATGTTCATCTGCTATACCCACGTGACATCCTAATGCCAGCAAAGTCCTGGGAAACAACAAGAGAGATGAGCTCAGAGAACCACTTCCCAACATCCATAAGTACCCAGCATAAGAGCAAGGGAGAATGAGACCCTATCTTCCACCTTGCAAAAAGAACACAAGGCTCTGACTCCAAAGGTAAAGGAAACACATATCTATAGATTATTTACTTCCAGGTAAGGGGAAAGGCAATGAACATTGAAATGGCAGAAACTCTTAGCAGTGAAAAGTTAGACCCTCTCTCAACCTTTTCCTATATTGCTGTTTCTTTTTCCAAACATCAGGTATTCTCAGCTCTTCTGTGCTATGCTGGAGTGGAGGTCTCTGCATAAGCCAAATCAGATATCTGGGTTTACATGTGTGCTGGGACTATGGTGTTCTACTTTTTATCCTAATGAGTACGTATAGTAACTTGCTATTATTATATTCTTCTACAACCTTCATGCCATTGCTCTCTTATACAAAGCTGATTAATTTACAATTCCAAATGAATTTATTTATTGTACTTTTGGGGTTTTTGCTTGTTTTATTTGTATAAATGATTGGCCTAAATGTATACTGCCTACTGTGTACATGTCTGGTGGCTGTGGAGGTCAGAAAAGTATATCAGATTCTCTGGAACCAGAGTTATGGATGATTGTGAGCCACAGTGTGGGTTCTTAGAACTGAACCTGGTCCTCTACAAAAGCCAGCTTTGAAGTGATTAAAGGATAACCACAATGCTTTGATTTATCTTAAATTCAGAGAATTAAGTCTGTGAGTACATGCCTACCAAGAAATCTGATTATACCATAATTCCTAAGTTGAGGTTTGTGTGTTTTGGGGTTTGGTGTGTGTGTGTGTGTGTGTGTGAGAGAGAGAGAGAGAGAGAGAGAGAGAGAGAGAGAGAGAGAGAGAGAGAGTCCTGTGTAAAATTTAACGGCACTTATGTGCCTATTAAGAAAAATTGGTACCTCAACATTACACATTGCAAACCTGGGGGTCTATCAATTTATACCTCCAAAGTCACATGGATAATTATACTAAAGGCCTGACCTGTGGAAAATTCAGTTGGTATATGTCATCGTCTTGTCGGCTATTTTTTTTTACTATTTTATTTTGTTTTAATGATGTGTATGTGTGTGAGTTTTCCACATGTGTGGAGTGGCCAGAGCTGGACCTGCAGGGAGTGTGGATCCTCTGAAAGAGCAATATACACTAATCACTGTGCCATCTCATTTGTCCTTCCCTATGGGTTCTAAAAGAGTCAGAGGCTTCTACAAACTACAATGTGACCTTCTCAGCACAGACTCATTTCGCCTTTTAATCCTCTTCCCAGCAAATGCCTCCTAGAGATAGTGTGGCTTCATCTCACACAGAGACTGACCACCACAGGCACGACCTGAACAAAGACACAGGGCAGTGGGGATCTACCAGCTCACTGCTGTGGGTAAGGCCTTTTGTAAGAATGCCTTACACAACCTCTGCAGCAATCAGAGTGGGAGAGCAGGGAGGTGCGCACAAATAATTACAGTAAAGCCAGAGAAAGTTCAAACTAAGGACAAGTTACATTTTTAATAAATAGTTTTGAGGACTATCCTACTAAGAATAACTAATACTCAAAAGTGAGGCTCTATGGGCATAAAGTGTTGGACAAGGAGGGAAATATTCTAGATTGTAGACAACACAGATGTCTACTGGAGCCAAGGTCTGTAGGTATGTGTGGTGGGGATAGTAGAACTAGCTGGAAAAGAGGGACATTTGTAGGTTACAGGTAAAAAGAAACATAGACACAAGTTTGACATCTACTGTAAGCACAGCAAATGTCTCTTGTTTATTGCGTCTCATTAGTTTATGTGTTAATTCCAGTGAGACTCATTATTTGGTCAAACATTCCAGATCATTCCATGAAGGTGCTTTTTAGTTGAGAATAACATTTTACTAGATTGACTTGGGGCCCTGTGAAACCCCCAAGGAAACAGACTGACCACCCTCGAGCCAAAGCTGTGTTTCAGAAAGAATTCACTGGATTCTGAACATTGCTATTTGATTTGTTGCTCATTATAACTACATACACTACACAACTCTATATATTTCTTTGTCTGTGTCTCTTTGTTTCTGTATATGAGTATGTCTGCAACTCTTCCTCTTTACTTCTCTGTGTATGTCTGTCTGTCTGTCTGTAAGTATATCTTTTTGTCTGTGTGTCTATCCATCTGCCTCGGAATGTGTGTATAGGTGTCTCTGTATGTGCTTAAGTGTCTCCCTCCCTCCCTCCCTCCCTCCCTCCCTCCCTCCCTCCCTCCCTCCCTCTCTCTCTCTCTCTCTCTCTCTCTCTCTCTCTCTCTCTCTCTCTCTCTCACACACACACACACACACACACACGTGTGTGTGTGTGTGCATGCTTTTCCTCTTGTATGTATCTCTCTCCCCATCCCACCTGTGTGTGTGTGTTTCCCAAGAATGTAGTATATTTGACAGTGTAAATGTATGTAGTATATTTGACAGTGTAAATGTGTGTAGAAGCAGTGAGGCTTTATCCCTCTAATCTGACTTTTAAAGAAGCAGGTAAATTGATAAGCCTGAAAACCATATGCATGCACACTACTTAGCTGTGAGAAACAAAGAGGAAATGTTCAGAATAAAGTCATGAGCAGAATCATTATCATTCCCTTCAAGGAAAAATACCACACATGGGCATGCACAGATTCATGAGCCACCAGGAGCATTTAGAAGGGAGACTTCATTATACACAGCAGTAAAAGCTTCAGCACACTCCATGCAAATCAGACATTTCTACACTCAGATGGCCTAGCTGCCAATTGTTTGAGTGACAAGGAATACACTGCAAATTTAACTAAATTGTTTTACAAAATACAGGGAAATAAAAAGCCTCCATGAATTACAGAACAAAATGCATGAATGTTATATGTCATGACTACAAACGAAGGCCAGAGTTGCAGCATGTCAGAGCTGGTCATGGTGACACAAACTGCATTCCTTAGCACAGCCAGCCTGCCCATCATCTGTGTTCTGAAGGTTCCATTGACCTATTGTGCATACATCCCTTATAGGAAGTGACCAGCTGACCCTAAACTTACTCCTAATGTGTTTATTTCTATGACATTAAACTTCATCTGCCATATGTAGGATGCCTCTGAGCCCAAAGCCTATCATCTCAAACGTCATTCGGGTTTTATATTCTGAGTCTGTGGTAAAATGACATCAGTATGAATTACTTCTTGCTCTTAACAAACAAGAAACAAAGAAAAGGGACAGATACAGAAGCATATTAAGATAAGGAACTAATTTGATCAAAACCATTTCTATAAGACACTAAGGATGGATATGGTGGTAGGCAGGGGTTACAGGGGCTGGAGATGTGGCTCAGCAGTTAAGAACACTTTCCACTCTTCCAGAGGACCCAAACAGTTTCCAGGACCATGTCAGGCATCTTACTACTACCTGTGACCCCAACTCCAAGCGATCTGACACCTCTTCTCTTCTAGCCTCCACAGGTAATTCTCTCTCTCTCTCTCTCTCTCTCTCTCTCTCTCTCTCTCTCTCTCTCTCTCTCTCTCTCTCTCTCTCTGTCTCTGTCTCTCTCTGTAACACACATGCACGTGCGTGCACACACACACACACACACACACACAGCACATAAACTGTATAGTTGCCTTTATGAAATGACATAAATTATTCTCAAACTGTGCTGCACAGGTAAATGGTCTCCCAGGTTCACCCCCCCAAAATAGTGTGCTGTTGTTAAATACGTTTAGGAAACAACAACAAATGACTCCACCTATGTTTAGTGATCAAAAGTCTCAGTTACATACAAAGGCAATCATCAAAATGAAAATCTGGTTAGCTCTTGCAAGTAACTACTCTAAATATATTAAATCAGTGTTCTTCAAGATAACTGTGGTGAAGAGCTAACTTTCTCTTGATTTCTAGTCAACAGTTTGATATCCTGGTAAAGCATAATAAAACTGTAATAAAATTAAAACATTTGAATCAAGATGTATAAGAGCCTATATTTTAAAGCTATTAAATCTGTGGACATTTCTCCTTTAAGTTGGCATGAATATTTCTAAGCATTTAATTCTCATATCTAAAATCAGATTAAGACAGTGACAGGTTGTGAATAGCCTAGTCCCTGTCTCACACTCCAAGCAGTGCCATTACATTCTAGAACTCAGTATTTTTTAATTCCACTCTTAGGAATATACCCAAGGAACTTATAGGGTTTATAAAGGGTATACAATTTACAATTCTCTGGAATCTCTGAAACTTACAAAGTCCCTTGACAGATTTCCATACGAACTATTATGAGAAGGAGACAGAGGTCTCTCTGACTACAGCAGGGAGGTTTCAGAGAGTGTCTGTCTGTGTTGTGTTTAGTAGCCTCACAGCATACATACTGAAAAGTGCTAACAAGGTTTGATCAGAAGCAAGGATTATTGCTGAAGTCATGCAATAATCATGCTTGAAACACCTTAGATTCATCACATCTTTCCTTTTGTAGATTTCAATCATGTTTTGGCAGTAGAGCATTCAGAAACTTCCTACTGCTGTGAACATTTTCTCTAACCTCCAGTTTATGTTGCAGACCTATACAGGATGCCAGAGCTGACTAACAAAGTACCTGATCCTCTGAGGAAGGCTAGGGATAGAGCCTCTATCTGCACATACCCATCTCACAGAGGAAGGGAATGCCTGTACCCTACTGAGACTTGTTCTCTTAGGAGCATAGTAAGTTACCCCACTGATAAAAGAAACATGAATTTGAAGATAGATAGATAGATAGATAACATATATATATAATACATGATAGATTGATAAATAGACAGACAGATGGGTGAATAGATAAATAAGAAAGGTTCACCCAACAAACAACTCCAGAGCCATGTACCAGCAAAGAAACAAAACCAACTCAAAGTCAAATTCCAACAAATATTGATCCAATTTACCTACACTTTATTGAATGTTCTAACAGTGGAAAGAACTTCCCAGCATAATTAAAGTGCACAATGTCAACACTTGGCTATCTGGACTTTATAAAATATAAAGGCACTCACTTGAGAGTTTCAAGCGACATCTGCAAATTGTAGTTGCGTTCCTGTTCCGGTAGTTTGCAGAACTCCACCAGACATGGGTGCTGTCTCTTGTTGTCATCTCTAACCTGAAACAGGATGAGAAATCAGCATAGAGGAGCCTGTGTAAAACACAGTTGTGAGGGGATAACTGTGGAGGTGGAACTCCTTGACAGCTGCCCCTGGGAAGCTTCTGGAATCTTCAAATGTCTGTTGCAAAGGCTGGTATGGTCTGTACTCCCTACTCTCTTTTTGTTGACATAGCTTCTTTTTAACTCCCACATGCTTCTGCCATGCTCCCTCTTAATGTCCATGAACATGTTCATTGGGCTACTTCTAGAATCTGCTCAAATCTCCTTTTTTCCATGGTATTTACCCCATCTGCCTTCCTAATGTAGTAGTTTGCCCACTGGCCATACTGTGTATTTCTTTTCATTGTACATAATGCTATTTGGTAATAGATTGGATAATTTGCAGAGGGTTACCTGGTAGCTCAGACTGGCCTTTAACTTACTAGGTAGCCCAGATAGGCTTCAAACTCTGGATCTTTCTGCTTCAGTCTCCTGCATGCTGGGATTGCATGCCTGCCACACCATGCCCAGAAGACTAGATTTTTACTTATTGTCTATCTTCTTTCACTAGAAGTAGGACCAAAGAAACAGGGACTCCAGCCCTTGGATAATATCCAAGCCACTGACACATAGCATTAACATATGAAGGAACTCTATGAAAAGACATGGACTTTAGCTTTTCTTTGTACTACTT